>NC_047028.1:31499154-31869632 GCF_902652985.1 Pecten maximus
AGTATGGTGGCTGGTCAGGATACCATATGGTACTGTATGGTGACTGGTCAGGATACAATATGGTACTGTATGGTGACTGGTCAGGATACAATATGGTACTGTATGGTGACTGGTCAGGATACAATATGTTACTGTATGGTGACTGGCCAGGACACAATATGATACTGCATTGTGACTGGTCAGGATACAATATGGTACTGTATGGTGACTGGTCAAGATACAATATGGTACTGTATGGTGACTGGCCAGGATACCATATGGTACTGTATGGTGACTGGTCAGGATACAATATGGTACTGTATGGTGACTGGTCAAGATACAATATGGTACTGTATGGTGACTGGCCAGGATACAATATGGTACTGTATGGTGGCTGGTCAGTATACAATATGGTACTGTATGGTGGCTGGTCAGGATACAATATGGTACTGTATGGTGACTGGTCAGGATACAATATGGTACTGTATGGTGACTGGTCAGGATACAATATGGTACTGTATGGTGACTGGTCAGGATACAATATGGTACTGTATGGTGACTGGTCAGGATACAATATGGTACTGTATGGTGACTGGTCAGGATACAATATGGTACTGTATGGTGGCTGGTCAGGATACAATATGGTACTGTATGGTGACTGGTCAGGATACAATATGGTACTGTATGGTGGCTGGTCAGGATACAATATGGTACTGTATGGTGACTGACCAGGATACAATATGGTACTGTATGGTGACTGGTCAGGATACCATATGGTACTGTATGGTGGCTGGTCAGGATACAATATGGTACTGTATGGTGACTGGACAGGATACAATATGGTACTGTATGGTGACTGGTCAGGATACAATATGGTACTGTATGGTGGCTGGTCAGTATACAATATGGTACTGTATGGTGGCTGGTCAGGATACAATATGGTACTGTATGGTGACTGGTCAGGATACAATATGGTACTGTATGGTGACTGGTCAGGATACCATATGGTACTGTATGGTGACTGGTCAGGATACCATATGGTACTGTATGGTGGCTGGTCAGGATACCATATGGTACTGTATGGTGACTGGTCAGGATACAATATGGTACTGTATGGTGACTGGCCAGGACACAATATGATACTGCATTGTGACTGGTCAGGATACAATATGGTACTGTATGGTGACTGGTCAAGATACAATATGGTACTGTATGGTGACTGGTCAGGATACAATATGGTACTTTATGGTGGCTGGCCAGGATACAATATAGTACTGTATGGTGACTGGTCAGGATACAATATGGTACTGTATGGTGACTGGCCAGGATACCATATGGTACTGTATGGTGACTGGTCAGGATACAATATGGTACTGTATGGTGACTGGTCAGGATACAATATGGTACTGTATGGTGGCTGGCCAGGATACAATATGGTACTGTATGGTGACTGGTCAGGATACAATATGGTACTGTATGGTGACTGGTCAGGATACAATATGGTACTGTATGGTGACTGGTCAGGATACAATATGGTACTGTATGGTGACTGGTCAGGATACAATATGGTACTGTATGGTGACTGGTCAGGATACAATATGGTACTGTATGGTGGCTGGTCAGGATACAATATGGTACTGTATGGTGGCTGGCCAGGATACAATATGGTACTGTATGGTAGCTGGTCAGGATACAATATGTTACTGTATGGTGACTGGCCAGGACACAATATGATACTGCATTGTGACTGGTCAGGATACCATATGGTACTGTATGGTGACTGGTCAGGATACAATATGGTACTGTATGGTGACTGGTAAGGATACAATATGGTACTGTATGGTGACTGGTCAAGATACAATATGGTACTGTATGGTGACTGGCCAGGATACAATATGGTACTGTATGGTGGCTGGTCAGTATACAATATGGTACTGTATGGTGGCTGGTCAGGATACAATATGGTACTGTATGGTGACTGGTCAGGATACAATATGGTACTGTATGGTGACTGGTCAGGATACAATATGGTACTGTATGGTGACTGACCAGGATACAATATGGTACTGTATGGTGACTGGTCAGGATACAATATGGTACTGTATGGTGACTGGTCAGGATACAATATGGTACTGTATGGTGACTGGCCAGTATACAATATGGTACTGTATAGTGACTGGTCAGGATACAATATGGTACTATATGGTGACTGGCCAGGATACCATATGGTACTGTATGGTGACTGGCCAGGATACCATATGGTACTGTATGGTGACTGGTCAGGATACAATATGGTACTGTATGGTGACTGGTCAGGATACAATATGGTACTGTATGGTGGCTGGCCAGGATACAATATGGTACTGTATGGTGACTGGTCAGGATACAATATGGTACTGTATGGTGACTGGTCAGGATACAATATGGTACTGTATGGTGACTGGTCAGGATACAATATGGTACTGTATGGTGGCTGGTCAGGATACAATATGGTACTGTATGGTGGCTGGCCAGGATACAATATGGTACTGTATGGTAGCTGGTCAGGATACAATATGTTACTGTATGGTGACTGGCCAGGACACAATATGATACTGCATTGTGACTGGTCAGGATACAATATGGTACTGTATGGTGACTGGTCAAGATACAATATGGTACTGTATGGTGACTGGCCAGGATACCATATGGTACTGTATGGTGACTGGTCAGGATACAATATGGTACTGTATGGTGACTGGTCAGGATACAATATGGTACTGTATGGTGACTGCTCAAGATACAATATGGTACTGTATGGTGACTGGCCAGGATACAATATGGTACTGTATGGTGGCTGGTCAGTATACAATATGGTACTGTATGGTGGCTGGTCAGGATACAATATGGTACTGTATGGTGACTGGTCAGGATACAATGTGGTACTGTATGGTGACTGGTCAGGATACAATATGGTACTGTATGGTGACTGGTCAGGATACAATATGGTACTGTATGGTGACTGGTCAGGATACAATATGGTACTGTATGGTGACTGGTCAGGATACAATATGGTACTGTATGGTGGCTGGTCAGTATATAATATGGTACTGTATGGTGGCTGGTCAGGATACAATATGGTACTGTATGGTGACTGGTCAGGATACAATATGGTACTGTATGGTGACTGGTCAGGATACCATATGGTACTGTATGGTGACTGGTCAGGATACAATATGGTACTGTATGGTGGCTGGTCAGGATACCATATGGTACTGTATGGTGACTGGTCAGGATACAATATGGTACTGTATGGTGACTGGCCAGGACACAATATGATACTGCATTGTGACTGGTCAGGATACAATATGGTACTGTATGGTGACTGGTCAAGATACAATATGGTACTGTATGGTGGCTGGTCAGGATACAATATGGTACTGTATGGTGGCTGGCCAGGATACAATATGGTACTGTATGGTGACTGGTCAGGATACAATATGGTACTGTATGGTGACTGGTCAGGATACAATATGGTACTGTATGGTGACTGGTCAGGATACAATATGGTACTGTATGGTGGCTGGTCAGGATACAATATGGTACTGTATGGTGGCTGGCCAGGATACAATATGGTACTGTATGGTGGCTGGTCAGGATACAATATGGTACTGGATGGTGACTGGTCAGGATACAATATGGTACTGTATGGTGGCTTGCCAGGATACAATATGGTACTGTATGGTGACTGGTCAGGATACAATATGGTACTGTATGGTGACTGGTCAGGATACAATATGGTACTGTATGGTGACTGGTCAGGATACAATATGGTACTGTATGGTGGCTGGTCAGGATACAATATGGTACTGTATGGTGGCTGGCCAGGATACAATATGGTACTGTATGGTGGCTGGTCAGGATACAATATGGTACTGGATGGTGACTGGTCAGGATACAATATGGTACTGTATGGTGGCTTGCCAGGATACAATATGGTACTGTATGGTGACTGGTCAGGATACAATATGGTACTGTATGGTGGCTTGCCAGGATACAATATGGTACTGTATGGTGGCTTGCCAGGATACAATATGGTACTGTATGGTGGCTTGCCAGGATACAATATGGTACTGTATGGTGACTGGTCAGGACACAATATGATACTGCATGGTGACTGGTCAGGATACAATATGGTACTGTATGGTGACTGGTCAGGATACAATATGTTACTGTATGGTGACTGGCCAGGACACAATATGATACTGCATTGTGACTGGTCAGTATACAATATGGTACTGTATGGTGACTGGTCAGGATACAATATGGTACTCTATAGTGGCTGGTCAGGATACCATATGGTACTGTATGGTGACTGGCCAGGACACAATATAGTACTGTATGCATGGTGACTGGCCAGGACACAATATGGTACTGTATGGTGACTTGTCAGGATACCATATGGTACTGTATGGTGACTGGTCAGGATACAATATGGTACTGTATGGTGACTGGCCAGTATACAATATTGTACTGTATGGTGACTGGTCAGGATACAATATGGTACTGTATGGTGACTGGTCAGTATACAATATGGTACTGTATGGTGACTGACCAGGATACAATATGGTACTGTATGGTGACTGGTCAGGATACAATATGGTACTGTATGGTGACAGGTCAGGATACCATATGGTACTGTATGGTGACTGGTCAGGATACAATATGGTACTGTATGGTGACTGGTCAGGATACAATATGGTACTGTATGGTGACTGGTCAGGATACAATATGGTACTGTATGGTGGTTGGTCAGGATACAATATGGTACTGTATGGTGACTGGTCAGGATACCATATGGTACTGTAAGGTGACTGGTCAGGATACAATATGGTACTGTATGGTGACTGGTCAGGATACAATATAGTACTGTATGGTGACTGGTCAGGATACAATATGGTACTGTATGGTGACTGGTCAGGATACAATATGGTACTGTATGGTGACTGGTCAGGATACAATATGGTACTGTATGGTGGCTGGTCAGGATACAATATGGTACTGTATGGTGGCTGGTCAGGATACAATATGGTACTGTATGGTGGCTGGCCAGGATACAATATGGTACTGTATGGTAGCTGGTCAGGATACAATATGTTACTGTATGGTGACTGGCCAGGACACAATATGATACTGCATTGTGACTGGTCAGGATACAATATGGTACTGTATGGTGACTGGTCAAGATACAATATGGTACTGTATGGTGACTGGCCCGGATACCATATGGTACTGTATGGTGACTGGTCAGGATACAATATGGTACTGTATGGTGACTGGTCAGGATACAATATGGTACTGTATGGTGACTGGTCAAGATACAATATGGTACTGTATGGTGACTGGCCAGGATACAATATGGTACTGTATGGTGGCTGGTCAGTATACAATATGGTACTGTATGGTGGCTGGTCAGGATACAATATGGTACTGTATGGTGACTGGTCAGGATACAATATGGTACTGTATGGTGACTGGTCAGGATACAATATGGTACTGTATGGTGACTGGTCAGGATACAATATGGTACTGTATGGTGACTGGTCAGGATACAATATGGTACTGTATGGTGACTGGTCAGGATACAATATGGTACTGTATGGTGGCTGGTCAGTATAATATGGTACTGTATGGTGGCTGGTCAGGATACAATATGGTACTGTATGGTGACTGGTCAGGATACAATATGGTACTGTATGGTGACTGGTCAGGATACCATATGGTACTGTATGGTGACTGGTCAGGATACAATATGGTACTGTATGCTGGCTGGTCAGGATACCATATGGTACTGTATGGTGACTGGTCAGGATACAATATAGTACTGTATGGTGACTGGCCAGGACACAATATGATACTGCATTGTGACTGGTCAGGATACAATATGGTACTGTATGGTGACTGGTCAAGATACAATATGGTACTGTATGGTGGCTGGTCAGGATACAATATGGTACTGTATGGTGACTGGTCAGGATACAATATGGTACTGTATGGTGGCTGGCCAGGATACAATATGGTACTGTATGGTGACTGGTCAGGATACAATATGGTACTGTATGGTGACTGGTCAGGATACAATATGGTACTGTATGGTGGCTGGTCAGGATACAATATGGTACTGTATGGTGGCTGGCCAGGATACAATATGGTACTGTATGGTGGCTGGTCAGGATACAATATGGTACTGGATGGTGACTGGTCAGGATACAATATGGTACTGTATGGTGGCTTGCCAGGATACAATATGGTACTGTATGGTGACTGGTCAGGATACAATATGGTACTGTATGGTGACTGGTCAGGATACAATATGGTACTGTATGGTGGCTGGTCAGGATACAATATGGTACTGTATGGTGGCTGGCCAGGATACAATATGGTACTGTATGGTGGCTGGTCAGGATACAATATGGTACTGGATGGTGACTGGTCAGGATACAATATGGTACTGTATGGTGGCTTGCCAGGATACAATATGGTACTGTATGGTGACTGGTCAGGATACAATATGGTACTGTATGGTGGCTTGCCAGGATACAATATGGTACTGTATGGTGGCTTGCCAGGATACAATATGGTACTGTATGGTGACTGGTCAGGACACAATATGATACTGCATGGTGACTGGTCAGGATACAATATGGTACTGTATGGTGACTGGTCAGGATACAATATGTTACTGTATGGTGACTGGCCAGGACACAATATGATACTGCATTGTGACTGGTCAGTATACAATATGGTACTGTATGGTGACTGGTCAGGATACAATATGGTACTCTATGGTGGCTGGTCAGGATACCATATGGTACTGTATGGTGACTGGCCAGGACACAATATGGTACTGTATGCATGGTGACTGGCCAGGACACCATATGGTACTGTATGGTGACTTGTCAGGATACCATATGGTACTGTATGGTGACTGGTCAGGATACAATATGGTACTGTATGGTGACTGGCCAGTATACAATATGGTACTGTATGGTGACTGGTCAGGATACAATATGGTACTGTATGGTGACTGGTCAGAATACAATATGGTACTGTATGGTGGTTGGTCAGGATACAATATGGTACTGTATGGTGACTGGTCAGGATACCATATGGTACTGTAAGGTGACTGGTCAGGATACAATATGGTACTGTCTGGTGACTGGTCAGGATACAATATGGTACTGTATTGTGGCTGGTCAGGATACCATATGGTACTGTATGGTGACTGGTCAGTATACAATATGGTACTGTATGGTGACTGGTCAGGATACAATATAGTACTGTATGGTGACTGGTCAGGATACAATATGGTACTGTATGGTGGTTGGACAGGATACAATATGGTACTGTATGGTGGTTGGACAGGATACAATATGGTACTGTATGGTGGTTGGACAGGATACAATATGGTACTGTATGGTGACTGGTCAGGATACAATATGGTACTGTATGGTGACTGGTCAGGATACAATATAGTACTGTATGGTGACTGGTCAGGATACAATATGGTACTGTATGGTGACTGGTCAGGATACAATATGGTACTGTATGGTGACTGGTCAGGATACAATATAGTACTGTATGGTGACTGGTCAGGATACAATATGGTACTGTATGGTGACTGGTCAGGATACAATATGGTACTGTATGGTGGCTGTTCAGGATACAATATGGTACTGTATGGTGACTGGTCAGGATACAATATGATACTGTATGGTGGCTGGCCAGAATACAATATGGTACTGTATGGTGACTGGTCAGGATACAATATGGTACTGTATGGTGACTGGTCAGGATACAATATGGTACTGTATGGTGACTGGTCAGGATACAATATGGTACTGTATGGTGACTGGTCAGGACACAATATGGTACTGTATGGTGACTAGTCAGGATACAATATGGTACTGTATGGTGGCTGTTCAGGATACAATATGGCACTGTATGGTGACTGGTCAGGATACCATATGGTACTGTATGGTGACTGGCCAGGATACAATATGGTACTGTATGGTGGCTGGTCAGGATACAATATGGTACTGTATGGTGACTGGTCAGGATACAATGTGGTACTGTATGGTGACTGGCCAGGATACAATATGGTACTGTATGGTGACTGGCCAGGATACAATATGGTATTGTATGGTGACTGGTCAGGATACCATATGGTACTGTATGGTGACTGGACAGGATACAATATGGTACTGTATGGTGACTGGTCGGTATACAATATGGTACTGTATGGTGGCTGGTCAGGATACAATATGGTACTGTATGGTGACTGGTCAGGATACAATATGGTACTGTATGGTGACTGGTCAGGATACAATATGATACTGTATGGTGACTGGTCAGGATACAATATGGTACTGTATGGTGACTGGTCAGGATACCATATGGTACTGTATGGTGACTGGACAGGATACAATATGGTACTGTATGGTGGCTGGTCAGGATACAATATGGTACTGTATGGTGACTGGTCAGGATACAATATGGTACTGTATGGTGACTGGCCAGGATACAATATAGTACTGTATGGTGACTGGTCAGGATACAATATGGTACTGTATGGTGACTGGCCAGGATACAATATAGTACTGTATGGTGACTGGTCAGGACACAATATGGTACTGTATGGTGACAGGTCAGGATACAATATGGTACTGTATAGTGGCTGGTCAGGATACAATATGGTACGGTATGGTGACTGGCCAGGATACAATATGGTACTGTATGGTGGCTGGCCAGGATACAATATGGTACTGTATGGTGACTGGCCAGGACACAATATGGTACTGTATGGTGACTGGTCAGGATACAATATGGTACTGTATGGTGGCTGGCCAGAATACAATATGGTACTGTATGGTGACTGGCCAGGATACCATATGGTACTGTATGGTGACTGGTCAGGATACAATATGGTACTGTATGGTGACTGGCCAGTATACAATATGGTACTGTATGGTGACTGGTTAGGATACAATATGGTACTGTATGGTGACTGGTCAAGATACAATATGGTACTGTATGGTGACTGGCCAGGACACAATATGGTAATGTATGGTGACTGGTCAGGACACAATATGGTACAGTATGGTCGATGGCCAGGACACAATATGTTACAATATGGTAACTGGCCAAATATATAAGTATTAAAAACACATGATTACAAATATAAACAAATAGAAAAAATGTATAAGTATTAAAAACATTTTTATGAAATATAAATAAAATAATTTAAATAATATCAAATAAATAGCAATGAAACAACTTTCTTCTCCTACTTTTAAAGACACTTTACCTTAATTGCTCTAGATGGTATGCGACGGCCCTCCTGTAAATTGTTTAGCGAGGTAGTCATCAACTACTACAAGGATACCACGCCTCAACATGACACTGTTGACGGGGGCCAAGAACAAGTACAAACACGAGTTTATCATTCTATATTAAAATACATGGTGTGTTCATATAAATATAATTATTAAAACCAACATCCATTCAATATGTCGTCTGTTTAAACGACAGTGGTCTCCTGCGACGATGTCACATTCTGTGAGTCGCTGGTTGAATTGCATTTACATCATCATCATCTTAAGCTATTTCAATATGATGCTTTTCATGAAGATTCGTAAAATTTGATTTCCAAAACCGATTTTTTTCATTATCGCTTTTAAATGCCTCGCATGATTTAGAATTTTTCTCGCTCGTTTTATAAACCCTTTGCAGGATCAGTTGATTTGGAAAAAAATAAAATGCTGATCAAGTTGTTATTTTTCTGTTAGAGAACAGTTAACATTGACACAAATGAGATAATATTCGAGTTCCTTTTAGGGTGTCCCTTATGATCGTAACGAGTTTAAATATTTCTTCCTCATATTATTCTTAGAAGAAACCTATGCACGTGAATACCTAGCTTCAGCTGCATTTTTATTTAAAGTTGAACAGTTTATTGCATAACATATCAACAAAATTACATAGGACTTCTTATTTTTGGTAACAAAATAAAAGTGTTAACATCAATGTTTTATCAACATTATCAGACATGTCATACAAAAAAAGCATGCATGACAATACTAGCTACAGTTATTCCTGTTAAAGAGTATTAGATTTGTATTTTATGACTGAAAATATAACTTTCTCCATGCCTATGTTTTACACGGATACTTTGTGGGGAGTAACATAGTCAGAATATTTAACACAAGCTACAGTGAACCCTACAGAACTTTTTACAGAAGTTACTTGTGGTGACAAATACACATAATGAAAACTTATGTTACACTAACTTCTTTTGTTGTAATCGATTCTCACCGTTAACTGATGCAAGACATAAAGAACAAATCTAACATTTCAGTGTAATTCTGTGGCTAAATGACAGTACTGATGACATTTCAGCTGCATTTGACATGAATTAGAAAAACAGTATCACATTGTTAAATTTGATGACACAGTGTTATATATGACATGGCTCAACAACACGATAATTGATTCTTTAAAGGCTAATATATGAGAAAGATTTGGTATCGGGTTTGAATGATCTAACGTCTTATCAACAGCTAAGGTCATTTAAAGACGGCCTCCCCTGTGGGTGTGTTGGGAGGCGTCGGGATATTCGTATGTGCTTCCTTGTGATAGCCCGAAGCTGACGCAAACTCTGTACAGTTACCTCACTGAGGTATACTGCCGAAGGGTGACAGCAGGACACCTCACCCGGTCAAATGTTACCATACTGACAAGAAACAATCCAGTCATCCCACTGCCAAAATGCTGAGCGTTATGCAGTAGAAACCTACCATGTGCAGTGATTCTGGTATGTCTCGGCCAAGGACAGAACTCAAAACTTTCCTTACGAGGGAAAGTCATGATATAACCCGGATGTTACTTTTATTATATTTATAAATTAGTTAAGTATATATTCATTGAATAATGATAATGAAAAAGATTAAATATTTTTTTGATATTTCATTTAATGCACACAACAAAATTCTACAAATAGACATTTCAAATAGAAGCAATACCTACTCATTTGAGTAATTTGCTTACCTATCACAGCTGATTCCAAAAATACACATAAAAAAACATTGCATGATTTTAACAAATGCGAAACAATTGATAGAAAAATAATATAATTTTAAAATTGACATATTGCTAAAATACTGTTCTTCTTTGACTAGGTACCAGTTTAAAAAGAACTAGTAAATACACAATACCTGGACTTCAGACTTATTCCTAAAAGTGATAAGTCTTCGTCAGCTAAGCTCTGCACTTTCATTTTGAGATTGAACAGGTACACTTAGTTCGAAGAAGCTTTTTTGTTTTTCGATTAAAAAATCTGATGTTAAAATTGACAACAAATATCACTGCTTGCCACAAAAAAATGCATAAAAATAGCAACCATGGTATAGACATATGTCTTATTAATAACAATTACTTCGGGATAAAATGAATTATTTATTCACGGTTGATGTTTTAAAAAGAAGCTCAAACTTTCGAAAAGTGGTCATCAATGCTTTCTGATTACAGATACTTGAATTAGTTTGAACGAGAAAACATTCGAACTATTCAGTAATAAATGCGTTCTGAATTATTTATGATTAAATATGAAGTTTGAATGTTATGTGTCTTATTTGAAATGTCAACTCTGTGAAAATCACCTACGTATAAACAAAATAAAAATCAGAATGGCGACAAATCTGGTGGACAGTTTGTAATGCAGTTCCCAGACATTTTATCTTACGAGCTACAAAACAAACTAGAACATTGTCTGGTCTTGCATTTCGACCCAGTGACCTTGAACTTTGGTCAATTGACTCCTTGGTTATTTAGTTGTTGTTTACTTCCGATCAACTTTACTTCATAACGTCAAAAAATGTATATCTATGACGACGTCAGTATGTATTTTTGTAATCTACACATCTTGACCGAATTTCATGTAAATCGGACGAAATATCATTCGTTTTCCAGTTGCTTAGTCAACAAGCCTTTTACCTGGCATGATAGCATAGTGGTAAGCTAATTGGCGACGTAACAAAAATTACACGCATACCCATGAAAAAGTAGCAAAAATTAGATAACCAAGCATTCCTGAAGGGGAAGAGACTTCTTTTGCAAGGTAACGTACAGTTTATTTTGTAGGTGATCATGTCTGTTGTAATAATGATCTGGTAGTACAATATGAACAGTTTATTTTGTAGGTGATCATGTCAGCTGTAATGATGATCTGGTAGTACAATATGTACAGTTTATTTTGTAGGTGATCGTGTCAGTGGTAATGATGATCTGGTAGTACAATATGTCCAGTTTATTTTGTAGGTGATCGTGTCGGTGGTAATGATGATCTGGTGGTACAATATGTACAGTTTATTTTGTAGGTGATCGTGTCAGTGGTAATGATGATCTGGTAGTACAATATGTACAGTATATTTCAAAATATCTCTCTTTGGTCCAGTCATTCAGTGTTATGGGTAAAATCTATATTAAAGCTCAGGCAATAAAGAACATGTCGGAAAGCGTTTGAAGAAAAATGACATTTTCTACTACATGGTCACACTCTAAATAGGGAAATGACCACGCCAGAGTGATCTAATGGCAAACACAAAATAATACAATTATCACGTAAACAACCAGAGGATATGGACAATAAATATCAGTAACATTACACCAATTTTAACACTTTTAACACACGGCTAAAAACAATATATATTTAAACAAGTATTTAATTCAATATGCAAATATAATTATAAATGTGACAGTAAATGCGACATGAAGTAGTTCTGAGTCCGTGAGATCGACAACAAATTGTACACAACAAAACACTCTTCCATTTCCAAGAGCAAACTGTATAGACAATTTTGTAGTTCCATTACCATTAACATTTGGTGAGAATTCATTAATCTGACATCAAACTTTACGAACTTGTTTACATAGCTACAAAAACAGAAAGAGTATCATCCGGAAATAATTACCTACTTACAGGGGAAATGTTACCCCATAAGTTGTTTAACTTCACATGTCAACTCCAGATCTCGGTAAAGAACGAATGGCATTCTTACAGGGGAAATTTTACCCCGTAAGTTGTTTCACTTCACATATCAACTCCAGATCTCGGCAAAGAACGAATGGCATTCTTAGAGAGGAAATTTTACCCTGTCAGTTGTTTCACTTCACATATAAACTCCAGATCTCGGTAAAGAAAATTCCATTTTAACCACTCGGTAGAAAATGCCAAAGATTTATTGTGAAGAAGTGTACTGTCAGATGTGTACTTATGGCAATAAGACAAATTCAGGTTATCAAACTACTTTAGAGGCGTCTGTGTATATTGAAAACAGGAACTCAGGTCGATTTCTCCCATTGTACTCATCATCATCAACTTCCTTTATTTCTATCATTTTCTTTCTTGTGCTCCACCGCAATAAGCAACCTACAATAAAACCATTATATTGCTGGTAAAAAGGAAGCATTGCACTCAAACAAAAGCTGCTCTCTTTCTTATTTCAATGTGTAGTTCATTGTAGTACATCAAAACCATAAGTCGGCAGACAAACATCTTTATGTGTTATTCTTCTAATGCAACAGTTGTAGGGTACTCACACAAAAATGCATACATGTTTTTAGACTTCTTTATATATTATATTAATGATTTTATCCAACCACGTAATCAAAACGTTATCATTTACTTTTTAAACTTTGTAAATCTCTGATTTTTTTCAACGTTGTAATGGAAAATTAAAAAGTGTGAAGTGACAACAAAATATTATGTTAAGCAATATATTACGTTCTACGTTTTAGCATATCGTCATCGATATTCATTTGTTTATTATATTATGTTATAGATATTATCATACAGACCTTCGTGATTTAGAGACTCCAGATTGTATTTCCCGTCCTTGTACATTCGGCAGATGAACATTTGGGGAAGAGGATGCGATACTGAAGTCATACCTTTTGTGTCATTTACGTATCTCTGAAATAAAAATACACAGAATTATTTACAACATTGAAATAGATAAACATTTCATAGAGGAAGTAAATTAATTGTTTCGACCTCGCTAAAAGAAAGAGAAAACAAAAGATTGGTTTGAACTCAAAACAGAAAACTATGGCATTGAAATAGATAAACATTTCATAGAGGAAGCAAATCAATTGTTTCGACCTCGTTAAAAGAAAGAGAAAACAAAAGATTGGTTTGAAATCAAAACAGAAAACTATGGCATTGAAATAGATAAACATTTCATAGAGGAAGCAAATCAATTGTTTCGACCTCGTTAAAAGAAAGAGAAAACAAAAGATTGGTTTGAACTCAAAACAGAAAACTATGGCATTGAAATAGATAAACATTTCACAGAGGAAGCAAATCAATTGTTTCGACCTCGTTAAAAGAAAGAGAAAACAAAAGATTGGTTTGAACTCAAAACAGAAAACTATGGCATTTTTGGTTTTGTATCGTCTAATGTCCTATAAAAGCAGTGGTCATTGAGGACATCAGGTAAAAGCCGAAATCAAAAGTAAAAAGTAGAAAAATAGATGTGCATCAATATCACATGACCTAAAATATTATGGTCCATATATAACGCGTGTTTACTTATTGAAGCGTGACGACCAGTCTCTATACATCAGCCTACAATGAACCATGTACCGGAAACCATTTCATTTTAATCTATTGACCCTAAAACCTCAAGGAATAGTTTATATGACAGCATAGGAAGTCTAAAGGTTCCATTTGAAACTGTTGACATATACGAAATTTTGAACTATCCAAAAGCTGTCAATCACAACACAAAGCTTTACTATAGTCACACTTATCATTTTAAGTTTAACACATTTCTTCTGTTTGGTGTTGTTTCGTTTAATACCTATATTTACTCACCAGATTTTAGATTTAATGACTTTTTCAGAGTTGATTGGTCTTTAAGAATCATACTAATGCTGATAGTAATGGAAATGGATGTTAGCCCTAACTTTACCTAACAACTTATAATTAAACATGGGTGCGGATTTAATTGAAACTTAATCCAATAATTATTATCTTTTTATTACCATGGTTCTTATTTTCTGAGCATTGCATTACCTGGACTAGACCTAGAAATGTAATGACACTTACGCCACAACAGCGTTTGGTATTATTTTCCTGCTACTTTTGTCAGTATTTTTCTATCGTTTTATCGACTTATAGAATTACAATTTCGGTCATGTATTGAATATCACATTAGCTGTTCAAACTTAACTCGTTAGTCAACGATAGAAAATGTTGAACGATACTGTTTAAAACTAAAAAAAATTAGGATGACTTAATTTAAAAGATTGTCATATTGAATAATTCTAAAGCGTCTTTACACAATTACAAAAACGTATTTCATGAATTCACAAAGGTGTGAATAAGCACTTTGTAAATGTTGTAAAAAATTGAATTCCTCGCTTAGAATATAAACATTAAATTGCCAAAGCTCAACAATGGCGTTGTTACCTTTAATTTGACACCACCTGATGTTCCAACCGAGATATATCCGTCCGTTGCTTTGCACATGAGCGTAACTAAATACAGCCCTTTATTATCACAGCCGTCTCTTCTAAAACCGTGATATGTATCGCGAGAGAATTGAACTGCAAATAAACAATGGGGGGTTTAGTGTAATCTCAAACAGCCATAGGCACATGAGGATCAAGGAGACACCTATAGAAAATTAGCAAGCACAGGGAGACAGAGAAGTAAGGAAAGGAGTTAAGAGATCTCTAGTGCTGTAATGGGATCTAAACTGGTCTCTCCAATATCCTCTTAAGACATAGAATATACGGTGGAAAATTCCCGAATCTTTAGGGGCCCCACTTTTTGTCGATTTCTACGATCGACATGTAGTGGAATACACTGGGTCTTATTCCTGTGTTCTCCAATGTCCACTGAACTGAAGACAAAGGAGAGACCATTCCCGAAACTGCAGGAGGCCCCGTTATTAATCAACTCTTAGAACATGCAGTGAGATACATCAGACATAAAGGTTATAATTAAACATATACTGTATACAAACGCCACGCGAGAACTTATAATGAACTATCTGTCAAAAACTGGCAGTATACTATACTGAACTATACTAGCAGCGTTCAAAACCAATGGAAAGTTTGATAAAGAAGCAAAAACATGATTAAATCTAAATCAAAATGAGGAAAAAGGAATAAAATAGATACTAACATCTTGGATCTTCGATGTTTGGTAAGTGTGCCAGAGTTAATTCGTCGGAATCATCCCTCGAGCAAAGGTACTTTTGCTTTCCTTCGGAGAAATGAGATATCCAACATTTCAACTTATTTTTCCACTCTAGGTTATAGATTACACGGAAATGTCGAGTGATCTTCCGCAGCAATCTGGCAGTAAAATTTACCATGGTATCCCCACCTAGAATGATAAAGTAAGGAATTTATAAAAAATAAGATAAAAACAAACTTTTAGATATACAGTTGTATTATAGAAAACTATTACACACGTGTCATTCTTGCAGTAGAATCTACCATGGTATTTCCACTTAGAATGGAAATGTTCTTATAGAAAAAAAACGCAAAACAACTTTTACACATTATTTTAGAAGTAAAAATGTTTTTATAGGGATATTTTGTACAGAAATATATATCCATATCATGACTTGAAACATCAAAAATACAACTTTTAGTTAATGATATCAATGCATGTACACGTTAATCTAATGTCTGATATAATGTACATATTTATTGGTAATACTATTTTCACGCTTTTCACCATGAATATATTGCGTTTAATTATGACTGCACCAATTACATGTACATCTGTACAACTGCTTTATTTAGCAATTAATTTGGTTGCGCCAGCTCATCATAACGCTAATCGGTACATAATTGATAATATACTTCAGCTTGAGAGCACAAAATATGTGTTTGGATTTGTATTATACAACTTCCTATCGACAGTCATTATGAGAATTTAAAGTAAATATACGTTCATGTCGATGTACTCACCATCCTCGTCAAGAAATTCCAGGGATATGTCGAGTCTCATAATCTCGATGTACTCTTCGTCTTCGGTATGACGATGTCGCTCTATTGCCTTTGAAATGAGAACAAGATTCATAGTTTCATATTTGGAGAGAATTCCTGTCATGATAATACAAAATGTATGTTTTAATCCTGGTAAATGAAATCGCATATCTGGCTTGAGGTGTTCCTAATCCACGAAATTTACTGATTTACTCTACGTTTGCTGTATGAGTGTTTTTCGACCTTTTTTCAGTTACTTTCTACGCTTACGATCATCATTGACGATTGCTTTAATATGAAAACGTCGTTTAAAGTGATAATTGATGTCTGGTTTGATTATCGTGGACTGACAATAACAATAAGCTACATTTTTACTTTATTATCGTGGTCTGACATATTTAATTTTCCAACGTTTAGTTTAACAATATATTTTTCAGTATTCAACTATATTGCATATACATATATTACTATGGGATGGAAAAACAAGCTTGCAATTTATTCTCCAAGTGCATCGAAATGTAAATGAATCTTTGGAACTGGAAACACCTGATTTCAGTATAGAATGATTAGAGTTACAATCAATATACATGTAGACACGATAGTATTATATTCCAGATCGCCACAATGAACAACTAGGTCATATTTCGAATTTCATTTGAAAGAAAAAACATTTACCAACGACTGTTTGCATTCCATCCGTATGACGTCACACATCCTTCGGACTACGTCATTATGACTGAGATGGCATATGTCTTCTTCGTTGACGCTTATCAAGCGGTCTCGTGACCTAAACCAACACGATAAAACACCATATTAAACATCTTAGGACTAGTTACAGGTTTCACATTTGTACAGTGGTTTGGTTTGACGAAGTCATTTTAAAATTCTATGTCATTTCCTCATGAATTAATATTTCAGTTTGAAGCCAGAAGATTCTATATACGTACTTATTTAGAAGAACTCAAATAATGCATAATCAAAAGTTGTTGGGTAAACATAGTGAAGAGCTAGTTTGCTACAGAAATAGTATAAAATACATTAAATTAGAGCAATTCATCAAAAAAAAAAAAAAAAAAAAAGAATGAAAGAAAGAAAGAAAGAAAGAAAAATCCGCTTAAACATAGCAGACCATTATTTTCCTTCACATATTTATTTCCCGGGATTTTTCTGTCATCGAAGAGAATAATAACACTTTAAAATAATGTTAAAACAATGATGTTTATCATTGAAATATTTCCTATTATTGCATATACTTGCTAATTGTTTTCGCATAACTTTGTTAGTGTATATAGCGGGTTCCTGAGTTTCATTCGTATTTGAATTGAATGGATTATTGTAAATATTGACCAAACTAAGAGTAGTTTCCGGAAGTCATGCAATCTTTTTAAGTTTGTTTACGATAATGATAGTTTTGTTACCATACACGCTACCCTCATACATAAGTTAGAAGTGACAACGGCTCATAATATGTATATGTATTCATGCTCTGTAAAACGCGGTGTTATTGCACCTCCCATATTCTTTATATTTGATTTTTCGTACTTTCTTTCCCAGGGCAATATTTGCTCCTAGTATCATCGCCGATTTCTAGAAGGACGAACCAGCTGTATTTTAAATATATTAACAGACATAAAAATGTGTATCTATAACTAAAGCGACGGTTATCGGTTCAATATACAATGCTACGACACAAAATAATAAAACACAATGCATAAACACTCACGTGAGTTGAAAACGTTGTCTAAATCCTGGAGAAGACCGAGCTATATAATGACCATCGATCTGAGACTCGAGCAGAACCCAGTCTGATTTGCCCATCTCCAGTTTGGATGCATTAGAATTTGATGCCTACAGTTACAACGTGGCTGCAAAACGATTTAAGACAGAACTAAGTCACGTTTGCCTTGATTTAAGTTTCTTCTTTAAAAGATCGAATATTTCATTTGATTTCATTCATCACGTGTGAATTCTCCAAATGATATAAAGTAATTTAAACATGATTTTCAAGACAAAAGAAAATAATATGAAATGATTTCAGATAATATAAATTGATATAAAATGGTTTTGCAGATGATATAATGTAATTTATACCACAATACGCTGTGTTATTCCACTCTCAAGCCATTGTATAAATGTGCCGACTGTTGGATATATAGTGGAATATAACCTTTCGGTCTTTTGATTGGTCAAGAATTCAAACTTTGACCCGAGCTGCAATTGTTATTGACGTCATCAATAATCGAATGACGTCACATCACCGAGTCCCGGCGTCACCTGTACACCTTATTTTCATACGCGAAATAAGACTTTGCCACATTTCCATTTGATTCAAACCGACATTATTGTGGTAGAAACAGGACACACGACATGATTTTTGGATATGGAATTTATTTCACACTCGTAAGTTATTTTTAAAAAGTTACGAAAAACACTCGCTAAAGCTCATGTCTTTTTTTTTTTAACTTTAACAAATAAATTCATTATCCAACAACCACTCGTTGTGAAAGCTCTATATAAACACAATTTTCTAGATGATATATAGTAATATAAACGTGATTTTCCAAATGATTCAAAGTTATGTAAGAATATTTTCCACATAATACAAAATATATATCAAAATAATTTTCCAGTAAAAGTAGATAATACAGAAATGATTTATCAGATAATAAGTTATATTAAAATAGCATGACCTACATAATTGTCTTACCATAGACATTGTGCATCCTTCTTGTGTGGTGTTTCGACTGATCTGTGCATAACCACTAAATCCAATTTCTCTTACACAGATTGATCGATCAGTTTCATCTATTGAAATACATTTCTCTTCAATTATATCACAGCTGTCAATTCTGTGTATATTCCGAGGTGCATTTCCCTCGCCATAGCATTCCTGAATCGGTCCTTTCACCATTAATTTGGGCGTAATACCACGCTCAGATTGTACATCTCCAGATCCACTGTATTCCTGTTACAAAATACAAATTTGTGTTGTCGTAGCAAAGATCACTAAGAATAAATAAAGATTCAGAAGATTGTCATATGAAAACATTATATGTAGACTATATAAAGACAAAACTTGTTTATGATTGGTCATACATCATATATTAAAACATTGTCATATGAAACCGGCACCAACACTTTATGAATAAGCTAAAAAAATATATATTTCGATAAGTATACAGTATACAACGCGGAAATTTTTTAAAAGCTCTTTAAGCCCTTCAAATCACTTGAAAAAAGATTTCATAGGCATTTGTTTTTCTACATAAAGATTCGTCATATATCATATGGACCAAACAAAAAAGGAAACAATATTTTGTGAATGAATTAGATAAACAAAAATCGGTCTTTCGATGAATAGTTCGTTAGCAATAAATGAAATACAGAGATGGAGGCACACGATTCAGATGGTTGCTTTAGGAGTTATTGACTTTTATGAAAAAAGTACTTTACATATTAATGGCATTACAAAATTGGCCAATGTAGCAATAAATAAATCCAATCTATAGAATAATAAGATTTACGTTCATAATAACGCTAGAAACTTAAAATTATTTTGATAATTTTATTAAAACTAAAGAAAATCGAAATATACAAACTTCTGTCGTGTTCCCTACTTTACAATTTAATTTGTTTTGAAATCACATAATAACCATGTGTCCTAATATGATGTTGTCTTATTGGGGATTCAATACAATACGAAACTTTTACGTTGATAATAAATTCTTACCATGCTTTCTGTTCCATTTGGCTGTTTTCTTCCACAGCTGTTTCCCTCCCCAGTTCCGTAACTCTGCGTTGTAATATTGTCATCACTATCATTGCTATCACTCCTTTTCTTATTGCTCTGTAGGTTATCACGATGTAATGACCTGCCATCTTTAGTGCTATCATTTTGTGAAGATTGTCCCTCCAACGACAACGAATCAAATTCAGCTGAATTGTCAAATGAAGACTGACTAGATGTTGATTGGCTAAAACTGCTGTACCCCGATTCTAACGACGAGGTGCTTAGTGGTAAGGACAAATCGTTTTTATATGTATTTGGAGAATCCATAGGCTGAAAACAAAAAAATTAAAATTGTTTACAACTGCAATAATAAGTAAATTTTAAAACGACATGAACATAAGCTAACATATATGAAATTTAAACATGTAGCACATAGACATTCTTTGTTATTTGCTAGTTGAAAAACCAGGACCAGTTTTAGGCGAGGAATCCTTGCAGCAATTGTTGAATAACTGAACAAAATGCGGAAGGCACATTACATGCCATCCAGAGCAATTACGTAAAAGTGTCTTGCCCAAAGACAGCACAGACCGTTCCGTTTCTCAGCTTCCAGAGAAACACAAACCAGGACTGGTATAGAGCGTGAGATATCGCGGCCACCAGCAGAAAATGTGAATTTAGATATACTATAAGTAAGAAAAGGCGAAATATGATTTACCATCAAGAAATCAATGCTACAGAATAGCAAGTTATTACTTCGTTATAGGTGAGATGTCAACTAGTTTAAATGTCTGAGTGTGAGCTAAGAATCCTTTATAAAGAAAACGGTTCAATCATTTCCTTATATATAACTGTTAAACCCACTCGTAATGCTGCATGTGACTGAAAACACTACTTGTGATTGAAATAGTTTAATAATTTCCCTGTATTTTTGGTAAATACACTGATCACGTGCATGGGAAGTAGGAAGTTTATCGTTGTTACTTATTCGAGTTAGTCACTTTCAAATTCAAACATAAATCAGATAAACAATGGAATATCTCTAATAATAACATTAACTTTACCGATAGATATCAATAAAAATAAGTTTATGGTAAAAGTGATATTTCATTATAATACCTTAACTGTGTAACGTTAAAAGGTTCACGCATACATTTTATTAACTTATTAATTTATAGTTATATGCTGGTTTTGACGAACTTAAGATGTTTACATGTTTTCATTGGTCATATGTATTTCCGGACAGGACGTGTGGCACGTGACATACATATGTGCATTTAGTTAACCGTGTGTTCATTTGTAAAGAAAATCTACCGAAATAGGGGGAAAGGTCGCTTGTACGTTTTTTCGGTTATTGTCACTAGTGAATCATTGAAGTATGAATTGAAAACATCAGCAGAGGAAGGAAACATTAGAAAAACTATAACCCTTAGCATGATGTACTATAGAATTTACAAATATCCGTATGGAAATTTTACTTTCATATTGATATGAAGAACAAAGATCAAACCCAAGGACATTTTTAAAGTTTCCGTTAAAAGAATTAATAATAAAACAATAAAAAAGAGACCCATGGTGCCTGCATTGCGCACCTTAACAATTCAATGATAATAGGAAGACATTTTAAGAAACATTACAAATGTTTTCCCATTTTGGGATCCATCTTTCTATGAGAAGAGAGTTAAACTACCATATGACTGTCTGGTTTCAAAGATGATAAGAAGCAAATTTAGTTGAAAATACTTCCTCGTAATTGATATAACTCCCATAAAAAGTCCTATAAAACCCCGGAGAGGCAATCCTTCGATCCATATATGCAACATTCTCCTTCTCCCAATAATGCTCCCGACCATTTGCATGACACTGACTTCTGACAAACCTTCTTTTTACGGCAATTTCTCACAATGTGACTAACCTTCATACAAATAATAAAATATCTTCTTATGTCAGCTGGCTAATTATTTCGTCGATACACTTAAAATAACACGATGATCACGATTAAAAAGTTTTGATTAATGTTCGGGGTGAATGAATGTACTGCATGTCAACGAAATTTGATGAGAAAATGTTTATTATAAATTGAGCCATCCCCTGAACAGAAAATACTTAATTGATCTAAATTGATCTAAACAGGAGCGTTAACGAAACTCCGATTTAAAAATTCACACATAAACAAGCATATGTAGTCATGCAACGACGATTGCCAATATCAAAATAACACAGCTGGTCGCCTTCTTATTTTTTAATTATAGTGTTCAAATTTAGATTTTCTCCAAACCCAAGTAGATAGTGAAGTATGTATAGTTGTACGTTCTCCTATATCTTTGAATTGTGTTACGCTGAGACAATAACATATACTTAATCAAGGGTAATCAGTTTGTTTGTTTGTTTGTTTGATTCTGAGTAAAGAGTTGTCTGGTGATGTACTTATTACTTTCTGTAAATAAAACAACTTACCTCATCAAAGTCCATAACACCAAGTTTTCTAAACTCCTCCATTTTGAGACTAGTCGCCCACCAGTGTTCGGTTAGATCGTTGCTGAAGAGTAAAGAAAACTGGGTCAAGATAATGATCTATCGTGTATACACATTGTGGATACTTAATGCGCTATTGTTGTTTAACGTCTTATCAACAGCTAAGGTCATTAAAGGAAGTACTAGATGTATGCGTGTGATGAGTGTTTTGGGATCCTGCAGTTTGTTCGTGTAACATATGTTGGCATCCTTGTAACAGAGCTAACTGATGTAGTACTATCACTGAGTATGATGCTGAAGGCCACAAGTAGCACACAAACAGTTAAAACTGAGTGCAAAGCAGGAGTAGTTACTACTTTTTTAATGAACCTTGGTGTATCTCGTTCAGAGGAAGGAACCCTAAGCTTTCCCTACAGGAGCAAACGCTCAAATAAAGGCTAAAAGTGAGACTATATCAAAGGAGACATTGAGGAAATGAAAGCAAGAAGAGAAAAAATTAGATCCTAAATTTAAGCAATGGGGTCAGCCGATACAATTCCTTCGCCCTACCTACATCGACGAGATGTAAATCTCATTCATATTCCTGCAATAAATGGGAAAGGTCTAAAGATGAGTTCTTCTTTACACGAAGAACAACATTTAAAATATATTTACTACACATTTTGCCAGAAGCAATTAATATGGAATAATGCTTAATCGAAATAAAAGTTCACTACTGACAGTTAAAAGTACAAGCTATTCTCTTATTTATGCTCCACTGATAACGAGGTCCGCCCATCTACCAGAAAGGGAAATCTTCATGATTTAAGCAAATTTTTGTGAACAATAAACGGATATTTGAAAGTACAGTTGTATTATTTTCTAGTTTATTATGCATTTTGGATGAATATTATCGGAAGCCGATCCAGATGTGACTTTCTAACAGTTAATGAATCGAGAATAATAATATTAAGAGATAATATGAATCATATTGCTTCCAGTTAGAACTTTATGCTGATTTGCAAGACAAGTAAAAATAATTGGGAATGGAATGCCTTTACTTGAGGTAATATTATCACACCAGAACACCTGGTCACAACCATATGAACATCATTCTGTATTTATCAATATTTCACCTTTGTTTGATTCTGAGTAAAATTACTTCTTTTCATTTACACATTGGCAATCTGCTTGTCATCACATTGTCAAGTCATGATTATTGCAAAAACGTGAACTCTCTTGCAATTTCATTGAGCCGTAAACACAGAATCATTCTGATACATATAATTAAGCTGATAACGTTTCCCAGCTATCAAATGTATGATTCGATAAACCGCATACATGATGTATTACAATCACCGTTTTAGTAATGCAAATCTTTCATTGCAGCGAACATGGAAGCAGCTTATTCATATATCAGCTTCAGGGTCATACTTTAAATGTACTTGATAATTCTGAAATACTTTGACAGTGATTAGATACTACTGAAGCTTAACAATCTGCAAAATGGTGAACAACTAAACTGAGCCAATAAATTGAAGGATCGTTAACTTTATTTAACATTTCACATTACTTATTTAATAACATTAAATGCTTGGTGATATTGAATAATTATATCATCATTTAATTCATTATAGATTCATTTAGTTACATGAATTTGAATTATATAACAGACCATGGATGTAAGCTTAAATTCCAGTGAAATCAAATACAATCCGACCATCTGTTATAATATATCCATAGTTCTGCCAATCATTTGGAATTGAAAAGCAAAATCAAACTATTTTATGAAAACCGATTAAAATAAAGGGTAACAAACATATAAACCTTTGTAAACATGACATTGATTTCCATCAGGAGAGTAAAAGTCAGCTTTCTGAAACAATCTCTATGACTATAGCCTCGCTAAACACTAAACATTGGCGTTGCTTTTACTTCTACGTGCAGTTGTTTATAGTACTATGTATCTAAACCAGATTGAGAAACCGACATTTCAACACATAACTACTACCGCGTGCTGAAAAGTAACATTGCTCTAAATTATCCTAATTTGGTAATTAATATTTCTGTGATAGTGGATCATTTTGAGAACAACCTGCAATGCGAATGTGCATTAGTGTTACTAGGTGCATACGACAGAGGATAACTGCGGATATCAAATTTTGTTCAACTGAAGGCTGATCTGTCGGTGTATTTTATATTCCCCGTGCTATTCAGATAAATCCGCCTCAAAGGTGTTCCATCCTCCTTCATTAATGAAACAAACAACATTGCCAAGTAATTCTCCAGTCTAAATTTCATCAAAATGCATTAAGGTTTTCAGGATTAGTAGGGTTTTTAAAAGATTTAACCATGATTACACTGTAATAGTTTACTTTTTAAAGCACTTTAACATAAACTACACTGTATTATGTTACTTTTTCAACTACCTTGCCATAAACTACAATTGAATATTTTACTTTTTATACTACCGAAACATAAACTAGACTGTATTATTTCAATTTTTATACTACCGAAACATAAACTAGACTGTATTATTTCAATTTTGATACTACCTTAACATAAACTAGACTGTATTATTTTACTTTTTATAGTACCTTAACATAACCCTACACTGTGGTATTTTACTTTTTATACTACCTTAACATAAACTACACTGTAATATTTTACTTTTTCTGTTACCTTTAAATGATTACAGGCTATTTCATACACGATTTTTGCAATTGTCAGTCGAAGTATATCCACGACAAATAATTTAAGCAAAAACTATCGGTTTACAGATATGTTTTTACATTTTAGAATATTCAGTACCTGGATACCAACACTTTGGCCACGTCATTCTTGGTAATGTTTAACGTTCTATTGACATGTCCTCAATTAATGCTTTTAAGCATAATTTGATATAAATCGGTATATCTAAGCGAGGAACCTAATTACGAAAAGTTACAAACATCACATTAAAAGTTGCTAGGTTGAGACATTGTGATTTCCGGGTAGATTAGCGAGAGGTTTTAATGAAATAGTCACCAAAATAAAATCACATGCAGAGTGATTTGTTAAAAATATCCCAAGAGAAAGAGATCTTAAGCATTTTCATAAAAACTATGTTTTGATTACAATAATGAGGCATTACGCCAACAGTGTTTTCAATAATACACATTTCATTGGCTTCCATACAGAAGCACAACTGTTTCGGTTTGGAAGCCAATCTTATTGATATACGTCACGGGGTAAACTTCCGCCTTAAATATCTTATTAAGAGTAGTACTTGCTGGTTTTGACAACTACGATAGATGGGACAATACAGGAGAAAACACAACACGAATGCGTGGAGTTCTTAGTAATGTATACCTGCACGTATGTATCTTATATGGCGTGCTTCTTGTTATCGAAATCGACAGGGAGCAGAGAGAAATTCATTACATTTTCTTTCATTTTGCAGTGTAATACCTAGTAAACTGTCTGGCAGTCTTTGTCTCATTAAAGAATGAATATTGTTACATATTATTACCATATTGTTAAGCGGATCAGCTTTGTCTACAACCAGTGTTTATGAGCCACGGGGGGAAATTAGCAACATGACACTATTACACCAAAGGCTGTATTGAAGGGCTGAACTATGTCCCCTAAATAGAAGTATCCTTTTGCAATAGAATAACAACGTGACGTCACAATCGATGAAACACAAATTTATATCAACGTGTTTACAATCTGTTTAACTGTACTGAAAGGGATTCTACTTTCGGTTTCACTATCAGCCTAAATAGCTGGAGATTTCCTTGAAATCCTTGTGTAATCATTATGTGCACACATGTTTAGTACTGACTGACCTGTTTACAACTCATGCTGATAAAGTGGGTTTACCGACGATTTGGTAGACTGACTACTACGTCAAAATGTAGACTGTGAACTTCTCCGTGAGAGTGCTATCTGACTTTTCATTAAGGAGGTTTTACTTTTCAGAGTGAAAATAGTGGATGTTATATAAGTGGCTTTGGTCGAATTTGATATATCCAATTTGATATAGTCCCGACTGTAAAATATGTTGATCACATAATCAAATATTGTGGAAATATAAGTTCTCACACACCTTCCATTTTAGGACTCGAGTAGGACGGTATGGGATTCTCAAAAGTGACAATCTTGACCGTCATATATTAATTATGACATCAAAAAATCATCATACATGTATTCCTCCGGTACCACTTCAACATTTATAGTGAGATACTGCTATGTTTTTGCATAATAATATTTATCTTAAATTAAAAATCGCTTCTATTTATTACCAATTAATGTACAATATGACAGAATTGTGATATAATTGTATAAAGATGTTCTAGGAAATATCATAATATATCATATAGAATAGAGACACGTAACCTAAAATAAATAGGCATATGGTACGCCCATGGCATTAATATCATATAGATATGTAATGAATAGCTCATTTAGATGAGTGGAATGGTAGGTGGTTACGAAATTGTTTAACAAATTTCAAGAAATTTCATCAATAACTTTATTACTTTTTTTATCAATGAAAAGAAGATAAATAAATAATAAAGAAAAGTGAACTTTTTCACTGCTGTCAAACATCCAATAAAAACACCAATAACGCAATAAAAATCAACAGACTTCCATGCACATTTTTACAGTTTTAATGAATTCCGGACATAGGATCTTTTATAAACATAATAAACGAAATAGGTATGTTTCTCGAGCGTTATTAAATGAATATATGCATTTTAATGCCTTCGGTAACATACAAAGACATGCACAGATAACTTAAGGAATATTGGAAATATATAAAGAATATACATTTATGTATATACCTTGTGTACATCTGTTTGCCGTAATTAATTAATAATATCAGAAAAAAATATGGTATGACATTGATATTGAAATGTTTTGACAAGTAAATAACACACATTATAATAAGTATCATTTACTTATAAAATAAGAATATTATGAAAACGAAGAAGACGACGATGTTAAATAAGTTTATATATAATATGTGTGTGAGTTATCTAAATAATATAGACAAACGTGTTTTAACTTATTGATCACATTTAACACAACATTACACATTTGAATCATTGTGATTTTATATACAGTAATAACATTACACAAAATACTCGTCATCTGTGTTCAATTTAATGAATGTTTACAAAAAGATAACCTTAAAAACCCATATGTTATGGGCCGGCAGGAGCCGGGCCATTATATTGTATAGTTTAAGATAAAATGCATGCGTTGCTGCGGAGCTAACATGTATTTTAATTAGTTTCTTTAGAAGAGATAAGACTAATAAAAAATGTGCTGTATACAGTATTTTTAAAAGAATATATCGTCATCGTATTTGTTTTAAAAATATGTCATATGGTCTAGTTTAAAAACGTTATTATAAACTGAAACACACGTACATCCAGCAGACTACTCACAATCTATTTTTAGCACAAGGCTGTGCCATGTATACAGGGACACTCCCTTTAATTGCTGTGGGGCTAACATGCGGTGGAGCAGTGTGTTCAGTAGAAAGACCTTATAAAAATGTACTGTATTTGTTAAATAAATATATTATCATTCCCGTTTTTTTTTTAAATATTTGTTTTAGTTTTCTTTGTTAGGTAAATTATTGGAAAAGTTAATATTTCTTATTCTTGGTCCTGTAATAAATTTTTTCTTTAAATTTAAATACAAATAACTTTAAATATCTTGCTAAAAATGCTGTTGTAGTAAACCTTGCATTGGTATGTACAGCAAATGTACATGAATATTCTGTATTCCAAGTGCCTTTTTTTAAAAGTCGATATATACAATTTATGTCTTGCCAAATTTCCATTTGGGCATTTGGGAAAACTGGAGAGTGACAGCACAACAATTACATCACATGTGATCAGTTAATCTACATATTGTTCAACACCATGGTCATCCCCATCGATGAAAAAATGAACTAAGCTACATATGTGAGCATTTAATTTACCATACATTTAATTCTGATAACATATCCTTTTAATGAAGGGAACTGGGGTCAATTTTCATTCTGTAAGTATTTTGCGGCCCACTTTGACGCTTGCGTCAATAATTTTTCTTGTTTACAGTCACACAATTATACGAATGACAAAAGGTGTTAATAGAACTACAACACAAACCAGACATAACCACTGACTCGAATCTGATATGACTAATCTAGCATGCCTGTGTTACATTGTACTACATACACAGTTTTCAGCGCTTCGACATGAATATTCCCCAATACGTATTGTATGGAAAATTTGGCAGATCACATACAACTTCTACATAACGAAACAAGCTTGGTGTACTTACCATTTGTAGATAGAACAATGTGAAATAATAACGGAGTATCCTTTGAAATGTACCAGCTTCACACTGTTCGTTTTCAATCTATTTATATCTTTGTAAAATTTCCTGTTATATGTGTATATATTACCCACAAATCATCAGTGGTAAATACACAGACAACAACATTTACCTGTACACAGACATTTAGTTTGTTTAAAATCATACCTATGTCGCTAAGCTGTATAAGTAAACATCTCATAAATACTGTATGTACATTTAAACTATTAAAGGTGAAGGTCTACTCACCAGTTTAATAATGTAAACATTTGTCTGGGTGATAAATCGATATGGAAAAAAAGCACCGAGAACCCGTACACAACCTGTAATAAAATACATATGTTCTGTATATATTTACTAAAGGCCAGACGACAGAACCCAAAGCCTTAAAACCTCAACTCAAGACCAGAGAACAGAAACCAAAGCCTTAATCTTAGGGGAGAAACCTCAACTAAAGGCCAGAAGTGAGACAGTGTCATAGGATACATTAGGTGGGAAAATGTAGATCCAAAATTTAGTATTCTTACAAATCATTAATTGGGGTAGCATGTACTATTTCTCTCTCAGAATGCATTGGTCAAGTCAAAACACATGCGAACTATTACAGGTGACTTTAAAGTATTTACATTGAAGGACAATGCCACAGTTTTTACAAAGTGTTTAACTATACTGAGTTAAACAGTTCATATGATGTCTGTTAACGAGATCCAATCGACAATGAAGATGTCATATGAAAGTACAGTGTGTATAGTAAAAAGTAAATATGTACATTTAAACTATTAAAGGTGAAGGTCTACTCACCAGTTCAATAATGTAAACATTTGTCTGGGTGATAAATCGATATGGAAAAAAAGCACCGAGAGCCCGTACACAACCTGTAATAAAATACATATGTTCTCTATATATTTAAAGAGATCCAATCGACAATGAAGATGTCATATGAAAGTACATTGTGTATAGCAAAAAGTAAATGACACGCTGTTGTCGAACTATATCCCTATTGATATACAGTAAAACCTCGTTATCTGGAAGTCATCTGGGTCATGATTATTATATCCCGGTCAATCGAGGAGCATATTAACAAATTATACTGTTGGCATGGGATTGTTTTATTTTGAGTTAAACAGAGTATTGGAGAAATGAGAGTTCGATATAACGACCTTTGGTTGTAGATATCTAGACATCAGCAACCATTTCTTTACATGGTTTATAGAATTCCATTGTACAATTCCGGCACCTTTCCTATATTTCTGCTTGTAATTGTATACCAAAATGTCTATATGATGTAGTGACAAACTAAAACTGATATTTAATCGATCAGATCGCCACTTAACCTGAAGAAGACCGAAGTGACGGGGTGACAAAATATAGATAACCTACAACAGCCTCCAATACACACATGTAGACATATCACACACTGGGAAGGCTCAATAAGTAATTAGAGCTGTTGTTAGGACTTAAATACAAACCAATGTGCACATTTATGTTGTATTTTTATCATCACACTTCCTGCCCGAGAATATGATATAACAATGCTTGCCCTTGCGACATGATATTTTGACTTGTGTCCCATGACAAGGAAACTCTCTCCTCTTCACAAAGATATAATTTTTCACTGTGTAATATATACATTGGTGCAAGCTTTGTTGGCTTGATAAACTGATAACAATGACACAAAATTATGGCAACATATTTGGACTCGTCTCTGGTTGGCCTTAAGTTTTCTTTATTGAAATTAGCATAAAAATGCATAAATACACATATAAGAAGCAAAGGTAAGCAGCAATATAACGCTCAAGCAAATATTAATCTATACATTGTATTTTAAGAGATATAAATTGCTCAGATGGGAGGGAAGTTTTCGTTTTCGTTTTTGTTTTTTGTGTCTATCAAAAGTCACTTTAGTTAATTTCGTCATAACATTAAGTAACTTATCGGCCATTCCTCCCTGGATACGTCCATCACTGTCTGACTTTATGACCATGTCTGCTTTGAGGAAGTGTAAAGTGAAAACATCAACGAACTTTAATGTAATTTGGTATGCTGTGAGCTTTATGTCAATAAGATATTTGGACAATTGGTTTGATCGTAAGAGTTATAGCTCTTTACTTTGGTAGCGTAGGTCTGGGGACATGTAACATGCTTGATAAAAAAATGACCTTGACGTAATTCCAAGATAACAAGTGGTCACATAAATTGGTTTAAAAGTGAAAAATCATCTATCGGTATACATAACAGAACTGAAGTGACTGATGAGGCCAACGGGCCTCTTGTTGATAATAACTTAATTATACAATTTTGTTTGAAAGAAAAAAGGCTACCTTGTTTGTCTGTGTCTAATTTACATGTAAAAATTACTCAAACTCGGATCACACAGGCAATGTGACACATCACTAAATGCTTCAGTTTATTTTTGTTTAACGTCCTATTAACAGCCAAGGTCATTTAAGGACGTGCCAGGTTTTGGAGGTCGAGGAAAGCCGGGGTACCCGGAGAAAAACCACCGGCCTACGGTCAGTACCTGGCAACTGCCCCCCGTAGGTTTCCAACTCGCAACCCAGAGGTGGAGGGCTAGTGTTAAAGTGTCGGGACACCTTAACCGCTCGGCCATCGCGGCCCCTAAATGCTTCAGTTACCATAACACGGGTCAGTAAGTTACCGGGTAAAGACGGAAAACAGGAAGAGATTGAGACAAGGAAGTATCCATACGATTCAGTTGTTAAAACTTTGCCGAGGACTTCGGATAGAGACAAGGTAAGTGGTTTATCTCCACATATTTATCTTGTATATTTCTAATATTTTTCATATCAACTGTGGTGTATTGACTAGGTGATAATAACATTATGTTAGTACTATACGTCTGAATCCATGTGTTGGGGTGTAGGTGTCCATCATACGTGTGTCTTTGACACGGCCGTTGGATTCTCTGACAGCAAGTTATGATGATGAACCCAAATCCCAAAGGATTACCGCTCACAAGTTATGGCGCAGTATTTTCAGTTCTTTAAATACATGTTATATAAAAAAGATGCAACATTGAATATGTTTTAGAGTTATTCTACCTATTTTGGTTCATGACTCGTTTTGATTTTTCTAGCTCCTCTCTGGAATTTATGTATGTATGGTTTGGTTTGTTTGTTTTTGTTTAATGTCCTATTAACAGCCAGTGAGTACCCGGAGAAAAACCACCGGCCTACGGTCAGTACTTTGCAACTGCCCCACGTAGGTTTCGAACTCGCAACCCAGAGGTGAAGGGTTAGTGATAAAGTGTCGGGACACCCCCTAGGCCACCGCGGCCCCATGTATGACCCCTAGTATTATGGAATAAGCCCCAAAAGGAACGATATAGTTTTATATTCGCCATACAGCATATACAGACCCGTGTACGTTCGCTGTTCCGTCTTAAACGCAAACGCTACGGATGTGCTACGGAAATGCTACGGTAATACTACGGAAGTGCTTCGGAAATGGTACGGTAATGCTACGGAAATGCTACGGAAATGGTACGGTAATGCTACGGAGGGTGCTACGGTAATGCAACGGTAATGCTACGGAAATGCTACGGTTGACGCTCACAAATCATCGACCGTTTCTGAATAAATTGTCTGGTTCTTATAAAAAGCGGATCCTAGACGAAGCGAACACGTAGAAACGACAGTGAAATGGTGTCTGATGGTTTGAATGTTGTACCGGGAAGTGGAAGAACGTTTTATCAAACTGTACTACTATAGAAAACCTCAGTAAGCGAAAATTTGTACAACTTTTAGAAACCGGAAATATTAAGGTCATATAAGGATCTTTCAACAGGAAAATGTATTATTCTCGGCAACAAAAAACGAAAGCATTTAATTTCAAAATAAAATCACTCTCTACACTAGCGCTGCGGTCGCGTATGTGTTGTCTCTGTGTGTCCGAACTTTATTGTTTTGTTTTTATGTATTTATCTATATTTTCACTGCATTTATTCACTGCATTTGTACTGATAAATCGGAAGTTTTAAGTAATAAACTAATTGAATTGAAAAACTTATATCAAAGTGTTAATTTAGATACAGATAAACAAATCAAGATTTCTGAACACAGATTGACCAGGCTGAATAGACCCCCTATAGGGCTAATTGTAAAAAGGAGAAACTGACCAGGTGTGATGATGACTTACACACCTGAGCCCGATGACTCCTAATCAAGTGTATATCCATGGCCATCAGGTGAAGTTGATGGTGGTGGGGAGGGGGGGATTAGTACCCATGGCAACAAGTTAGGGGGACAATTGAGTCAAGGACATGTACATGTCTGGCAAGTCTATATTTAACAATCACTGGTACATATTACTGGTGTGTAAGCATTGACGATTTGTTTAAAAGTCTGATGTCGGATCAGAGGAAGCTCTGGCTGGGGAGGGATAAAAACTAAAAACAAGACACCAATAATTATATACTTAAGAATATACAATGTACATGTGCAATCAGATACGTGTATATCACACGTCTGCAATGGAGCAGACTCTGTGTGTTTACGTGATAATGGATAACACTCTGAAAATCTTTATTAATGGACTTGTTTTGTGATATAACCTTCAGTTGAGTGACAATCAGTTAACCTTTGCACCCTAGGAGAAGTGAGTGCACGAGATTTAAGGTACTGAAGTAAACGTATAATTAGTGCACAACAGTTTTTTAAAAACTTATTATCACAAAGGACATAACCCGGTAATACACTGTTTCAATATATAAAGACTTCAACAATGTAGAGTGAAGAATCTACTTTTGAAATTAATTTTGATGCTGTTTGCGATCATTTTAATCATTTACATGCTTCTATTACAACACATCAGTTTGTCTCAGAGGCCTAATAATGGCTGACTCAGGTGTACATGTACTTCATGTAAATATTTTGTCAGAAAAAATATTAATATTTTAAATTTTTATTGAATGTTAATTTACTAAAGTTTCTTTTACATTGTTATTCTAAACTTAAAATTGTCTTTTACAGTACATGTCATCTATATGATATTATACATGTATGTTCTGTTGACAGATCTTGAGACATGTGTCCAGAGTAGGACAAAAGCCCCCCCCCCCCCCCCCCCCGGACATTAGCCCCTAGGACAAAAGCCCCTCCGGACGAAAGCCCCCCCCCCCCCGAACATTAGCCCCCCTGGACAAAAGCCCCTTCGTTATAAATTTAGCTGGTATATTTTATATAAATCTGTACTTTTGAAAAACAGAAACTATATATATATATATTGTTGTTTTTATCTCTGAAATTTGGAGAATAATTGTGTGGAAAATGAAGGTCCTTGGTTGAATGTCAGTGTAGCATTATATGTCTGTCGTTAAACATCATAATTGATTTTTTCAAACTTTATATTATCAAGTAAGCTAAATATTTCAGGAAAGTTCTCCATGATGAACATATTGTTACTGATTACACATAATTTCTGACTTCCTAATATACTGCAAATATTGATAATCAAAGAAATGTCTATAAAAGCAATAAACATTAAATTTTAATCCCTATTTGCAGTGTCTCAAATTATAATATAATAAGTACCTAACAAACATGTTGCTCTGTGTTGTAATAATTTTAATTTTAGGAATAATTAAAATCAAAGAAACAATGAAACCATTAATGATATATTGCTTTCCAGGAAAATACAATATCAATGAAAAACCTACCAAACACCTGTGAAACAGCTTATTGTTTATGTAACAGCTAGCTCAAGTAGTTGTTGTTGGAACCGGTTGTTTACATTGCAGAAGCCACTGGTGACTGAAGTCACTTATACATATATGTAGCACTTGATTGAACTTAATGTTATATTGCTAAACATATATATTTAAATTTTATTTTTAGATCAATATAATAAAAAATATATATATTTTTTTTTTATGAAGGGGCTTTTGTCCACTTTTTGATTAGTGTGAAGGGGCTTTGTCCTAGGGGCTTTTGTCCTAGGGGCTAATGTCCGGGGGGGGGGGGGGGGGGGGGGGGGGGCTAATGTCCGGGGGGACTTTTGTCCGTACCAATGGCCAACTGGGCGCAATATGCAGCCCCACAGCCTTGAGGACATGCATCCTTGACCTTACCTGTAAGATGCTGACCAGTCTAGCTCTTTTGTGTCTGGCACATGGTATACCCGGCCAGGTGACCTGTCCCCAATTACCCCCCCCTGGGTCCAATTATGGCACATTCTCACTTAGCCAACGTACAGAAATGTACCTGTATTACCTGGCCAACATGTCAAATTTTACACCTGAGTGAGTTTAAACTATAGCAGTAGCCTGTTCTTACTTTCATGAAAGAAAATATAAAAATGTCAAGTTGAATATGACTTATAAAATAATGATTCAAATGAATTTATGTAAGCTACTTATCATAACAAATCTTAGATATTCACGGTAAAAAACGAAATTTATTAAGTCTACATATATCATGAAACCATCATCTCAAGAGTTTAAATTACAAATGTATGCTTTTAATAATAAAAGTATTAACAAGTGTCTTTAATGACTGTTATTTAAATCTGTGTATACGTGTGAGGGTGTGTATGTTATTTTTTTTTTTTTTTAAATAACACTTTTAGAAAAGACACCAAAGGAAATATTTTTTGTGCATACCAATAATTATAAATTTCTATCAAACTAGCAGCGGATGTGTTTCTTAATGAAGTAAAGCAACGTTGCCACGAAAAAAAGTTTTTGCTATTCCAACTTTGACGAGGTATTCGGTGAACTCTGCGATAGAGACTTTGATGATGATGTTAGTGTGACGATACAAAAAATATCTGTATAATATCAGTCCTGAAAGTACTCGATTAAAAGGATTCACCCTCTCTTTTACATTTTTTCAAAACTTTCCTTTTTGCCGATAATGGCAAATTTTGTAAAGCAGCACGTTATATTCAAGACTGTGGTGAACTCCTATCCGATATTGACAGAGTCTACGACTGGTGTAAAACTTTAAAATGTACGTTTAATATAAAGAAATATTATTATATAACGTTTAGCAACAAAAGATATACAACTGAGTATCCCGACAGCTTGGGTGAGGAATCTCTAAAGAAAGAAACACATGCTAAAGACTTAGGTGTATGGCTCACTCCGAATCTTAACTTTTTATTACATGTTAGATAAGTGGTTGGTAAGGTCATGCCAATCTACATATTTGGATTTTCAAAATGTTATTCGCTCTCTGTACATTAGTGCGATAATAGTCTATATTACATGTAAATTTGTACACAATTCAACTTACCTAGTCTGGTATGTAGGCATTAATACATATATTTTTATTCAAATCTGTACATAGCCTGCTTGATCGAAATTTTACAGGATAATTTAACTTTTTAGTTCCACATCTTTTTTTGACTAGGTCGAGTAGCTCAACCTTGCTTTATCCCTGTAAATGCTGGATTATTGTAAGAAATTGTAATGTTCTTAAGAGTCCTGATTAATTTTAACTACCTTTGTCATGTTCCTGACAGTTTTTTTAACGTCTCACTTGACAGATTTATGTCGAACGAAGATTTGTTTTCAGAATTAGGTTTTTTTTTTACTGTTCATAACAAGATTTACTTGATTGTCTGGATGATTTCTATTTAGGACATCAGTTCTATTTCACATGTGTATGCACTTTATATACCGTATTTGCTCTTACTATGTAATTAATTTACTCTTGTTATACTTTATCAGAGACATATATATATAAATCACATATGTGATATATACGTCTCTGATTTTATCAATTTGCTATCAATTCTGTGATTAGACCTTTGGGTTTTAAAATTGAAATAAATAATGAATAACTCCATAGATCACGATGACATTCTCATTAAAGTTGGGGTTTTATGAAGCAGTCTATAGCCTTACCTGTAGGCTATAATTATCTCTTATTGTTCTACCTTTCACACCTAGTATCACTTGGTCCACAAAACACCCTACCTTTAGTTAACCCGTGTACAACGGTGTCTTCCCACTCAGCCAACATATCCTATTTTAACATTGGGGGTAGGAACAATACAGAACAATAGGCACTAATTACAGGTAAGTTATAGCCTGTTTTGGAGAAGTAATTGATTATCAGGTTACCTGTGTTACCTGTATTACCTGTGCTACATGCTGTTAACAGTTTGTACATAATGTATACAATATATATATATCAGAAAAACTTTTACATAAGTAAAAAATATTAAAATAAAATAACTTAAATTTTCATAAATTAGTGAAAATAATTCATTTTTCTATATCTTTCATTGTTATAAATTTCACACTTTATCATAATTATTAAATACATTGTATAACAGAAAATACATTTGTTCAATTTAACCTTTACATTGAAGGACACATCAAAAAGTTTAAGTCAACGTTACCTGTTTCATTGTGATATATAACAAGTATATATACAATGTACTTAAGAGAAAACAATTTAAAAACAAAACACTTTAAATGACATTTTAATAGTTCAAGTAAAACAAATCATGTATAATCATGAAACTGATTAAATAATAAAGCACAAATCAGTATATAATCCTAGAAATCACGGATAAAGTTCAAAATATCAACAAAGTCACTGTGTAATCACTGATTATGATATATCGTGGTACTCATATATGCAGTTTTCACATGCGAAATTATTCACGTAATAAATAGTTCAATGTATATAGTGGATAAGATGTGAAGCTGCATCAGCATACGCAGTCACATCCATCGTGTTGTTATTTTATTGTTTATATACACATACTCTTATAAACATATCATTGAAGTTTGTGCCGTTAACTCTTAATGTGATTCTAACAAAATGCACCATTATTTTTGTTGAAACAATAATTCAATTAGTAAGAATTAGTTGCTTATTATAACATAGTAATCATATCTAATTAAAAGAAAAAACACAAGAAAAACTGATTGAAAGTACACTGTATATTATTGTTACCTGTATATGATGTATTTTTGATTATGAAAGATTTTCCATTATTTCATTTTTAAAGTGTTGTGTAATATCATTATTGATATAAGTAATAAATTATCACTGTATGTATTTTGTTATTAATACGTACACCACACATATGAATGTATATTTCAATTTTATTGTTAATCACCTTTGAGTCCCATGTATACGTATACTGAAACAGACTATACCTACATTTTCCACAGGTAAACTCATGATCAGGTAATGTTTATATAACAAAAACAACATGTTGGCTGAGTCTTGTGTTGTTTGTATCATTGCTGACAATTAAGTCTAACTACCCTAGTTTACCTGTGTGATACGTACTGTCTGGACCATTTGTACCCTAAACATGTAGCCTGACCAGTGCATATTACATGTAACTGTTTTAAAGGTCATATACTATAGCACAGTAAAGGTAATATTGTTTATTTGACACGATCTTCATCTTGGTTTCCATCGTAATGCGTCGACTACTACTAGGATCCGCCATTTTTTATCACACTAAGATCGATGGACCATGTGACTTGACTTGTTTTTTGTGAGTGTTATTTTTTTCTATACAAAGATACAGACAAATTTATAGCCGTATCTATTTAATTCACACCTCCTTATAAAATCATTTGCTGTCGCTACATTTCTTTTTTGACGTTCGGTAAGTATATTTAACTAAATTTCGTTTCGATAAAAAATACACTCCGCAATTTTTTTTTACCGAACGGTTATGAGACGGTCTGCGAGTGAAAATAGGTAAACGCAAATGCTACGGTAATGCTACGGTGAGTGCACGCAAACGGTACGGAAATGCTACGGAAATGGTACGGTAATGCTACGGAAGTGCTACGGAAATGGTACGGTAATGCTACGGAAATGGTACGGAAGTGCTACGGTAATGCTACGGAAATGGTACGGAAGTGCTACGGAAACGCTACGCTTAAATCGGAACTACGAACGCACACGGGTCTGTACTTATCTTCAAAAACTAAATTTATCGTCTTAATCTAAATAGCTCGCATATAACCTAAAACTTAATCCATCATCTAAAATCTAAAACTAAGTCTATCATATAAGACTCGTTATTTCATATAAGACTAAGTATATCATGCCAAACTTAGTCTTTTCCAAATCTAAGTTTATCATCCAAAACTAAGTATATTATCTAAAATTAAATCGAAAACGAAATTAATATTTAAAAGTATATCTCACTTACATTTCATTGATACAATGTGGACATTTATACACATGATCTAGTGTTGATACACAGGTAGATTTTACCTCATTTAACCAGGGATGAAGAAGGACATTATCGATCCAGGACGAAAACAAAGAACCTATTTTAGCTTCCTGGCCGGAAACACAATATCAATAAACTATTTTTATAGACTAAAGCCACAATGATCATTCCCATTTCTGGGTTGCGAGTTCGAAACCTACGTGGGGCAGTTGCCAGGTACTGACAGTAGGCCGGTGGTTTTTTCTCCGGGTACTCCGGCTTTCCTCCACCTCCAAAACCTGGCACGTCCTTAAATGACCCTGGCTGTTAATAGGACGTTAAACAAAAAACAAACAAACAAACAAACCCATTTCAGAAAGTTCAGTATCACATTGCAGAAATTTGAATGAATTTCGAACTCGGACATTTCAAAGAAGCATCTTTTACTTCCAGAAATGGCTGCCGCTGTAAACTGTCCCCAATGGGTTAGTAAAAAGTTGCCTACCGATAATCTGACAAAGGTAAGACTTTACACAATGATTCATACGAATGTCGATCATATAAAGTTGTCTTTTTGGTCTAAATACAATAACAGTTTTAATATGTAAATTAATAAATGGAAATATGGCGGTGTTGAGCGAAATGATTTACCAGCTCCGACTGGGACAACAATGAAATGTAAGCCCGCACAAAAATAACTATGACACATTGGAAGTAATATTCTGTACAAATGTATAATAATAACCACACCTTAATATAATAATAACCGCGCCCACACAAAAGCGGGAGACTTAAAACTAATGTGAAATAATAACCGCGCCGATACAAGACCGGGAGGCTTAAAACTAATGTGACATAATAACCGTACTGACACAAAACCGAGAGGCTCAAAACTACATGTAATGTGAAACAATACCTCCTTCGACATGTAACCGTGATACTTTAAACTAATGTAAACTAATAATTGTACCAATTAATGTTAAATAATCCGTACCAATTTAATGTAAAGTAATTGAATGGTATATAGAATGTGATTTGTTATTTTCCACATGGCCAATAGACACTGTTTTAATCGACACAACTGCATGTTAATTATGATTATTTTATATTTTGACATTCAGTGGGTAAATATGTTTCGTGACTTATTTCCAAGCTAACAGATTTTACCCGACTGTAAGAAACTGTGATTTATGCTACCCTATCATGTTTTGTGATCAAGAAATTTATCAAAATTAAAATAATAGCATTTATTTCATTGATTTTTTTTGTTGAAGAATACGATAGAAGAGAAAGATGTATTGTGTGCAAAAACATCTGGTGTTTTGCTAAAGACACCTTCCGGGGAGCTGGTCCAAGCAGGATTCAAGCTGATGCAATGTGAATCAGGATTCAGAATTGTAGAACTCGATCCCGACAATGCTATTGTTTCTAATTTACAACTCATGTGAGTACAATAGGCCATTGAACTATTTTATTTGGTCATGCTTTTATTGTAAAGAGCGAAAACAAATCCGAAATATCAATATAACTGAAGAAAGAATGGAAAAGTATAGATGTAGATATAAAAAGAATAAGTCTAAGTGTTCCGGAAAAAACAGTGGTGTGTTCTGCTTCATAGAAGACAACTGCTATGTAATTCTGGGTTAAATTTAGACACGTTTTCAAAATGAGAATTACAGTGACAATCGAAACCATAAATTTTGCCCGTTTGTGTATTTTCTGAATTGTTTTACAGGCAGAATGACAAACTCCTTGCAATCAACAACGTCGACGTAAGCCACTGGGAACATCACGTGGTAGAGGACTTTATCAAACATATGTTTGACCCAGATCAAAGTCGTATGACGATGGTAAGCAACATTTTTTTTCGCTCGTCATTCGAAATTTGTAACTTCGGTCTTTTAGAAATGTAAATGTTGTTCTCATTATTATGAGAATTTTCCATTACAATCAGACAATATTTTTTACCCATTGAGATATTTCATATTGCACAGAATATGCAGAAAGTGTTGATGAACATCTACTAGAAACCTTACACACGTAAAAGATAAAACTGACAAACTGAAAATGTGTCGTGTGGTCTGCTATATTAACTGCATGGTAACAAAGACCATGTTGGGGAAACAAGCAGACCACTAGCCATCTGGCTGAAAAGAACACCAATTAAGAACCAATCCAGCAATCCATGAACATTGTAATCACACCGGTCATACCTTCTATCCCACCAATGATAAAATCCTGAAGACCTACACATGAAAAGACGAGTCAAATAAGTTATCGCTATACAACAGAGACGGTCATCATTGACCTGCTGGTGTCACGTGATTGTCCATCTGTACGCGTCAAGAACTGACCACGTCACAGTGACACATTCGGCTGACGAAGACTGTGTGACAAAGTCAAAATATCCAAATAAGTAAAATATAGTTAACTGAGTAATGACAAATTCTCACAATATCTCAAAAGGTTAAAAAATATCTATCTGAGTAATGGATAATTCTCATAATATCGCTCATATAGGATTTCCGTCTTCTGTTTTATTTCTGTTGACGCATATTTTAGTAGAAGCAGCATACTTATAAAAAAATGACACCTGATTCATATGCAAGGGTGACTGTTACACTATTTTGACATTTTACTGTACATTCAAACATCTGCCTTAGCATAGTTCCGATTCGATCGTTTGGACACTGGAACAAAAACTGTCGTGGACCAAGTGAGCTAGAAATTAACAAATGAGACTTTTCCTTACCTTAGTATGAATAAACCTTAAAAGTGTTGGACAAATATTTGTAAATCTTCAAAAATCACAGTAAACCACTTTTTTTTTTAAAACTTAGGTAGTTGAAAGACAAGAATTGGCCAATGGAGAAACAGCGACTGTTGAAATTGTGGTGGATTATTATGTTTCCAGAGGTATCGATAATTACAAAATGATTTTATATAAACACTATGATCCATGATGATATTCTTCTCTTCCTTTATGTTCGTTATAACATCTCCCATAGCTTCAATTACGTACGTTATAACATCTCCCATAGCTTCCATTACGTACGTTATAACATCTCCCATAGCTTCAATTACGTACGTTATAACATCTCCCATAGCTTCCATTACGTACGTTATAACATCTCCCATAGCTTCCATTACGTACGTTATAACATCTCCCATAGCTTCCATTACGTACGTTATAACATCTCCCATAGCTTCCATTACGTACGTTATAATATCTCCCATAGCTTCAATTACGTACGTTATAACATCTCCCATAGCTTCAATTACGTACGTTATAACATCTCCCATAGTTTCCATTACGTACGTTATAATATCTCCCATAGCTTCAATTACGTACGTTATAATATCTCCCATAGCTTCAATTACGTACGGTATAACATCTCCCATAGCTTTCATTACGTACGTTATAACATCTCCCATAGCTTCCATTACGTACGGTATAACATCTCCCATAGCTTCCATTACGTACGTTATAACATCTCCCATAGCTTCCATTACGTACGTTATAACATCTCCCATAGCTTCCATTACGTACGTTATAACATCTCCCATAGCTTCCATTACGTACGTTATAACATCTCCCATAGCTTCCATTACGTACGTTATAACATCTCCCATAGCTTCCATTACGTACGTTATAACATCTCCCATAGCTTCCATTACGTACGGTATAACATCTCCCATAGCTTCAATTACGTACGTTATAACATCTCCCATAGCTTCCATTACGTACGTTATAACATCTCCCATAGCTTCCATTACGTACGTTATAACATCTCCCATAGCTTCCATTACGTACGTTATAACATCTCCCATAGTTTCCATTACGTACGGTATAACATCTCCCATAGCTTCCATTACGTACGTTATAACATCTCCCATAGCTTCCATTACGTACGTTATAACATCTCCCATAGCTTCCATTACGTACGTTATAACATCTCCCATAGCTTTCATTACGTACGGTATAACATCTCCCATAGCTTCCATTACGTACGTTATAACATCTCCCATAGCTTCCATTACGTACGTTATAACATCTCCCATAGCTTCCATTACGTACGTTATAACATCTCCCATAGCTTCCATTACGTACGTTATAACATCTCCCATAGCTTCCATTACGTACGTTATAACATCTCCCATAGCTTCCATTACGTACGTTATAACATCTCCCATAGTTTCCATTACGTACGTTATAACATCTCCCATAGCTTCCATTACGTACGTTATAACATCTCCCATAGTTTCCATTACGTACGTTATAATATCTCCCATAGCTTCAATTACGTACGTTATAACATCTCCCATAGCTTCCATTACGTACGTTATAACATCTCCCAGATTCCATTACGTACGTTATAATATCTCCCATAGCTTCAATTACGTACGTTATAATATCTCCCATAGCTTCAATTACGTACGTTATAACATCTCCCATAGCTTCAATTACGTACGGTATAACATCTCCCATAGCTTCAATTACGTACGTTATAACATCTCCCATAGGTTCCATTACGTACGTTATAACATCTCCCATAGCTTCCATTACGTACGGTATAACATCTCCCATAGCTTCAATTACGTACGTTATAACATCTCCCATAGTTTCCATTACGTACGTTATAACATCTCCCATAGCTTCCATTACGTACGATATAACATCTCCCATAGTTTCAATTACGTACGTTATAACATCTCCCATAGTTTCCATTACGTACGGTATAACATCTCCCATAGCTTCCATTACGTACGGTATAACATCTCCGATAGCTTCCATTACGTACGGTATAACATCTCCCATAGCTTCCATTACGTACGTTATAACATCTCCCATAGCTTCCATTACGTACGTTATAACATCTCCCATAGCTTTCATTACGTACGTTATAACATCTCCCATAGCTTCCATTACGTACGTTATAACATCTCCCATAGCTTCCATTACGTACGTTATAACATCTCCCATAGTTTCCATTACGTAGGGTATAACATCTCCCATAGCTTCCATTACGTAGGGTATAACATCTCCATAGATTCTATAACGTAAGATAAGATAAGTTGTGTAAGATAAGGAAAGGCATACCTGGAAATATCGGGGATACTCATTGAATTATTGTAGTCGGCCCAAAGATTATCAAGGGGTCAAAGGAAGCGAAGAGACGTTTCAACTGCAAGTAAACAGACATATTTTGTCATTGAAGCTTGGATAAATAGGTCTATCAATTATTATATGATTGTTTTTATGTATAATCCAGTTTGAATCTATTTGCTTGTATTGTGCACATATCTACACGTTTACATAGCGTACTACAGTACTAAATACCTAATCAAGTTAAAAAAATTATATTATTCAATCATTTACCACATAATTATCTCATATCATGATGAAAAAACCAATCGATATCCATCATTGAATATTGGTTGAGGAAATACACTATTATAATATTTATGCTTTGTAAAAAATAACTACCATACCGTATTAAGTGTTTAAGATGGCTTATAAAGGATTTGCCTCATGGCAAGTCTAATTTCTTTAGCAATAAAATTTGTTGAAATCCAATGATTACATCAGATGTATTAAATAGCACTCTTACTGTGTGATTTAGAAATCCCCCAGTTATCAAAAACAATTACTTCATACCTGTCTATTAAAAACCTGAATCACTACAAGACTCTAAACCTGGATATAGATGTAGTAAGAAGGGGTGGCACGACTAAAGATTAAGGTGACAGCGGTTTAATATTGTTGATAAATATATCGTTTTGATCCCAAAAAACAAATATAGTTGGAATCAGTCAAGAAATCACATGGCCATAGCTAAATGTCACCAGGTCAAATTTTAAAATCACGATTGAAATCAAACTTGTTGTATATATATTATTTGTATACTTTGTGTAGTTAGCAATAAAGATTACAATACATCTGTATCAACATTAACATCTTTTGGCCTTCCAAAGCCTTTTGTCTTCAATAACCTCACACTTTGGGCATTATTGGACACTCTGTTTTGTGATCTTATGAAAGGAGCAGTGATACTCAAAACAGTTTCACTTTTGTTCAATTTTTTAATGTGACAGATCTTAATTTATAACTGAAAAAACAATCAGGGTTGTGGTTCTGATATGAGCTTCCTTAAAATAGTGTCTTCTCGCTCCATTCATACATACACATAAACATTTATTGTTTGTCTTCTCTCTCCATACACTTAATGGTCTTTTTGTAGTCCCCCATAACTATAAGAGCATTTTGAATGTATTTTAGGAAGTAAAAAAGAAAACAATTGTCATTAAAAGGTTTCCCTAAGGCATGGTGGCAATCATATTAAGAACATATTCCGCAGTTGAGATCCACACCTAGGCCTGGCATAGTGTCCATTCAGCTAACACAGGTTCATCTCTTAGATTTCACTCATGTATGTTGGACAGTAATCAAATAATGTAGGATCTATTAACTAATAACGACAGCATTGTCCAATATGGGTAACATGAATGGTCCGGAAACCATCCCTACAAAATTGGGTTCTGAAAACGGGTAAATATACGTGAGATCGCCTAATACTTAAAAAACGCCACAAGCATGCTTTAGAACATAATTCATAGGAGGTAAGATTGGGTGGAGGAGGGAAAGTTGAAAAATTTTGTCTCCGCCAGTGAACATAAACAAAGAAGTCACGTGATCCTATTGACGGCCGAACTAAAGTACGGCAAGGATAAGACGACAAATCCGGAAATTGAAATTCCGGGACAATAATATAATGAACAAAAAACAGATAGTATAATACTGGATATCTGTACCTGACATGTTGGCCGGCATCCAAAGGTGTTATTTTTGTACAAATAATCGCGAAGGATTTGAATTCGGAATGAACTCAAAAATAAATCCCATGCAAAAAATAGGTCATTTACAGTATATATCTCTACTGATAATGGTACTAAACAAAGTTAAATGGAAATAAACTAATCTCCATGTTCATTGCTTTACCTACTATGTAAAGGTAGCCTAGTAAACTAATTTAAGTTTTATTATTTTGTCAGGTAATGGTTCGCGTATTGTCTCCTGTATTAGACGAATGGACCCATTCTCCAATTTAAATGTCGTTTACTGTGTAGAGTTCACCGGAAGTGACGTGTGTCTGATTTCGATAGACACCATGATATCCCAGCTATACCTGAAATGTGAAGCTGACGGCAGATTAACAATGAGCAATTTGTCTTCTCGGACTGACACAGCATGTAATGTATAACATTATTTAGCCTCGTAGCCACGCTATCTAGTAGGGATATATGTCTGTCTAGGCTGTCTAGCTTTGCCTTTGTTTGGTATATGTATATTGTTCTTTTCCATTTTGAATTATCAATGACGAGACCAATAAGGACGGAACATTTGTATTATGAAATTCTACATTAATGAGTCGGCATATGTTCTTCATCACATACTTCATAGGTGATCACGTGGTTGCTAGCGGTGAAATAACCCAACGGGGTAGAGAAAGACAGCTTGCACGCGATATGACGCTACTCACAATAGGGTAGCGTCATCAATTTATGTAGCATAACCAGTCAAAATTTGTAACGTTATCAATTCGATGCACATTTCGTAGACTATTGATGAAGGCGCGTCAGGTTTCACAACGATTGGTTAGTTTTAAGTAAGTGTGTAAATAGTCAAACAAAGCAAACCCTTGTGCAAGCCTCGTTCTGACCAATGTCTTACACTCGAGTTGAAATGTACCTGTCCACAGAACAGGCCCATGTTCTATCAAGTCTTATTGTACATTTATATCAACTTAAGTTTCACAAGAATCATTAAAAAGTTTATGTCCTTGTCTTTCAGATCATTTCAAAAGAACTTTATTTCATGGTTTTGTAAAGAAGAACAATGAAAACAACAGCTGCTTCCCTTGTGTCCTGCAGTCGGTATATTTGGGGAAATACTTATCCGTTCAGAGCTGTTCGACTGTAGGCCTTTCAGTGAGTTAACTTAGATTCGTCCTATTGCATACTGTTTATATCAACACAAACCAAGATTCGAACATTGCCTTTTTCAAACCTGCCATTCCCCTATGTTGAACACGCCTACTCCCCTGTTTGGCTGGGTGCTCAGCCCAGTATACCTGGGGGATGGATTTATTCCGTTAAGAGCTCTCTGTTAAGGAACGAAGTAAATACAAACATTGTAATGTTAGATTAAGTGTTAGGTTCAGCCCATATGTGAAGGGGCAAAATGTTGCACTCTGCCAGTCGATACCATCCCTTCATCCTAAAGTTCGTACAGAATCATTTTTATTGGTATTAATCTGCTATGTAGTTATGCGACATCAAAAGCTGATGGTTCTGCGACGTAGATATGTTACAAAAATAACGCCTTACTTCTGCGATGTAATTATTTGACAAAAAAGACGCCTTTCTACTGGCTTAAAATTCTTGAAATGGATCAAAATTTAATTTGATAGGTTCAACTGCTTTTGTTAGTTTAAAATTCTCTAAACAAATGACTTAACCACATTTGACGTGCCACCATGAAAAACAATACATGAATATGCTAAACACTATCAATGTATTATAAACAATAGTTGATATTATTGCTAACTTGTGAAAGGAATTTAATTTTCTGTTGAAGACAAAGACTGAGTCAAATGATTTAACATCGATGACGTCACTTCGGAAAACTGATTCTCGGTTTTTCCTCCTGAAACTGAAGAAGATTGGACAACAAAATGAATATGTATTAGAATCTTCCATCTTACAAAGTAAGTTATGTTTGGTCTTTAGTTAATTAGTTCTGGTGAGCAGGAATTCCTAGATTATGCCAACTTTAATTAATATTTGAAGTTAAACACCGTTTTGATATAAAGAGTAACAGTAATAAAGAAAAGTATAGTCCGTTTTAAGATAGAGTGTAACAATTATAAAGAAAAAGTATAGTTATTTTTAAGATTGAGATTAACAGTGATAAAAATTATAATTCGTTTTAAGATATAAAGTAAAAATGTTAAAGAATAGTATAGTCAATTTTAAGATAGCTAATAACAATATTAACCATTTCAAGATAGAGATGCACAATGATAGAACGGAAGAAGAATAGTTTTTGTAGAATTGGTTAATATTTTTATTGACTTTGAAATTAGATGTACCGTTTATTGACTCGTAGTGATTATCTTATTCCTTCTTACGTGTATTTTAACAGATAAGTACCTCACCTGGGATATCACCAAGGAGAAGATGAAGCTAGCCAGTTCAGCAAAGTCTGCAGGTCTCATCTCAACAAACTCAACCTTTCATATGTATGCCCAATAATACAAGGCAACAAAATAACACTATTATCAAAGTACATTGAAACTTTGTAATGGGTTCGTTAACAAATTTCTATTGCTTGTTTGATTTTTGAAGAAATGTGTTAAAACTTGACTCTTTTTGCCAACGATCTAGACTAGGATGAAAGCCGGTGAAAAGGTAAATCAAATATGTATAGCGTCTGTCGAGAGTTCAGATTGGTTGGGCCGTTGAATGTTTTCCTCTCTGTTCAACTTAAGGAAAACATATGGAAGTACATTCTTCATGACGTCATTTCTGCATATTTAAAGGCCTAGTGTTGTTTTAAAGGTGTTTACCTATAACACAATATTGATAACATGTTGTAAAGACTCGGCCAATCACAAAAACAGATAACAATGGTCCGTGATCAGTGAAATCTTATCATCACAATCTGCTGCTGGCGATAGAATATTCCTGTAGTCTTGATGCAACGTTTAGATATTATTAATATTGGTAACGGTTGTCCTTATTGATATTAATGCTGTTGACTAAATTATGGATTTTCGATTTATTTGTCGTACAGTTTGTACAGTTTTTTAAGAGATCATTTTTACTATTCTTGACTTTTGGTACTTGAATCTCCGCATATTTTTATGTTAGAACTTGTTCGGTAATAATGCATTTGCAAATCAATCATGATGATACATGGCATTTTATCTTTTGTGTGTCAGCTTTAAATAAAATGAATAAATATTTCCCTTTATCAGATGATTGTTTGTAATTTTTGTTTTATATATTTGTATCTTTCCTTAGCTTTCTCTAGCACAACTATTTTTGCTATATATATATACTCAGGAACCGGAAACTCATTGCTTTGTCCCGAATGATTGAAAACTTTCAAAATCAACTGAAATGGTATTAACTCCTGGTTATGGCTAATCTGGAATTCTTGAAAAGCCAATGTTTCAGCTCTTATTTGGCCATTTGGAAGTAAGCGGAAAGTATATTCACCGCATCCTAGGACCTCCCTGAAGGCTAATAACGACTATTAAGAAATGAGAGACAAAATACAAGACGAGCTTTATCCAACTGTATAATGAAGGTTCCATTGAAGGGCAAGCAGCTATGTTTCGGTCGATAGAGTATTGGGCATACTCTTTGAAAATCGGAAGTGCATGGTTTAGTCTATTCACAGAGAAGGTTTTAATTTCTCACGAAGCTGTCATCAAGGAAAGGTCATGTTAATTATAAATTGTTTACAGTCTTATATTTTAATTTATTGATAATCAGTACGTCACATGCTGTTTGGAGCCGTACGGATGAGTACGACGACCCAAATTCCAGCAGTTAGACTAGGGGAGAAGTGGAAGCTGTTTTAAAAAATACGCACAAGATTGAACAGGTTCGCAAACATGTATGCACAGCATATATCCATCCCTTTGCTCAATGTATCCATTATGGATATCTACACGTTGTACATTGTGGCAATTTGAACATTCCGAGTGACTTTAAAATTACGCGGTTTGCTGCTATCCTGTTGGTGGACTCTAAATCCCCGAGGTGTGTCGCTATCCTGTTGGTGGACTCTAAATCCCCGAGGTGTGTCGCTATCCTGTTGGTGGACTTTAAATCCCCGAGGTGTGTCGCTATCCTGCTGGTAAACTCTAAATCCCCGAGGTGTGTCGCTATCCTGTTGGTAAACTCTAAATCCCCGAGGTGTGTCGCTATCCTGTTGGTGGACTCTAAATCCCCGAGGTGTGTCGCTATCTTGTTGGTGGACTCTAAATCCCCGAGGTGTGTCGCTATCCTGTTGGTGGACTCTAAATCCCCGAGTTGTGTCGCTATCCTGTTGGTGGACTCTAAATCCCCGAGGTGTGTCGCTATCCTGTTGGTAAACTCTAAATCCCCGAGGTGTGTCGCTATCCTGTTGGTGGACTCTAAATCCCCGAGGTGTGTCGCTATCCTGCTGGTGGACTCTAAATCCCGAGGTGTGTCGCTATCCTGTTGGTGGACTCTAAATCCCCGAGGTGTGTCGCTATCTTGTTGGTGGACTCTAAATCCCCGAGGTGTGTCGCTATCCTGTTGGTGGACTCTAAATCCCCGAGGTGTGTCGCTATCCTGTGGTGGACTCTAAATCCCCGAGGTGTGTCGCTATCCTGTTGGTGGACTCTAAATCCCCGAGGTGTGTCGCTATCCTGTTGGTGGACTCTAAATCCCCGAGGTGTGTCGCTATCCTGTTGGTGGGCTTATGTTTTGGCGTCAACCGGGAGCGGCAAACGATGATTCAGCCTTGAAGCAGCAAGAATCATTACAGGCCTTCGTTCAGGAACTTCACACAACAAACTTTACATCGAACTTGGTTGGGAAACTCTGGCTGCCAGACGAGAAAAACACAAATATATAATGTTGTACAAATGTACACATGAACTAGCACCGCAATACTTACAAGACATATTAACTCCCCTTATTAACAATCCTGATGACAACCCTTATCCTCTTCGACAAACTAGACTTTTTAATCCACCTATATGCAGAACAAATAACTACTTCGATAGCTTCATCCCATCTATGTGCCGCACTGCTAATACTAATGATAAAACTCTCCTAGAATCGAATACACTTCAAAATTTCAAGCTACACTTAGACAAAAACAAAATCCATGAAATGGAATCGGTTAGAATTTTTAAAAATGAAGGCGATAGACGAGCAAATATAGTTCTAACACAATTAAGAAATAAATGTAGCGACCTAAATTTTGATTTACATAATGACCACCTAAAAGACAGCCAAGAATGTACACGTACAAACCACTTAGAAACAGTATCCCATTTTTTCCAAGAATGCCCACTATACAATGACCTGCGTAATAATCTTTTTAACTTTCTTGATAACTGTGCTGCTAACCATAATCATACTTCTATGGAAACCCTAGTAAATGGATGCTCGAGCTGTGATGGTAATACAAATAAACTGATGCTACACCAGATTCATTATTATATAGGTAAATCAAATCGTTTCAACTTATACAAAATATAAAATTACATGATGCCATTATATCAAATATATTTAGAATTTGATTATATTATACATATTGATTGGACAGTCTAGTAATTAAACTATTATAACCCCTGTTAGAGTCTGAATTCAGTTGAACACTGCTGTGAATGTACATGTATTTTCACTTGAATAAAATTTAACCTGCCATCACTTCATATTATTTTAATTTTCCTCTATGTACATTTCAATGTATCATTCATTCCCTATTTCTTTTATGATTACTTTTTTTTATTTTTTTTTTAAGTTTCATAAAATTTTATTCAATATTTACAGATAAAAACGTCATTCAATAATTGGAAAGTAATATGGAATCAACATTTTAATTATTATCAATACATAATTCCTTTAAAAAACCCATTCTTTTATGATTACAGGTACATGTATGATGTAGTGAAATTTTTACTCTTAAAAAACACAGCTTGGTAGATATGACTTATGCAAAATTTTGCATACGGACATTTGGTCTATCTACCAAACTGTTAACTGAATAACTACGCTACTATTACATACATATAATTATGTTGATATGTGCTGATTTAATCTGTCAAACCTTATAAATACAAATGTATGTTTTGTTTGTATGTGTGTCTGTATGTGTGTCTGTATGTGTATCTGTATGTGTATGTCCAAAATTAATTAGATATATGTATAAGAGTTATCTCCCTTTCAATATGTGTAAATTTGCTGTTTGTTTTTTTTTGGTTTAAAATGAGAACTATGCTTATAGCAATAAACAGAATAAGACAATAAGAGACCCCTTCAATCTGAATTATTTTCATATGAAATTTTTACACGTTGTTGCCGCACTATTTTGGCCAAATAATCAAATTTTTGCCATGTTTTTTCCTTACAAATATACACACATTCTTTATTTTTGTGTATTTTTCATAAATATCAATCTGTTTAATAATTCCATGCAATAAATTCTATTATAGATTTATTATTTTAGGGAAATATTGAAAAATGGACTTTTGCCGTACTTTTTATTTTAAGGGGGTAGGGGTAGGTTATAACCTATAGAAGGAAAAATAAACGGTAAAATTCTTTTTTTTTTGGTTTAAAATGAGAACTATGCTTATTGCAATAAACAGAATAAGACAATAAGAGACCCCTTCAATCTGAATTATTTTCATATGAAATTTTTACACGTTGTTGCCGCACTATTTTGGCCAAATAATCAAATTTTTGCCATGTTTTTTCCTTACAAATATACACACATTCTTTATTTTTGTGTATTTTTCATAAATATCAATCTGTTTAATAATTCCATGCAATAAATTCTATTATAGATTTATTATTTTAGGGAAATATTGAAAAATGGACTTTTGCCGTACTTTTTATTTTAAGGGGGTAGGGGTAGGTTATAACCTATAGAAGGAAAAATAAACGGTAAAATTCTTTTTTTTTTGGTTTAAAATGAGTACTATGCTTGTAGCAAAAAATCTAATAAGACAAATATGAGTGCCCCTCATATTTTACAGATTTATAAACTGTTCAAAAATAAATAGTAAATGCTCGAAAATTGATTTTGGAGCAGTAGTAATATGAAAAATGTAAAATTTAACATTAAAACTTGCTTTGATATACATAAGTTTTATTATTTGTCTCTTCCATGATGTAAAGCATATTTTAACATTAATTAGTGATCAAGTTAGCAAAAATAAGAAGAAATATTACCAGAATTCTTGAAAAACATTTGCTGTGTTTGAGCTGAAGTGGGTTCACATGTTCATAGTAACATAATTTGAGAACTGCTCGGTAAAAAGTCTTCAAAATTTCTGTACTAATCCCCCAATGTATACTAGTAATTGCAGCAATGAAGTTGTGCTTGTCCATGACTTTGCTCATTACCCATGAAATACCTTAATTGTAAGTATATATAATTCCATTTCAATTATCTGAATTAAATTTTCTACTTTTTCACTCTTTGTCCACCTATAATATGGAGAGAATTTATTTAGGCCCTGCCTGTTATTCAATCCAATTGACTTTGTAAATAACACCTGTACATATATGTCAATAAAATTTGTTGAAATGAAAATGATTCAGCCTGTTAGAAGACAAACACAAAGGCAAGATTATCAAAGAGATCGGCTAACAGGTATACGTATTTTATGTACGTAATTTACGACAAAGCTAAGAGATTATAATGAAATCTTATACAGTTAATAAAAGTAAAATAGCTGTCGCCACGATAACCAAGGAATTAAAATACACAAATATGCTATCTTTTTTATTAAAATTTAAACATCATGAATTTTAAATTAGATAAGATAACATCGGGGAAATGGAGAACTTTTTTTTAGTGTTGACTCCATTTCAGAAATACGTAAGAAATAAACGATTTTCCACAGGTAATATGTCCGCGAGAATTTAATACCTTTCTGTGGGCGGAAAAATCATATATATGTAAATGTGTGTGGGAGGAAGGAAGTAAATTTTCCTTCTGTGGGAGGAAATGAACGAAATGCAATATCTAAATGTACCTGTGAAAACATGCAAGCAACAAGATATCTATCTTAAGGACACATAACCATGGCAAAATAATTCAACGAATAACAGGGTTATTGAGCGTTAATGAGAAATCACGTAGAGTATATAGTTTATAATTATAAGCGTGTATATGTTTAATCATTTCTTGTTGTACAGACCGACAGGCTCTAATAGATATTGAAACAGATTATAGATGCTGTATCTTATATGTTGTAGATAAAATCAATAAATTAAGATGTCGGTAAAAGGTCCATGCGATACCCGGAGGCTGGTCTTCACGTTACAATATGTAAGGATGTGTAATACCCACGGTTGATAGCACTACACGCTGCGCTAAACTCTTCAAGTTTATATGGGAAAGATTAAAAAGCACACGTAACAATATGGCTTGATAAGCATATAGTGAGCAAGAAGACATACATGTCCTTAATGTTTTTAAACAGAATATCGTAATTGAACAATGACTTGTCGGCGTTCAAATAGGCTGAAATTCCTGATAACCGATTTTTCCATCACCTAGACTTGTTGATAGTTCTTCATCTCTGACAGACAAAAGGATATAAAAAAACATTCTGCTGAAATGGTTTAAACCCGCTGATATCAAATTTCTGGGACACGTTTTCCATATCATTCGCCGCAACTGTTATAGATATGCAGTTTCTATAAAGCGTATGTTACATTCAATGTGATTGGCTACAGTTCTACGCCAATCAAATAGCATCTATTGAAACGATACTTTTTCACCGAGTCAGGTATGGCGGAAGAATTGTACCTGCTGCCCCCATTGCATGATCGTAAGAGGCGACTCAATTTGGGATCTTATCTTTTCTCTTCTTTCTGAACAACTTTTTTTCTTCCTTAAGTCTCCCTTGACAATGCCTCACTTTTGGTCTTCAGTTGAGCGTTCGCCCCTGTGAGGAAGGCTTTGGGTTCTGTCCCGTGGTCGAGACATACCAGAGTCATTAAAAATGGTAGTTGCTACTCCTGCTTAGCGCTAAGCATTTTGGGAGTGGGACGACTGGTTGGCCCGTTGTCAGTATAATGTGACCGGGTGGGGTGTCCTGCTGGGTGTCTTCGGCAGTATGCTTCAGTGAGGTAGCACTATAAATCGGCAAAAGTTCCGGCCTATCACAAGGAGACTTAACACGAACATACCGCAGCCTCCCAAAACACACATACGCACTCACCACACGCATGCATGTCGCACGCACGGGAGGCCGTCCTTAAATGACCTTAGACGTTAATAGGACGTTACACAAAATAAACCAAACCAAAACACGGGTGACAATTAAAGCATAGTGAAGTTTAATCAACCGTGGGTATCCGACGAATCTTAATTGGATCTTAATACACACTTACTTATTGTATAAACAATACACAAAAGAATTAGATACAAGTGTTCACAACTTAGCGATGTCTTCTCCATAATTGTCTACAGTGAATTGTAAAAAAAGTATCTACGTATCCATAGGCAATAAGGTAAAAGTAGTTGTTTTCTAATATAATTTCCTCCCTATATTTTCAGTATTATTTTGATAAAAACAAAGCGTTTTATCACGTTTTATCTTTTAGTTATCTACCGTTATTTCCTGTGTATTGCCCGCATTGTTAGATTGTATGCAAAAGCAATAATGGGTTTATCATCTGTAGATAGCCATATTAGATATCCAAGGTTTCTGATTGCGTTACACTCCACGTAGACTGGCCCCCTGTCTCTAGAATATTAAAATTATAAATAAAATTGAGCTTTATGATTTTGATCCCTAGGATATGTCTGATTCTAGAGTTTCAATCTGGTATTAGAATTTAGCTTGGAAATTCTTGAAAATGAATATACGATGTACAGTAAAATTACTTGAAAGCTAATTAATTCACCTGTGCACGCTTCGTTGTTTCAGCGTCTGTGACAATCCCAGTTGGGGTTTCCCCTAAAGTAGATATCACTCCGCGTTTGCACGCGATAAACCGAGTCATTCAATTTAATATGTATACTGGATTTAATAATGAGTTCACAAACGTCAAAACGTTATTGAAAATGTAGGCTCATCCTTTGTTGTGATTTTCCTTGCACATAAAATGAGAAAATGTGTTCAGTACTGCGGACTATTTTCATGGCGGACAAGGGAGTGAACAGTCTAGTCGGGAGGATCGAGAGGTCTACGATACCAAAGGGTAGCTACGTAGTATCCACCAAAAACCAACTTAGGGTCTGGTGGCCAGTCTACACTCCACGTTGTAGACAAGACTTCTGATTGTGAATATGGAGTTTAACGTAGTCAGAACCGTTGGCTAGCCAGCTAAGATGGTAGGTAGCCTCAGCCTGTGTATCGAGGTACACCACCAGGGAACTCATCACTGTCCTGTGCTTTGACGTCATCGTTGACATGTATTGCCTTGACATGTGAACAGCGTTGATAAACGTTTGGTTATATATTTACTTGTGAGTTTTTTCACTTGATATGTCTATACACAGTTCAATGTACCAGTCATATTTCAGGCGTATACAGCGATGTCGGCACCTGATAACACACCAAAGAAACACAAAATATTACTCAGCAAAATTTCTATTCTTCAAGCATAATAAAATACCTTTTATTTACAAAATGGTTACTTCCCTCTGGCACCTTTTAGATACATATATAAATATAAAATATTGTGATATAATTAGTATAGTATGCTGTGTGAGAGCCCCCCTTTGCGAGGACAACACTAGCGTTACCAATTAAGGATGTGTGTATACAATTTGTGCTTAGCCGTAATTGTAATAAACATATTTTTTGTTTTTCCTCCTGAAGGAATAAAATATTTGTACCATAAAAAAAAAGAAAAAAAAAAGAAAAAAAATCAGAATTTTTTTTACATTTCGTCAGACAGGCTGCAGAAAACTATACGACACACTGAAATTTACGGTGCATATGATGCTTAATACACAGATCATTTCTCCATTTTCTGAAAAGGTAGAATTTTTTAACAGCTAAATCAGTCGATATATGATATCAGAATATAAACTGATACAATCTTACTGGATTGCTGAACAACACGTGTAGGTGTACTTAATGGGGAGAGCTATGTTGTTTTTGCTTACTTTACCAGGAAGAATAAACACTTACTGGTATTTCCGTAGTCAACAGGAAGTACGGGTTAAGTATAAATCATGTAACATAAGGACGAAGGTGATAATAACCTTAAGTTGAGATAAGGATTCACATACTTCACATGTCAATTCCATATTGACTATATAACGCAGTATTTTCTAAAGGTAAGGTAAGTTTGTATGTGAGCTATACATGTATAACTTAAAATTTGTGTGTGTAGTGTAAACAGCTGTGTATGAGAGTGCTAATGATTGTAAACTACAAACTTTATTTAATTTACAACAATCGTGAAATAATTTATATCAACTTATACTAATCGATCCTGTTGACTCGGTTCGGTTTGAGTTTTTTTTTATTTTTCAATGTCCTATCAGTAACCATGGTCACCTATGATGCGTGTAGCGTATGTGTGCGTGAAAACTCGGATGGGAACGCATATGGTCATTTAATTTGAAAGGATTGTTCTCCTTTTTCCACTTTTTGGGAACAAAAAGTATTATATAAACACTTGGGAAGAATGACAAACCGATATCGTCTTGGAAAGTGCATATGTACAGGTAGATATTTATCTGTATTTTCACAAAGTCATACAAGATGTACTATACTTGTATAGATAACTATATATTCATTTTCGTGATAATGATATACTCCAGGTTCCATTAACCAAGTTCAATTAATAACATAACAAAATTTATAATTCTTAAGCTTTAATTATTTTTTCAGTTATTATATGGTCTTATTTCATGACACAATACAAAACTTCTGTGAAGCATATGACAATTAATATAATGAGAAAGAAAGATTGTTTGATAACAATAATTGCATGTATACAGAGAATACACAAGCATAAACTATTTACATCAGTCAGCCAAATAAAGTGTGCGTGATATGTTGCTGAAATGAAATTACTAAAGCAAACAAAAAGTATGCTTAGAATAATTAGCATTTATTACTGGCTGATTAAAAATTCAATGAAACACACAAATATTAAATATTAATTTGAAGTTGATAACTTAACAGTAATCGTTTACACGTGTACAGGGAATATTTGGCATATACACTTGGGATTGGATGATGGATGATAGATTAGTCATCAAATTTAAACATGCATACACACCTAACTAAACCAATTAGTATGTACATGTAACATTATGTGATTAATTGAATGTCCTGGTACTTTATTAAGGATTAACATCAATTATTTTTTCTGTTATACAGTCATGACAGAAAAAAACTGGAGTGTACTCTAAATAAACCGCGAAGCGGTTTATGAAGAGAGTACACTCCAGTTTTTTATGTTATGACTGTATAACAGAAAAAATAATTAATGCTAATTCTTATAATTTAATTTCGTCTTATACACGCCAAGATATTTCACTTTCTTTGGCGAACTCTTTTCTGTGATAAATTATTACGCAACGTCATCAGCCAATCAAAAATGACGTTACATTTCGCAGCGTCAAAAATTTTGTTATGGAGGTATAACAAAATTATTTCAGCCAATGAAAATGCGTGTTTCATACAAAATTAAATTATTGACATATAACAGTTACATTGAATTATCTACATAGTTATTACTCCGATTGACAACGGTTGCTGCGTTGGCGTACTTGATAACATAATTGGTACCGATCCCTAAGCGTATCTTCAGTTTAAGGAAGGTGGCTGTCGATGTTTAGGTATCGTTTGGCTCTTGGTCTGAGTTGTCCTTCAGAAGCGTGTTCAATTGCGCGTTATCTCGTTGGTGGCCTGGATTTTCCTGGAATAACCGAATGATGCTGAAAATGTTCAGGTGCGAGTGTTCCATTTTCATCTTCAGCTTGTTGTGCTATCCTTCGATGTGGTAAGTTATCAAGGGGCCCTCGGTCTCATAGTGGTTCCAGAGTTGTTGGTTGCGTTACATCCACTGTGTGACGATGTAACGCGTGAATGCAGCAGTGTGGGTACGTCAGTATTACTAGATCATCCAGTGAGGTGAACCAGAAATCTTCCACACGAAGGAAGAAAAGAAGGGGCAGTACAGCGACTTGTCGTACTAGTAGTCTGACGTCGTCGTTGGAGTCCGGTCTGCCGGGCTTTCCTACAAATACACTTCAGTGCCACAGCGGGAAGGCGGTGCGGATGAGGTTCTTGGTAGTAGCTCAAGTCAAGAAAAACAGTTGTGGGGTTGAGTTGGAGGTCGAGTTCTGTCATCTTGGTCTTGCATAGTGCAAAAATGTCGTTCATAAGTTGTCGGGGTATTTCTTGTAGAAGACTTTATACAAGTGGGTACATTTGGTCTCCTATCTAGGCATTAAAGGTTGTAGATCTGGTGAAACTGGGTCGGACAGATGTAGAATGTTCAATCACAGAAGAGGGTGTCGGCGCTGCATGGGTAATCACGTTGTCGGATGTCGGGTAGGCTAAACTTCTAGATTGGTCATCAAGTAGATAGAGGATATCTAACAGTGTCTTCAGTAATACCAAATATATTTCACGAGTAGGGCTAATATTTTGATATTTTTCACGAGTGCGCAGCACGAGTGAAAAATATCGAAATATTAGCCACACGAGTTTATTACATTTTTTTATCAACGAAAACCCTACCCCGTATGCTAACTAGGACTACAGCGATAATTTGTAAACAAAAAAAGTAGTTTCCCCTGTCCAGGTGCTGACATATATGTCGGGCTTTCTGATTGGTCAATTATTTTGGTATTTTCTAATCATTAATTTGATTGGTCAAATCAGCAAAAGTGATATTTCACTAGTGAAAAATAGTGAAAAATATCACTTTTATAGAATGAATAATTTTTGATATTTCACTGGTAAAAATGTAATAAAAGGAATTCTTCTCCGACAGTTGTCTATGTCCACTCTCCCTCGAGGCTGATGTCTTGGATGATATTTGGTAGTTGAGTCTGTGTATGTCTGGCGCTGTAAAGTGACTTCTTGGTAGACTGGAATGTTGTAGTTGTTGGACATTGGGCAGTGTGTCGTTGTTCCAATCGTTGCTGCGTAGCTTGGTGACCTCTTCATTCGTAGATCTTTGGTATTAGTTACATCTTCATTCGTAGATCTTTGGTATTAGTTACATCTTTATTCGTAGATCATGGGTGTGAGTTACCTCTTCATTCGTAGATCTTTGGTATTAGTTACATCTTCATTCGTATATCTTGGGTATGAGTTACCTCTTCCACGCAGCGGTACACATGGTCTACCTGATCTCCCGTTTGACGATCTTGATATGGTCCTATGGGTGTTTGCGGGATGGCGGCCTTTTCCAGTAGGGGTATTGTTTACTCATTATAGTTGGGAAAGGTACATCTCCAGTTAATACGTTCTCCTTTCTTGTTCTTTACACGGTAGATGTGTCCACTGTATACAATAGTCTGTCCACCATACTTGTAATAAAGAAATGTCACCTGAATCTGTGCATTTGCCATGTTTGCGGTTGATGGGGAATAATGATAGACATCCGATGCCCTTACATACTTACAAATCAAACCGCCCGGATACTGGCGAAGTTTAATCCAGCCACTAGCATCAGTTTAAGTGGCCAACAATCAAGTTTGACCTTTAATTGCCACCTACAAAAGTGATTAATATTCAAAACGGTCAGCCTATGTGTCCAATCACATTGCTAGATATTGAATTTATTACTTACTCTGTATACAACAGTTTAATTAGTGATGAGTTGATGGACCCAAGACATCAGGTGATAATCAATTTAGTTAATTAGTATCAAGATTGATACCAGCGATACCAAGCCATATTGATCCAGGTAATCCAAAAGAAAACGTGACATTTATTAATCAAAATATATTGAAGATATACATATGGTGATATTCATGATAATTAAGTAGTTATGATTAAATCCTATCTACTAAAATAATTTTTCCAAAATAATTGCCTTTGTGAGTTTGTTTCACAGTAATTAATCATTCAAAACAGAAAAATGTCTTATATTTATTTACCCTTTTCTGTTCCAAAGCTATCTGCTGCACATCGAGCTTAAGAAAATGATAGGTAGTTGTTTAAATTAATTAAAATTGATATAATGAGATTGATTCAAACTTTGTATCAACTACAGGTAAAATCCCTGTAATGTGGGAAGAATAGAGGTAAAAATTGAGTAATGTGGAAGAATATAGGTAAAACACAGTAATGTGAGAGATTACAGGTAAAACTGAGTAATGTGGGAGAATACAGGTAAAAACTGAGTAATGTGGGAGAATAGAGTTAAAAATTGAGTAATGTGGAAGAATATAGGTAACCCAGTAATGTGGGAGATTACAGGTAAAAACTGAGTAATGTGGGAGAATACAGGTAAAAACTGAGTAATGTGGGAGAATACAGGTAAAAACTGAGTCATGTGGGAGAATATAGGTAAAACTGAGTAATGTGGGAGATTACAGGTAAAAACTGAGTAATGTGGGAGAATACAGGTAAAAACTGAGTAATGTAGGAGAATACAGGTAAAAACTGACCATGTGGGAGAATATAGGTAAAAACTGAGTAATGTAGGAGAATACAGGTATAAACTGACCATGTGGGAGAATACAGGTAAAAACTGAGTAATGTGGGAGAATACAGGTAAAAACTGAGTAATAAGGGAGAATATAGGTAAAACTGAGTAATGTGGGAGATTACAGGTAAAAACTGAGTAATGTGGGAGATTACAGGTAAAACTGAGTAATGTGGGAGATTACAGGTAAAAACTGGGTAACATGGGAGAATACAGGTAAAAACCAGTAATGTGGGAGATTAAAGGTAAAAACTGAGTAATGTGGGAGAATACAGGTAAAAACTAGCAATGTGGGAGATTACAGGTAAAAACCCAGTAATGTGGGAGAATACAGGTAAAAACCAGTAAGGTGGGAGATTAAAGATAAAAACTGAGTTACATGGGAGAATACAGGTAAAAACCCAGTAATGTGGGAGAATACAGGTAAAACCCAGTAATTTTGGAGAACACAGGTAAAAACTCTGTAATGTAGGAGATTACATGTAAACCTCAGTAATGTGGGAGAATATAGGTAAAAAGATAATGTATATACTAGTATGAAGTGGACTATAATGACAGCCGGAACATATACTAAGCTTAAAAAGTGGGAGAAACGAGAACTTTCCATATGAAATTGTATCCACAGTGTTGTTTTATCTATCATACCAAACAATTTTGTATCGCGGAAGGAATTTATTCTTTCTTTTTCAAGTTACAATAGGGTTTTGAAATACGATAAAGTGTTTATTTAGTTTTTGCTTTTTGGTTGTTTGTTTTTAACATTTAATTTTTTTTGTCGAGTCAACAGGTTGTCAATACGGTTTGACGCTTAACACAATATACACAGTAACATACAATTACATTTGTGTAGAAAGGCACTCATAAAGTACTCTAGTAAGACAGCTTCGACCGTATTTTCATAGTGAATTTTATGAAATTTGTTGTAATATAAACATTATTAGACATTTTACATATTCCATAATTTTGGATTTCTTCGTCGTCTAATTTCTCTTTGTAAAAATGTTACACTTACAAATTATTTAATTACATCTCAACCAGCTGTCTGTCTTTTGAAAGTGATATGTATAATTCCCCTTTTCTCATTGTTATCGGATTAAACCGCGCAATATGTATGTACATTTACCTTTTGATGTTAATTGAGTTAATTAACTGGTCTGGCCAGGTATGACACCTAGCCTCGGACAAAGGTCAATTAAGCTTATTATCTCACCTGTCTGAAATGTGACCATCTGAGTACTAAAATGCCACCTGTCAATCATTTGTATTAACTCTAGCTTAAATACTATGTGTAAGGTTTTGTAAAATTAATTAGAACCTAGAGTTCGGACTGTACGGGTCGATTTTCGGATATTCCGTAAATCGCCTGCCGACTCCTAGAAAGTTTAGTGTAATAAATACTATATCTTGGACCGTATTTTAACATCTTTGGATTTTATATATATTCTACAAAAATATTACAACGACGGGAAAAATCGTTGTGATAAATTGGTGGAGAATCCGGGTAACTTGCCACATTGATTTGTATAAGTCAAGTTACGTACAAGATTCCTGGAACCTCTACTGCCAAGCGATATTCCCACAAACAAGAGAAGAAACCGATCATCGGAATCACACGGAACTGGAACTACACCAAGACTGCGTTCGTCATATTTTGGAACTTTCCAGAATAACGTTATAACAGTAAGTCAGGATGACATCGTGCTATAGGTGTGGTAGAAACTTTAACTCTAACCACCTGATGCACTGTCCTGCAAAAGGATGTTACTGTTTTCTTTGTGGAAATGTTGGACATTTTTCAAGAATGTGTTTTGCACGGAGCAGACAATACAGCACAAATTGTGTTACAGGATCGTTTTCTTGGACCAGGCAGCGTCCACAAACGTATCGACGTCCTGTTCCTGTCCGCATATCTTCGGACAGCGAGTCTGTGGTGCAGGTAACGCATCAGAAAAGGAACAAATCTTCCTCTAAACGGCGACGAGATTCCGAAAGGCTCAGGAAATTCCGAGACACGAAACAAGTACTTTCTGTTTTACCATTTTATTATATTTCTACCGATGAATTTGACAACGAATTTCCGAAAGAATCTTCCATCACACATCAGATTACCAATCTCCAATCAAAACTTGTACGTGCAAAGTCAACAATTTCGACTATTTCTGTAAAGTGCGCGAAGCTTGAAGAAACAAACAGAATTCTAGAAGAGGAATGTACGCGTTTAAAAAGTGTCACCATCAACAATTACGTGTCCCAAATAAAAGAACTTGAAAAAGCTTTGGATAATAGAAAGAAAATAATGAAGAGCAAGGACGAGACAATAAACAGCCTTCACATAACAGCCAAAGAAAAAGAACAAACAAGTAGACAGATATCAAATTTAAAATCGAGGATTTCGGAGAAGGACGAGCAAGTCAAACAGAAACAACGGGTGATTTTGAGCCTACAAAATCAGCTTAGTGGATATCATGGTCAAACACAAAATAACAATTCACGACAGCAACGATCGCGCATATCTTTGGAGCAACGAACAGTTAACTTCCGGCCGAACTTTAGACATACAGTAGTGGACAGCTAAGATAGATTTTAAACAAGTCGCGGGACGCGACTTTACAGGAGCCGGAGGGATATTTCATAGTGAATTTTATGAAATTTGTTGTAATATAAACATTATTAGACATTTTACATATTCCATAATTTTGGATTTCTTCGTCGTCTAATTTCTCTTTGTAAAAATGTTACACTTACAAATTATTTAATTACATCTCAACCAGCTGTCTGTCTTTTGAAAGTGATATGTATAATTCCCCTTTTCTCATTGTTATCGGATTAAACCGCGCAATATGTATGTACATTTACCTTTTGATGTTAATTGAGTTAATTAACTGGTCTGGCCAGGTATGACACCTAGCCTCGGACAAAGGTCAATTAAGCTTATTATCTCACCTGTCTGAAATGTGACCATCTGAGTACTAAAATGCCACCTGTCAATCATTTGTATTAACTCTAGCTTAAATACTATGTGTAAGGTTTTGTAAAATTAATTAGAACCTAGAGTTCGGACTGTACGGGTCGATTTTCGGATATTCCGTAAATCGCCTGCCGACTCCTAGAAAGTTTAGTGTAATAAATACTATATCTTGGACCGTATTTTAACATCTTTGGATTTTATATATATTCTACAAAAATATTACAACGACGGGAAAAATCGTTGTGATAGTATCACGAGACCGAAATTTGAACATTTGGACTCGATCACGATCCAATGGGATCATCCTGATGTTGAGTTATGTCTGATACATGAAGTTTTATGCCTTCTTCCGAGAAACTAGGGAATTATATTTCATTAGTGTGACTTATCATCAGGGAGTAAGGTCCACCGTGTAGGACAACTATATGATATTCAAGGAACTTAATTTATATTCTATATGTTATGGAGATATAACAACAACGGCTTTATTCAAGTAAGTACTAGTTAATTTTATCTAGAGATAGTGATATTTAATTTTAGGTAGGTTAAGGGAAAAAAAATATGTAAGGAATTGTGTCATTTCGGGACAAAAAAAAAATCAGATTTTGCATATCTTAAGGTTTTTTAAGTGGTTACCATGGTTTTCACAAGTATTAACATCATTGAAAAAAAATAAGTTTACTTATCCTTCACAGCTGCATTAAAATTGCAAATCATGTATAGATTACCACTTTTTGACATCCAAAATCTAAATAAAGGGGAAAAAACACGAATTTTCATATTTATTTCGATAAATATCTGTAAGTTTTCGAACCGAAAATGTTTTCTTGAAGGCAACGATAAAAACTTAATCTTGTACATCCGGAACATTCGATAAGTTGATGATAATTTGTGAAGTTGATTGATTTCATAATGAGAACAAGACAGAGTTTTAACGTGAATAGAGTGATACTAATTACCGAAAGGTACGAATGAGGAAGCACCGTATAACATGAAACGGCACTGGCATCTACGGTTCGCTTTAGAAATACATTCTATCAGATTTGAAAAGTTAAAAACCTGTCAATTATTAAGGAAAAATAATAAGTTTTTAAAGTGAATACCTATTCTGGGTAAATTTTCCCTTTTTTCGGAGGAGGACATTTTTTTATAGCCTTAAAAATGGAAAAAAAATTCGGCTAGCGCCTGAGGCGCTCGCATTATCACTAAATTATTGCACCCCCCCCCCCCCCCCCCCCCCCCCCCCCCTTCGAAAATCCTGGATCCGCGCCTGATCCTGAATGATTGCAAATTTGCTATATTCATTTTCCACCGGGGGGCTTCGCCACCCTGGGACCCGCTGGGCGGCCCCAGACCCCTCGCAAAAAGGAAATAAAATCGGCTTGCGCCTACGGCGCATTACCACTTAATTACGGGACCCCCCTTTCGAAAATCCTGGATATTCATTTTCCGTTGGAACCCCCTACCAGGGCGCTGCCCTGGACCCATTGGGCGGGCCACCAGACCCCCACCCCCCCACCCCCCCAAAAAAAACAAAAAAAAAAAAAAAAAAAAGCTCGCATTATCACTAAATTACTGGAACCCCCCCCCCCCCCCCCCCTTTCGAAAATACTGGATCCGGGCATGGTGATTCATGTTGTTTTACTATAAATAATATATCCTGATTTGCGTAAATAACTTATTTTGTACTACATAAATTATCATGGGATCCAATGGTAATTTAATTTTAATGACATAGACCGTGAAGACATACTAACAATACTGAGAGATAAATCCAACACATCGACACAAGGTCAAGTTTAAGTTGATGCATAGCGTCATATGGCAATTATCCATTCAATTACCCAATGAAAAAGTGCACGCCTATGGGAAAGATTTGTTTCTGAGAAACCCGGCTATCCTATAGTGTCTTACACGGAAACAGGATAGGGACTCTGGTGTATCAAACAGTGGTGCCAGCTTGTACCAAGTATTTCCTTGTTACATAATACAATTTGAAGAGCATTTAACTTTTCTATAGATAAACTATCTAATAGGCAAATGCACGAGGAACTCCTTCGTTTTTTTCTTGAGAGGTCTATAAACAACTGTTGATTTGTTACATGACCAGTTCTGAGTTTGTTTTCGGTTCCCTTGATACCGAAGTCTAATTGTCACGAACTATTATTACTATCGTAGCGTCTAATTGTCACGGACTATTATCACTGACGTAACGTCTAATTGTCACGGACTATTATCACTGACGTAACGTCTAATTGTCACGGACTATTATCACTAACGTAACGTCTAATTGTCACGGACTATTATCACTAACGTAACGTCTAATTGTCACGGACTATTATCACTGACGTAACGTCTAATTGTCACGGACTATTATCACTAACGTAACGTCTAATTGTCACGGACCATTATCACTAACGTAACGTCTAATTGTCACGGACCATTATCACTAACGTAACGTCTAATTGTCACGGACCATTATCACTGACGTAACGTCTAATTGTCACGGACCATTATCACTGACGTAACGTCTAATTGTCACGGACCATTATCACTGACGTAACGTCTAATTGTCACGGACTATTATCACTGACGTAACGTCTAATTGTCACGGACTATTATCTCTAACGTAACGTCTAATTGTCACGGACCATTATCACTGACGTAACGTCTAATTGTCACGGACCATTATCACTGACGTAACGTCTAATTGTCACGGACCATTATCACTGACGTAACGTCTAATTGTCACGGACCATTATCACTAACGTAACGTCTAATTGTCACGGACTATTATCACTAACGTAACGTCTAATTGTCACGGACTATTATCACTGACGTAACGTCTAATTGTCACAGACTATTATCACTGACGTAACGTCTAATTGTCACGGACTATTATCACTGACGTAACGTCTTATTGTCACGGACCATTATCACTAGTGTAACGTCTAATTCACGGACTATTATCACTAACGTAACGTCTAATTGTCACGGACTATTATCACTAACGTAACGTCTAATTGTCACGGACTATTATCACTAACGTAACGTCTAATTGTCACGGACCATTATCACTGACGTAACGTCTAATTGTCACGGACCATTATCACTAACGTAACGTCTAATTGTCACGGACCATTATCACTGACGTAACGTCTAATTGTCACGGACTATTATCACTGACGTAACGTCTAATTGTCACGGACCATTATCACTAACGTAACGTCTAATTGTCACGGACTATTATCACTAACGTAACGTCTAATTGTCACGGACTATTATCACTGACGTAACGTCTAATTGTCACGGACTATTATCACTGACGTAACGTCTAATTGTCACGGACTATTATCACTGACGTAACGTCTAATTGTCACGGACTATTATCACTGACGTAACGTCTAATTGTCACGGACTATTATCACTAACGTAACGTCTAATTGTCACGGACCATTATCACTAACGTAACGTCTAATTGTCACGGACTATTATCACTAACGTAACGTCTAATTGTCACGGACTATTATCACTAACGTAACGTCTAATTGTCACGGACTATTATCACTAACGTAACGTCTAATTGTCACGGACTATTATCACTTACGTAACGTCTACTTGTCACGGACTATTATCACTGACGTAACGTCTAATTGTCACGGACTATTATCACTAACGTAACGTCTAATTGTCACGGACTATTATCACTAACGTAACGTCTAATTGTCACGGACTATTATCACTGACGTAACGTCTAATTGTCACGGACCATTATCACTGACGTAACGTCTAATTGTCACGGACTATTATCACTGACGTAACGTCTAATTGTCACGGACCATTATCACTGACGTAACGTCTAATTGTCACGGACTATTATCACTAACGTAACGTCTAATTGTCACGGACTATTATCACTGACGTAACGTCTAATTGTCACGGACTATTATCACTAACGTAACGTCTAATTGTCACGGACTATTATCACTGACGTAACTAGTGTGCTACTAATCGTACCGCACAGTGGTTTATAAACGCGAACAGGCATTCCTGTTTCAATTCTAAAAAAACTAAAAACCAACGTTTAGGCGGAGCCTCTTTGGCAACATTCAAGGAGAAAGAAAACAGATATAGTAATCTGGAAAGATAAGTGTCGTCTGCTTCATCGACAACTTCCGTAATATAATCGTTTAATGACGACGCGTGCACCTGTTTGTTCTACCAAGGTATGTCGCTAAATGTTTTAAAAGTAAAAGTGAATATATCGGGTTAGGCAAAGGATGAAGAATGTCTCTAGTTGTCTAGGTTTCATATTGTATACTGGGAAACAGTTCATTTTCTTTGAAATATAATTTCGTTGATTTTCTAAGCTCTCTCAATCTTCGCCCATGCTTGCTGATCAACTGAATCGCTTATTAAAATTACAATCTCTTGTAACCTCACATTAAAATAACGACCTCTTGTATCACTACACATTAAAATAACGACCTTTTGTAACCCCACACTAAAATAGCGACCTCTTGTAACCCCACACTAAAATAACGACCTCTTGTAACCCCACACTAATATAACGACCTCTTGTAACCCCACACTAAAATAACGATCTCTTGTAACCCCACACTAAAATAACGATCTCTTGTAACCCCACATTAAAATAACGACCTCTTGTAACCCCACATTAAAATAACGACCTCTTGTAACCCCACACTAAAATGACGACCTCTTGTAACCCCACACTAAAATGACGACCTCTTGTAACCCCACACTAAAATAACGATCTCTTCTAACCCCACACTAACATAACGATCTCTTCTAACCCCACACTAAAATAACGACCTCTTGTAACCCCACACTAAAATAACGATCTATTGTAACCCCACACTAAAATAACGACCTCTTGTAACCCCACACTAATATAACGATCTATTGTAACCCCACACTAAAATAACGATCTCTTCTAACCCCACACTAACATAACGATCTCTTCTAACCCCACACTAAAATAACGACCTCTTGTAACCCCACACTAAAATAACGACCTCTTGTAACCCCACACTAACATAACGACCTCTTGTAACCCCACACTAACATAACGACCTCTTGTAATCCCACACTAAAATAACGACCTCTTGTAACCCCACACTAATATAACGACCTCTTGTAACCGCACATTAAAATAACGACCTCTTGTAACCGCACATTAAAATAACGACCTCTTGTAACCCCACACTAAAATGACGACCTCTTCTAACCCCACACTAAAATGACGACCTCTTCTAACCCCACACTAAAATGACGACCTCTTGTAACCCCACATTAAAATGACGACCTCTTCTAACCCCACACTAAAATGACGACCTCTTGTAACCCCACACTAAAATAACGACCTCTTGTAACTCCACATTAAAATAACGACCTCTTGTAACCCCACATTAAAATAACGATCTCTTGTAACCCCACACTAACATAACGACCTCTTGTAACCCCACACTAAAATAACGACCTCTTGTAACCCCACACTAAAATAACGACCTCTTGTGACCCCACACTAATATAACGACCTCTTGTAACCCCACACTAATATAACGACCTCTTGTAACCCCACACTAACATAACGACCTCTTGTAACCCCACACTAACATAACGATCTCTTGTAACCCCACACTAAAATAACGATCTCTTGTAACCCCACACTAATATAACGACCTCTTGTAACTCCACATTAAAATAACGACCTCTTGTAACCCCACACTAATATAACGACCTCTTGTAACTCCACATTAAAATAACGACCTCTTGTAACCCCACACTAAAATAACGACCTCTTGTAACCCCACACTAACATAACGACCTCTTGTAACCCCACATTAAAATAACGACCTCTTGTAACCCCACATTAAAATGACGACCTCTTGTAACCCCACACTAACATAACGACCTCTTGTAACCCCACACTAATATAACGACCTCTTGTAATCCCACACTAATATAACGACCTCTTGTAACCCCACACTAATATAACGACCTCTTGTAACCCCACACTAATATAACGACCTCTTGTAACCCCACACTAAAATAACGACCTCTTGTAACCCCACATTAAAATAACGACCTCTTGTAACCCCACACTAACATAACGACCTCTTGTAACCCCACACTAATATAACGACCTCTTGTAACCCCACACTAATATAACGACCTCTTGTAACCCCACACTAATATAACGACCTCTTGTAACCCCACACTAATATAACGACCTCTTGTAACCCCACACTAATATAACGACCTCTTGTAACCCCACACTAAAATAACGACCTCTTGTAACCCCACACTAATATAACGACCTCTTGTAACCCCACACTAATATAACGACCTCTTGTAATCCCACACTAATATAACGACCTCTTGTAACCCCACACTAATATAACGACCTCTTGTAACCCCACACTAATATAACGACCTCTTGTAACCCCACACTAAAATAACGACCTCTTGTAACCCCACACTAAAATAACGACCTCTTGTAACCCCACACTAATATAACGACCTCTTGTAACCGCACATTAAAATAACGACCTCTTGTAACCGCACACTAATATAACGACCTCTTGTAACCGCACATTAAAATAACGACCTCTTCTAACCCCACACTAATATAACGACCTCTTGTAACCGCACATTAAAATAACGACCTCTTGTAACCCCACACTAATATAACGACCTCTTGTAACCGCACATTAATATAACGACCTCTTGTAACCCCACACTAATATAACGACGTCTTGTAACCCCACACTAAAATAACGATCTCTTGTAACCGCACATTAAAATAACGACCTCTTGTAACCCCACACTAAAATAACGACCTCTTGTAACCGCACACTAATATAACGACCTCTTGTAACCGCACATTAAAATAACGACCTCTTCTAACCCCACACTAATATAACGACCTCTTGTAACCGCACATTAAAATAACGACCTCTTGTAACCCCACACTAATATAACGACCTCTTGTAACCGCACATTAATATAACGACCTCTTGTAACCCCACACTAATATAACGACCTCTTGTGACCCCACACTAATATAACGACCTCTTGTAACCCCACACTAATATAACGACCTCTTGTAACCCCACACTAACATAACGACCTCTTGTAACCCCACACTAACATAACGATCTCTTGTAACCCCACACTAAAATAACGATCTCTTGTAACCCCACACTAATATAACGACCTCTTGTAACTCCACATTAAAATAACGACCTCTTGTAACCCCACACTAATATAACGACCTCTTGTAACTCCACATTAAAATAACGACCTCTTGTAACCCCACACTAAAATAACGACCTCTTGTAACCCCACACTAACATAACGACCTCTTGTAACCCCACATTAAAATAACGACCTCTTGTAACCCCACATTAAAATGACGACCTCTTGTAACCCCACACTAACATAACGACCTCTTGTAACCCCACACTAATATAACGACCTCTTGTAATCCCACACTAATATAACGACCTCTTGTAACCCCACACTAATATAACGACCTCTTGTAACCCCACACTAATATAACGACCTCTTGTAACCCCACACTAAAATAACGACCTCTTGTAACCCCACATTAAAATAACGACCTCTTGTAACCCCACACTAACATAACGACCTCTTGTAACCCCACACTAATATAACGACCTCTTGTAATCCCACACTAATATAACGACCTCTTGTAACCCCACACTAATATAACGACCTCTTGTAACCCCACACTAATATAACGACCTCTTGTAACCCCACACTAATATAACGACCTCTTGTAACCCCACACTAAAATAACGACCTCTTGTAACCCCACACTAATATAACGACCTCTTGTAACCCCACACTAATATAACGACCTCTTGTAACCCCACACTAATATAACGACCTCTTGTAACCCCACACTAATATAACGACCTCTTGTAACCCCACACTAATATAACGACCTCTTGTAACCCCACACTAAAATAACGACCTCTTGTAACCCCACACTAAAATAACGACCTCTTCTAACCCCACACTAATATAACGACCTCTTGTAACCGCACATTAAAATAACGACCTCTTGTAACCGCACACTAATATAACGACCTCTTGTAACCGCACATTAAAATAACGACCTCTTCTAACCCCACACTAATATAACGACCTCTTGTAACCGCACATTAAAATAACGACCTCTTGTAACCCCACACTAATATAACGACCTCTTGTAACCGCACATTAATATAACGACCTCTTGTAACCCCACACTAATATAACGACCTCTTGTAACCCCACACTAAAATAACGATCTCTTGTAACCGCACATTAAAATAACGACCTCTTGTAACCCCACACTAAAATAACGACCTCTTGTAACCGCACACTAATATAACGACCTCTTGTAACCGCACATTAAAATAACGACCTCTTCTAACCCCACACTAATATAACGACCTCTTGTAACCGCACATTAAAATAACGACCTCTTGTAACCCCACACTAATATAACGACCTCTTGTAACCGCACATTAATATAACGACCTCTTGTAACCCCACACTAATATAACGACCTCTTGTAACCCCACACTATAATAACGATCTCTTGTAACCGCACATTAAAATAACGACCTCTTGTAACCCCACACTAATATAACGACCTCTTGTAACCCCACACTAAAATAACGACCTCTTGTAACCCCACACTAAAATAACGACCTCTTGTAACACCACACTAACAAAACGATCTCTTGTAATCCCACACTAACAAAACGACCTCTTGTAACCCCACATTAGAATAACGACCTCTTGTAACCCCACACTAAAATAACGACCTCTTGTAACACCACACTAACAAAACGATCTCTTGTAATCCCACATTAAAATAACGACCTCTTGTCATCCCACAATAAAATAACGACCTCTTGTAATCCCACATTAAAATAACGACCTCTTGTAATCCCACATTAAAATAAGACCTCTTCTAAACCCACATTAGAATAACGACCTCTTGTAATCCCACACTAAAATAACGACCTCTTCTAACTCCACACTAAAATAACGCTCTATTATATCACTACATTAAAATTACAATCTCTTACATCATCTCGTCAAAATTACGATCTCTTCTACCGCCATATTAAAATTATGATCTTTTGTATCATTACACTGAAATGTACATATATATTTTTTTAAACGTATATTCATTGTTCATATTTCCCCTTCGTTTTCTTGATTTTTAGTCAAAAATGGTTTTGTTGTTATGTCAGTATTCTACGTTGTTTTTAAAGTTATATATTTCTACAAGTTACATTTATAAACCTTTGCAATATGGTGAAATTCTGAGATTGTCAACAGTTGAATATGACGTCACAACCATTGCTTAAGCAGGCATTACAATGTGTCATTGCAATGAAATACATCTCTGAACATGTCATATATTTAGTCAAACGACGGCAATAGTATCCTCTGTTTTGGCCACAAGTCAGAATCAACTAAAATTAAAAAAAAATTCTTCCAATGTCATTTAGAAGATTAAAAAAGAGGAAAATCGTTTTCCCCATTCATTTTTGTAACCCTACATTAAAATAACGATCTCTTGTAAAATCCACAATAATATTACGATATCCTGTTTCTGCTGTTTTGTGAAATGATGAATAATACGTATATATTATATCATTATTATATTGTCGTTATTACTTACTAGACCCTACTTATATTAATATATGTATATATATATATATATATACTACGACAGGAAATTCAAATATTTAACTTCGGATCACTTACACATAGTGCACATGATGCATTGCGCTAATTATTAGATATACAACATAGTAACACAAATGACGAAGGAAGAAAACTTTATGATCTACGGCACGCAATCGCCTTACCAGAAATACCAGCAGCTTATACCGCTGCGCCACATCGGCGTTCTTAAAAAGAACGTTTCAATGGCGCAGTGATAACACGCGGCACAATTAGCACAATGAAGCATATGTATTATGTGTTGAAGATCTGAAGATAAAGATTTGAATTTCCTGTCGTAGTTGTACTGTAATGAATATTTATAATATCGCATCCATGTATGTAATAAATTGGGATCCAGGTATTTATATCATCTAATAGACGACTTGTCACTATCATCATGTCAGGGTATCGGGCCGACCATCACTTCGCAATTGAAAGGTTCTTGTTACATATTCCATATTATTTTGTCTACCTTTAAACTTTCCCATGGGAGTCACCGTCGGGAAGGAAATTCAAACAAGGGAACCCAGGAAAAAATAAGACAGAGAAGGAAGAATATGAATATTGAATTTTATTGGAGAAGAGCTTTTTAAAAACCATCCAATATCTTTAATTGAAATGTTGACTAGATGAAAAATGTTTCCGTTTTCCACGGAAGGTTAAGGTTAGAAGCTTTAAAGAATGTTTGGAAAACATCCAAGAAGGGTATAACAGTGACTAATGTAAAATATGTATTTATATTGCAAAAGCATATAGTTTTAAAATTTATTTCCGCAAGTAAACGTTCTGTCAATAATCATATTAACATTCAAGTGGCCTTTCAACTGTTCCGGATAGCGAATTCGATCTGTGCATAAAGAACCCCCAATGTCCTCGTTTGTATCGACTATACCTTACTGTACCTCAACAGGCGAGAGATATTGGAATCAACAGTTCCCACTAAACTAGATCCACGTATTTGTTTATTTGTACACGTCCTATCCACAGCTTTGGTAATTAATCTCTCCGCCTTTGGTACTAACTAAATTTTCGATAACTTTGATACCTTGATAACAATGGAGTCATGAGTGATATACTTATAAAAGTTTCAATGTGTTACAATTTCAGGATCCATTAGATACAACGTCTTAGAATACGGAAACATCCAGGATGGCCGAGATATTTTCTGATGAGGTATGGCTTACATTTGTTTTGTGATAGAGAGTATTCAACATAGATTGAACATACGTGCGACTCATTTTGTCAGGACATTCAAGTTAAATATGCCAAATAATCATGGAATTTAAGTACATGTAGTTGTATCTAGTATATTGATATCTATAAGTACCATGTACATAATATTTCAATTTCTACTCAAGTTGGACTCGATGAAACTACCAAACTTAATCTGTTTCATTTGCTCATGAATTTGACCAGATTAACACTGATCAGTGCGTATGAATACATGGTTAAAATCCTTCCGCGGAACTATTTCACTTTTTCTACATTGTTGTTATAAACATGGATTAATTATTAAAATTATCAAATTTATAATGTATTCTTGTATTTTATGAAAGACCAGATATGCTAGATATTTTTTTTGACAAAATAATGCTGTTTTTAATCCTAAAATTGCGGACTATTTTACTCGACCGACAAGACATGCACAATCCGGAACTCCTCGGGCTTTTCCGCATTTAGACTTGCACAAGCTACAAGATATTAATATCTAGACCGACTTTTTTATTCGAAATAAAAACCAATTGAAATATAAGGATTGAATCTAGATTTGGTCGATTTCATGGGGTCATGAATTGAGTTGCTCTTGAGACAAATTCAACATGAACTGCTTCGCAGTTCATTAAATTTGTCTCAAGAGCAACTCAATTCATGACCCCATGAAATCGACCAAATCTAGATTCAATCCTTAAATGTATCTATATTGTATCACTACGTCTGTCCAAGTTACCATTTCATTCATCACCAATGAATATATTTCATGTAGCAATAGCTACTAGCAGTTAAATATGTTGCAACTTTATACCATTTATTTATTTATTTTTTATTTTTTTATTTTTGATATCGTAGGGCCTAGAATTGTATTATATAGAGCACGATAAAACATTAAAAAAACAATGATTATCTTATCTCAAGCATTTTTCATCTATCCCCTATCACAAGATATCATGTGCTAGACTCTACTCACTTAGGTAGAAATTTACCTTCACGGAACAATGTCTTATATCTCTTAACCGATATTTTACGTAAGATACCGATTATGATATTGCGCATTTAACAGTAAACATAGTGAATTGTCTAGATAAGGTAAGGTAATGATTAGCCAAACAAATATTTGGGGAGAGAAAATATATCTGAGTATGGTATACAGATAGATCTCAAAAGCACTCGACGGAAATGCTTCCTGGTGTGTTTCTTAAGTGTTAATTGAGGTGTAAGGATACGGATTGTAGATTGTCTCTAAACAATGTTTCCACTATCAAAGTAAAAAGTAAGTTTCCTGAAAATGTATAGCTTGTAAGAAAATGGAATCAAAATCTTAATGTGTGAACTAGTGAATTTTCTACTCCTTACAAATTTCTGTATCTTTAAAAAAGTAGATAGAGAGGAAATCGGAATAATATTGGAGGACAATAAAGTCATGTTGCTAAGTAGCATGATCATTGAAATTGTATTTAATCTGATAAATATTTTATTTCTAAAAATAAAATAAAAATGATAGCCTATTGAAAGGGTGCTGAAAATCCATCCTCGTAAGTTTAATACTTTGCAACACTTTTTTTTATTGTTGACAAAGAGTACGATTGATTTCTTTTTGCAGTTTTTCGGCTTTCTAGTACCAGACTATCCTTCAATACCTGCAGCTGACGGTAACAGCGTCATCAACAGTTTGGCCAGGGTGTCCGTGGGTGACCCCGACTATACACCAACGGTAACTACATCCTATCATTGTCAAGGCATACGTATAACAACTTTCTTGTGCGGAATAACTTTCTTAGTAAAGAAACATCGAACATTCAATATTTTCAATGTTAATTTTTGATCCAAATCGATTTCTGATTTTTAAAATCTTGCTCTTGGAAGGGGGTATGGAGGGGGTGGGTGTGGGAGGTGGGGGAGTTATATTGTTAAACGCCCATCTGTCATCTACCGATAATTAAAGTCAAGATAAAAAAGCAGAAAAAAAAATTCATGTAACTCAAACATTTGGGACGGTTGCAAACCTCATCTGTCCCATCGGCTTTCAAGCTTACACTCATCATATTTTTCCGTAAGTCTTTTCGTGACTGTCCAGTGATCTTAAATACTCATATATTAGGGTCAAAGGAATAATATTTCAAAATTTGTTTCCTTTAGGGGAGTGCGAGTAGGTTTCGGCCTACAAGTGAGCCGGTAGAACATGACATGACGGAGGTACATAACAGTGACGTCACTGATGGTTTTACGGTAAATCCCACTGATCAACAACATTACAAACATCAACATAGGATTTTCGTCATTAACCTCCAGACAATCTAGTATTACCCTATATCATCGCGAATTATTATCATTTTACTTGTGAAATATGTATATTAAGAAATGCTTCATCTCTGACAAAGAAAATCTTTTGTATGTGATTAATCATGCTCCGCCTATGTTGTGTATGTAATGTATCGTGTTCCGACTATTCTTTGTATGTAATGTATCGTAATGCTGGTTGTCATTTTTTATAATCAAATGTATATACTTTTATACCGTGGGTGCCATTGCTATATCTTGTTTTTGAGAAAAGTTGTATTATAATTGGTATCTTTCAATAGTTGAATATCTTCTTAAAGCGGCTTTGTATAATATCATTTTCATCTCACAAGGTAATTCTGCGATTGCCGTTTCTATACATTGATATAATTATAGGATCATGAGAGTAGTCCTCCCCGCAACTTGGAAGAAAATGATCCCGAAAAATATAACATCGACATTGGATTTTCAGTCAATAGGAACGATGATTGTGAATGCAAATCTACGGATACCATGGTAATGCTTGGTTTTTTTTTAAATTACATTTATTTGCAGTGGTGCTACGGCTTGTCATTTAACTATACCTATTTACAAACATATGTGAGCGGTATTACAAGGTTTATGACTTCTTTTCTAACTATACTTATTTACAAACATATGTGAGCGGTATGACAAGGTTTTATGACTTTTTTTCACTTCTGTAATACGTTTATGAAATCAAACTAATCTGCAACAAAACTGTAGTCTACGTCAAACTGCTTTCATGAAATGATGGTTTATTGTTTTGATTAATGAAAATATTGTTCATAAAAAAGCCTTTAGTTGATTTTCTTTTTGAACGGGGTGAGCTTACTTTGATATTTTCATGATTTGACCAAAACAAGTAAATCATTTGCAATGTCCTTTTTTAGAATGACGATATTCTGAAATCCAGTATCGAGTTTCAGCTCACAAGATCACACAAAGAAAATGGCGGGTTTTCTCTGACGTCATCACGGTCATCCGGTCATATCATCGACATAAACGACACTGATAACAGTCACGTGCGGCATATGAGACTACAGTAAGTATTTCACCCTGTACTGTTGGAGTGGTCAACACATGGACGGGTTTTGCAAAATACAGACCTGAATCTTATATCCAATACTAGAGATCCAAACATTTATTGAATTTTTGGGCTCTATCACCTTTTTGATTTTTTGCAGTCCACCAACCCACCAACACTTTTTTCCCGGTCGCCTCCTATGTTTTGAGATTTAAAAAATAAATTTCTTGTACTATATAGGACAATTTTTACTAACAACTTTTGTAGGACTGGTGACACGATTATTGGCATTAAAAACGTAGACGTCCGACCGTACGAACATCACGTTTTGGTGTCCATTTTGCAACACATCTACGGGGAAGACAGTGGCGTTTTCAAAATGGTAACGTATATTATATACTTTTGAGTAAATATTTGATCTAGAGTTATATTTCGACATCCATGTAAACTGCTATTAACGTAACCATACAATAATACGTTTGTTGATTTAATAAACCATTTAGAACCGTCGATGTATTACCTTCATGTTCTGTAAGAGACCTCACACATTGGTATAATGAAACACGATCACAACAGCCAAAATTCGGAAAGAACTAACAAAAATGAAATACATATTTTCTCAAAGTAATTATTGTGAAATTAACTTTATTGTTGTAACAGGTGATTGGTCGAAATTTTAAGACTGACGACACCGGGAAGACGGAAGTTCGATACATAGAGATCAATGTAATGTTTGAGTTTCCCACACGGGGTAAGTACTTAATATGTAATACATTGTTGTAAGGAATATCATATTATATGTAATACAGTGTTGTAAGGAATATCACATTATATGTAATACATTGTTGTAAGGAATATCATATTATATATAATACAGTGTTGTGAGGAATATCACATTATATGTAATACATTGTTGTAAGGAATATCATATTATCTATAATACAGTGTTGTGAGGAATATAACATAATATATCATACAGTGTTGTGAGGAACATCACATTATATGTAATACAGTGTTTTAAGGAATATCACATTATATGTAATACAGTGTTGTGAGGAATATCACATTATATGTAATACAGTGTTTTGAGGAATATCACATTATATGTAATACAGTGATGTGAGGAATATCACATTATATGTAATACAGTGTTGTGAGGAATATCATATTATATGTAATACAGTGTTGTAAGGAATATCACATTATATACAATAAAGTGTTGTGAGGAATATCACATTATATGTAATACGGTGTTGTGAGGAATATCACATTATATGTAATACGGTGTTGTGAGGAATATCACATTATATGTAATACAGTGTTGTGAAGAATATCACATTATATGTAATACAGTGTTTTGAGGAATATCACATTATATGTAATACAGTGTTGTGAGGAATATCACATTATATGTAATACATTGTTGTAAGGAATATCATATTATATGTAATACAGTGTTGTAAGGAATATCACATTATATGTAATACAGTGTTGTGAGGAATATCACATTATAGGTAATCTAGTGATGTGAGGAATATCACATTATATGTAATACAGTGTTGTGAGGAATATCACATTATATGTAATACAGTGTTGTAAGGAATATCACATTATATGTAATACAGTGTTGTGAGGAATATCACATTATATGTAATACAGTGTTGTGAGGAATATCACATTATATGTAATACAGTGTTGTGAGGAATATCACAGTATATGTAATACAGTGTTGTAAGGAATATCATATTATATGTAATACAGTGTTGTGAGGAATATCACATTATATGTAATACAGTGTTGTAAGGAATATCACATTATATGTAATACAGTGTTGTAAGGAATATCACATTATATGTAATACAGTGTTGTGAGGAATATCACATTATATGTAATACAGTGTTGTGAGGAATATCACATTATATGTATTACAGTGTTGTGAGGAATATCACATTATATGTAATACGGTGTTGTGAGGAATATCACATTATATGTAATACAGTGTTGTGAGGAATATCACATTATATGTAATACAGTGTTTTGAGGAATATCACATTATATGTAATACAGTGTTGTGAGGAATATCACATTATATATAATACAGTGTTGTGAGGAATATCACATTATATGTAATGCAGTGATGTGAGGAATATCACATTATATGTAATACAGTATTGTGATGAATATCATATTTTAAGACATTATTACCAGTTTGATATCGGAAATTATTCATTCTATTAAAGTGATATTTTTCACTTTTGAAAAATATACATATTTCTTATATTTTTAATTCATAAGTGAAAAATAAAACTTTTTTTCAGATTTTACCAATCAGAACACTGTTTCCAAACGGCAGTTTTGACAATTTTGCGTCACGTAATGTGATGTCACAATGCAAGATAAGCTACATAACGTCACGATTTGGCGTTCATTTTGTGAGTCGTTTACTCTTGAAATAAATTTTGTATTACTGAAGACACTGTTAGATATCCTATGTATGTAATCTAACGGGTTGAGAAATATCACAGTATTTGTGTTCTAGTGCTATGAGGAAAATGTTTAAATACAACGCATATGCAGTATTTCACGTATAATAAGTTAGGATGTAAGAAATTCCGATGATTTTGTAAACTAGCAGCTTTTTATGAACTTAGTTGATATATGAAGAAATATATCAATTTTAATCCGATGTTGTTATAACAGAAGTGCTACAAACTTTGAGACATGAAGCGATTCTTATCTCTTCAGTCATCCCCCAAAAACAAATATGGAGAAGATTTTCTGATACTGACCTACCCATAACCTAGCTATAGCTATTAGTCCGATGTAGTATACATTTCACATATGAAAAAAATAATAATGATAAATAGAATGAAAATATCATCGGATATCAGACCACGAATTCCATTTATTCTATGTTCTATTTTTAGGCGAAACCATTCTGCGCATGTCCGTGGATATCGTAACATGCACATCTCTGTCCTTCACGAAAATAGTTTGTGTGGAATTCCAGGATTTTAAAACGTGTTGGATCCGGAACAATGGCCGGTACTTGAGTGTTCAGAACGATCAGCTCACAACAAATGAACTCTTCACCAGTAGAACAGATACCAAATGTACGTAATCATATTTCGGTAACTTATTATTATGTTAAATGTTTAATATTCATTTTATCGATTCTGATTTAGAAACAAGCGTTCATTTAATGTCGTAAAACTTTGTCCCTATTGTAATTACTACTCAGTGTTCAATTTATTTAAGTATTGTTTAACGTCCTGTCAACAGCTATGGTAATTGAGGGACTGCCCCCCGGGGGATCGATCCTCTGTGTCTTACATGTGTGTACCATTATAATGACACCGGGCGAACTAGTCATTTTATACCGTCCAATTTTTTTTGACGTTATTGATCGGTGAAGTTAGAAACTTTCTTATGTGTCGCAGGCTCGTTAGAACATTTCTTAGGTGTCACAGGCTTGTTTGAAACGTTTGTATTTGTCACAGTCTCGTTAGAAACTTTTTGAGTTGTCAGACTCATTTGAAACTGTCCATGCTGTCATCGACTGGTTATTAACTTTTTGAGTTGTCATAGACTCATTAGAAACTTTCCTATGTGTTACGAGTGGCGAGGCCCCAAAAGGGGAGCTTTGCTATTATATTGATTTCTCAGAAGACCGATTAGAGACATGGCCCTCTTTCTGTGTTTGTTTTGGCTCGGTCAAATAATTGTTTAATTGTTACATTTTGTCGTTATGTTGTTATTGTGTAAGACAAAGGGAATCACGTGTGTTATTCTACATTAGTCCAGTTTCAATGGCTTACGTTCCACGGATTGGAGGCTCGAACCCGCAATAATCGCGTGTTTCCGGCCATTCTCTTCTGTGCCTTCCAACCATCTGTCAACAACGCATTCATCACCGTCCTGAGTGGAAACCGAGTCGGTTTAGGAGTAAGCAACATTTTAAATACATAATAACACATTTATTACTACTTACATAGCTGCATGTATAAGTTCTGGGTTTTATCAAACCTGCTAGTATAGTAATCCTTTTTATAGGACAATAAAAATTCACTGCTAACATCAATGTTTTAAAGTGGGTAGCGTAGTAAAACATTCAACCATTGTGACGATTGTTGTCGTGAACTTTGTCTCTGGGTATACGTGTATGTACATACTACACGGTTAATACAACTAAACCTGTATATACCGTACATACTACACGGCCAATACAACTAAACCTGTATATACCGTACATACTACACGGTCAATAAACTAAACCTGTATATACCGTACATACTACACGGCCAATACAACTAAACCTGTATATACCGTACATACTACACGGCCAATACAACTAAACCTGTATATACCGTACATACTATACGGTCAATACAACTAAACCTGTATATACCGTACATACTACACGGTCAATACAACTAAACCTGTATATACCGTACATACTACACGGTCAATACAACTAAACCTGTATATACCGTACATACTACACGGCCAATACAACTAAACCTGTATATATCGTACATACTACACGGCCAGTATAACTAAACCTGTATATACCGTACATACTACACGGTCAATACAACTAAACCTGTATATACCGTACATACTACACGGTTAATATAACTAAACCTGTATATACCGTACATACTACACGGCCAATACAACTAAACCTGTATATACCGTACATACTACACGGCCAATACAACTAAACCTGTATATACCATACATACTACACGGCCAATACAACTAAACATGTATATACCGTACATACTACACGGTTAATACAACTAAACCTGTATATATCGTACATACTACACGGTTAATACAACTAAACCTGTATATATCGTACATACTACACGGCCAATACAACTAAACCTGTATATACCATACATACTACACGGCCAATACAACTAAACATGTATATACCGCACATACTACACGGCCAATACAACTAAACCTGTATATACCGCACATACTACACGGTCAATACAACTAAACCTGTATATACCGTACATACTACACGGTTAATACAACTAAACCTGTATATACCGTACATACTACACGGTCAATACAACTAAACATGTATATATCGTACATACTACACGGTTAATACAACTAAACCTGTATATACCGTACATACTACACGGCCAATACAACTAAACCTGTATATACCGTACATACTACACGGCCAATACAACTAAACTTGTATATACCGTAAATACTACACGGCCAATACAACTAAACCTGTATATACCGTACATACTTCACGGTCAATAGAACTAAACCTGTATATACCGTACATACTACACGGCCAATACAACTAAACCTGTATATACCGTACATACTACACGTTCAATACAACTAAACCTGTATATACCTTACATACTACACGGCCAATACAGCTAAATCTGTATATACCGTACATACTACACGGTTAATACAACTAAACCTGTATATACCGTACATACTACACGGTCAACACAACTGAACCTGTATATATCGTACATACTACACGGCCAATACAACTAAACCTGTATATACCATACATACTACACGGCCAATACAACTAAACATGTATATACCGCACATACTACACGGTCAATACAACTAAACCTGTATATACCGTACATACTACACGGCCAATACAACTAAACCTGTATATACCATACATACTACACGGCCAATACAACTAAACATGTATATACCGCACATACTACACGGCCAATACAACTAAACCTGTATATACCGCACATACTACACGGTCAATACAACTAAACCTGTATATACCGCACATACTACACGGTCAATACAACTAAACCTGTATATACCGTACATACTACACGGTAAATACAACTAAACATGTATATATCGTACATACTACACGGTCAATACAACTAAACCTGTATATACCGTACATACTACACGGTTAATACAACTAAACCTGTATATACCGTACATACTACACGGTTAATACAACTAAACCTGTATATACCGTACATACTACACGGCCAATACAGCTAAACCTGTATATACCGTACATACTACACGGCCAATACCTTGGTTACTATAACATTTATTTTACTGCTTTACCTTGGTAACTGTTATATTTATTTTACTGCTCTGCCTTTGTAAATGTAATGTTTATTTGATTGCTTTACCTTGATAACTGTTACATTTATTTGATTACTTTACCTTGGTTACTGTAACATTAACTTGATTACTTTACCTTGGTAACTGTTACATTTATTTGATTACTTTACCGTGGTAACTGTAACATTTATTTCACTGCTTTATCTTTGTAATTGTGACATTGATTTTCTCATCGCAAGATTCTTCAAGGGTATAGTATAGCTACTGGCATCCTGTAAAGATTAATGACAGAATATGTACGCCTTCCGTACGACAGGTGACATTTCTTTTCAAAATATACATTTAAATTCTTAAAAATGGGTTATTTGAAAATAAACAGCTGTCATAAAATTTCAAATCGCAGGTCTAGATTTCATATTTCCCTTGCCAAATAAGTACCTATATTTCTGTTAAAATTTGCAATATCTATTTAATTCTTTTGGGCAATGTTTCTTGCCATTGATATGAAAAAGAATGCATTATTTAATGTCAGGTGTAATTTTGATTTCATTCTTTATTATAAATTGACAGGGAAGCACCTCTCTCCGCCGCAGTATGACAGCTGTAAGGAAACCAGACTGTCGTTTCTTCAAGGTCAGATTAATATCTGAAGAAAGCTATCTCTTAGAGTCTCTGGTGTACGAAAGTAAGTTGACTTTAAAAACAACAGCAAAAATACCCAAGTTCAAACCGTAACTATGTTTTGTTTATTTTAGGGGGTTAATATCCTTGCAACAGCCAGGGTCATATGGGGACGGGTGTCAGGGAGACAACAACAGCCAGGGTCATATGGGGACGGGTGTCAAGGAGACAACAGCAACCAGGGTCATATGGGGACGGGTGTCAAAGAGACAATAACAGCCAGGGTCATATGGGGACGGGTGTCAGGGAGACAACAACAGCCAGTGTCATATGGGGACGGGTGTCAAAGAGACAACAACAGTCAGGGTCATATGGGGACGGGTGTCAAAGAGACAATAACAGCCAGGGTCATATGGGGACGGGTGTCAGGGAGACAACAACAGCCAGTGTCATATGGGGACGGGTGTCAGGGAGACAACAACAGCCAGGGTCATATGGGGGCGGGTGTCAAAGAGACAATAACAGCCAGGGTCATATGGGGACGGGTGTCAGGGAGACAACAACAGCCAGGGTCATATGGGGACGGGTGTCAGGGAGACAACAACAGCCAGGGTCATATGGGGGCGGGTGTCAAAGAGACAACAACAGTCAGGGTCATATGGGGACGGGTGACAAGGAGACAACAACAGCCAGGGTCATATGGGGACGGGTGTCAAGGAGACAACAACAGCCAGGGTCATATGGGGACGGGTGACAAGGAGACAACAACAGCCAGGGTCATATGGGGACGGTTGTTCTCGATGAAGTTGAAAATGAACTAAAGGGATGTGATTTGTATTATTCGTCTTCTCAAAAAAGATTATATTTCAATGCGAGCTAAACTTATAAATTCACTACTTGCTTAAGAAATCTCAGATGTATTTGAAAAATACTCGTTTTATCTTTAAAAACGATACAAGAATAACACCTTAATACCACAATTTAAACAAAATCTAAACCTAACAATCGCTCTGAAGTATGTACGACACTAAAACAATTAATACATCTATTAAAGGATTTTATTATCTTCTAGTCAAAATATTTTCTGATTTAAAGCTTTGATATACAAATGAATGTAAATTATCGATATATAGACGGTTGAAGTCTAGGGATATACACACCTTCGTTAAGACACAAACTCTAACAAAATATGTATGTAACCCTAGTAAATACAAGCCGCAATATACCGTTCGGCTAGAGAGATCTTCTAGTAAGCCTGAGGTCCCGGGTTCGATCCCTAGTGGTGGCAGTGAATTAAATTTGATTTATCATGTGTAAGAATAAACTTGTTGATAAGTTATTAGACTTTAGGTATATGTGTATCTATGTCAGTTGAAAAAGATGTATATCTTGAACGTGTGGAGTACAACATGTAGGCATTACTGTTGTAAGAAACCATATATGTGGAGGTTCTAGAAAAACTTTGTCTAGGGAGGTGTATCATGAAGATTTGTGTGTGTAATAGAAAATACTGTCTTAGAGGTACAATACTTCTTGTAGAGTGTATCATGAAAGATCTTGTTGAGAGGTATCTATGTACTTGTTGTAGTGTGATCTATGGATACTTTGTTGTAGATGTCTTCTAAAAGATTAATTTTGTTGGAGTATCTATGAATCATTTGTTATGTAGTATGTGTTTAATATGATACTTTTTTGTCAGATGTATCTATATAAACTGTTGTAAATGATATCTATATAGACACTTGTTGTAGAATTAATACTATGATACTTTGGTTGTAGTGTGTACTTAGAATACTTTTTGAGATGTTATCAGATACTTTGTTAGATGTAATTATGATAAATAACTTGTTGAGTGTGTATCTATGTAAGACACTCTTGTTGTAACGTGTATCATGATACTATTGTGTAGATGAATCTATGATAAGCCTTTGTGTAATGTGATCTATGATACTTTTTGTAGATGTATATGCTATTAAGATCTTTTTTATGATGATGTATTATGATAAGATACTTCGTTGTAGATGTGTATCTATGATAGATACTTTGTTGTAATGTGTATCTATGATACTTTGTTGTAGATGTTATCTATGATACTTTGTTGTAGGTGTATATCTATGATAAGATACTTTGTTGTAGGTGTGTATCTATGATAAGATACTTTGTTGTAGATGTGTATCTATGATACTTTGTTGTAGATGTGTATCTATGATAAGATACTTTGTTGTAGATGTGTATCTATGATACTTTGTTGTAGATGTGTATCTATGATAAGATACTTTGTTGTAGATGTATATCTATGATAAGATACTTTGTTGTAGATGTGTATCTATGATACTTTGTTGTAGATGTGTATCTATGATACTTTGTTGTAGATGTGTATCTATGATACTTTGTTGTAGATGTGTATCTATGATACTTTGTTGTAGATGTGTATCTATGATACTTTGTTGTAGATGTGTATCTATGATACTTTGTTGTAGATGTATATCTATGATACTTGTGTAGATGTGTATCTAGTCTTGTTGTAGATGTGTATCTATGATAAGATACTTTGTTGTAGATGTATATCTATGATAACTTGTTGTAGATGTATTAGATACTTTGTTGTAGATGTGTATCTATGATACTTTGTTGTAGATGTGTATCTATGATACTTTGTTGTAGATGTGTATCTATGATACTTTGTTGTAGATGTGTATCTATGATACTTTGTTGTAGATGTGTATCTATGATAAGATACTTTGTTGTAGATGTGTATCTATGATAAGATACTTTGTTGTAGATGTGTATCTATGATACTTTGTTGTAGATGTGTATCTATGATACTTTGTTGTAGATGTTGTATCTATGATATACTTTGTTGTAGATGGTATCTATGATAAGATACTTTGTTGTAGATGTGTTCTGATACTTGTTGTGATTAATCTATGATACTTTGTTGTAGATGTGTATCTATGATACTTTGTTGTAGATGTATATCTATGATAAGATACTTTGTTGTAGATGTGTATCTATGATACTTTGTTGTAGATGTGTATCTATGATAAGATACTTTGTTGTAGATGTGTATCTATGATACTTTGTTGTAGATGTATATCTATGATAAGACACTTTGTTGTAGATGTGTATCTATGATAAGATACTTTGTTGTAGATGTGTATCTATGATACTTTGTTGTAGATGTGTATCTATGATACTTTGTTGTAGATGTGTATCTATAATACTTTGTTGTAGATGTGTATCTATAATACTTTGTTGTAGATGTGTATCTATGATACTTTGTTGTAGATGTGTATCTATGATACTTTGTTGTAGATGTATATCTATGATAAGATACTTTGTTGTAGATGTGTATCTATGATAAGATACTTTGTTGTAGATGTATATCTATGATAAGATACTTTGTTGTAGATGTGTATCTATGATACTTTGTTGTAGATGTGTATCTAAGATACTTTGTTGTAGATGTGTATCTATGATACTTTGTTGTAGATGTGTATCTATGATACTTTGTTGTAGATCTGTATCTATGATAAGATACTTTGTTGTAGATGTGTATCTATGATACTTTGTTGTAGATGTGTATCTATGATACTTTGTTGTAGATGTGTATCTAAGATACTTTGTTGTAGATGTGTATCTATGATACTTTGTTGTAGATATGTATCTATGATAAGATACTTTGTTGTAGATGTGTATCTATGATAAGATACTTTGTTGTAGGTGTGTATCTATGATACTTTGTTGTAGATGTATATCTATGATAAGATACTTTGTTGTAGGTGTGTATCTATGATACTTTGTTGTAGATGTATATCTATGATAAGACACTTTGTTGTAGATGTATATCTATGATACTTTGTTGTAGATGTATATCTATGATACTTTGTTGTAGATGTGTATCTATGATAAGATACTTTGTTGTAGATGTGTATCTATGATACTTTGTTGTAGATGTGTATCTATGATACTTTGTTGTAGATGTGTATCTATGATAAGATACTTTGTTGTAGATGTATATCTATGATAAGATACTTTGTTGTAGATGTATATCTATGATAAGACACTTTGTTGTAGATGTATATCTATGATACTTTGTTGTAGATGTGTGTCTATGATACTTTGTTGTAGATGTGTATCTATGATACTTTGTTGTAGATGTGTATCTATGATAAGATACTTTGTTGTAGATGTGTGTCTATGATACTTTGTTGTAGATGTGTATCTATGATAAGATACTTTGTTGTAGATGTGTATCTATGATAAGATACTTTGTTGTAGATGTGTATCTATGATAAGATACTTTGTTGTAGATGTGTATCTATGATAAGATACTTTGTTGTAGATGTGTATCTATGATAAGATACTTTGTTGTAGATGTGTATCTATGATACTTTGTTGTAGATGTGTATCTATGATAAGATACGTTGTTGTAGATGTATATCTATGATAAGATACTTTGTTGTAGATGTGTATCTATGATACTTTGTTGTAGATGTGTATCTATGATAAGATACTTTGTTGTAGATGTGTATCTATGATAAGACACTTTGTTGTAGATGTGTATCTATGATACTTTGTTGTAGATGTGTATCTATGATAAGATACTTTATTGTAGATATGTATCTATGATACTTTGTTGTAGATGTGTATCTATGATAAGATACTTTGTTGTAGATGTGTATCTATGATAAGATACTTTGTTGTAGATGTGTATCTATGATAAGATACTTTGTTGTAGATGTGTGTCTATGATAAGATACTTTGTTGTAGATGTGTATCTATGATAAGATACTTTGTTGTAGATGTGTATCTATGATACTTTGTTGTAGATGTGTATCTATGATACTTTGTTGTAGATGTATCTATGATACTTTGTTGTAGATGTGTATCTATAATACTTTGTTGTAGATGTGTATCTATGATAAGATACTTTGTTGTAGATGTGTATCTATGATACTTTGTTGTAGATGTGTATCTATGATACTTTGTTGTAGATGTATATCTATGATAAGATACTTTGTTGTAGATGTATATCTATGATAAGACACTTTGTTGTAGATGTGTATCTATGATAAGATACTTTGTTGTAGATGTGTATCTATGATAAGATACTTTGTTGTAGATGTGTATCTATGATACTTTGTTGTAGATGTGTATCTATGATAAGATACTTTGTTGTAGATGTATATCTATGATACTTTGTTGTAGATGTGTATCTATGATAAGATACTTTGTTGTAGATGTGTATCTATGATAAGATACTTTGTTGTAGATGTGTATCTATGATAAGATACTTTGTTGTAGATGTGTATCTATGATAAGATACTTTGTTGTAGATGTATATCTATGATACTTTGTTGTAGATGTGTATCTATAATACTTTGTTGTAGATGTGTATCTATGATAAGATACTTTGTTGTAGATGTGTATCTATGATAAGATACTTTGTTGTAGATGTGTATCTATGATACTTTGTTGTAGATGTATATCTATGATACTTTGTTGTAGATGTGTATCTATGATCAGATACTTTGTTGTAGATGTGTATCTATGATCAGATACTTTGTTGTAGATGTGTATCTATGATAAGATACTTTGTTGTAGATGTGTATCTATGATACTTTGTTGTAGATGTGTATCTATGATCAGATACTTTGTTGTAGATGTGTATCTATGATAAGACACTTTGTTGTAGGTGTGTATCTATGATACTTTGTTGTAGATGTGTATCTATGATAAGATACTTTGTTGTAGATGTATATCTATGATAAGATACTTTGTTGTAGATGTGTATCTATGATACTTTGTTGTAGATGTGTATCTATGATACTTTGTTGTAGATGTGTATCTATGATAAGATACTTTGTTGTAGATGTGTATCTATGATACTTTGTTGTAGATGTGTATCTATGATAAGATACTTTGTTGTAGATGTGTATCTATGATAAGATACTTTGTTGTAGATGTGTATCTATGATACTTTGTTGTAGATGTGTATCTATGATACTTTGTTGTAGATGTATATCTATGATAAGATACTTTGTTGTAGATGTGTATCTATGATACTTTGTTGTAGATGTGTATCTATGATACTTTGTTGTAGATGTGTATCTATGATACTTTGTTGTAGATGTGTATCTATGATACTTTGTTGTAGATGTATATCTATATACTTGTTGTAGATGTGTATCTATGATACTTTGTTGTAGATGTGTATCTATGATACTTTGTTGTAGATGTGTATCTATGATAAGATACTTTGTTGTAGATGTATATCTATGACACTTTGTTGTAGATGTATATCTGTGACACTTTGTTGTAGATGTATATCTATGATAAGACACTTTGTTGTATATGTGTATCTATGATAAGACACTTTGTTGTATATGTGTATCTATGATACTTTGTTGTATATGTGTATCTATGATACTTTGTTGTAGATGTGTATCTATGATAAGATACTTTGTTGTAGATGTGTCTCTCCCTTTGTTGTAGATGTGTATCTATGATACTTTGTTGTAGGTGTGTATCTATGATACTTTGTTGTAGATGTGTATCTATGATACTTTGTTGTAGGTGTGTATCTATGACACTTTGTTGTATATGTGCATCTATGATACTTTGTTGTATATGTGTATCTATGATAAGATACTTTGTTGTAGGTGTGTATCTATGATAAGATACTTTGTTGTAGGTGTGTATCTATGATACTTTGTTGTAGATGTGTATCTATGATAAGATACTTTGTTGTAGATGTATATCTATGATAAGATACTTTGTTGTAGATGTGTATCTATGATAAGATACTTTGTTGTAGGTGTGTATCTATGATAAGATACTTTGTTGTAGGTGTGTATCTATGATACTTTGTTGTAGATGTATATCTATGATAAGACACTTTGTTGTAGATGTATATCTATGATAAGACACTTTGTTGTAGATGTGTATCTATGATAAGACACTTTGTTGTAGATGTATATCTATGATAAGACACTTGTTGTTGATGTGTATCTATGATACTTTGTTGTAGATGTATATCTATGATACTTTGTTGTATATGTGTATCTATGATAAGATACTTTGTTATAGATGTGTATCTATGTACTTTGTTGTAGATGTGTATCTATGATACTTTGTTGTAGATGTGTATCTATGATAAGACACTTTGTTGTAGGTGTGTATCTATGATACTTTGTTGTAGATGTGTATCTATGATAAGATACTTTGTTGGAGATGTGTATCTATGATACTTTGTTGTAGATGTGTATCTATGATACTTTGTTGTAGATGTGTATCTATGATACTTTGTTGTAGATGTGTATCTATGATACTTTGTTGTAGATGTGTATCTATGATGATACTTTGTTGAGGATGTGTATCTATGATAAGATACTTTGTTGTAGATGTTATCTATGATATTTGTAAGATGCTACTTGTTGTTGTAGGTGTTATCTATGATAAGATACTTTGTTGTAGATGTGTATCTATGATAAGACACTTTGTTGTAGTGTTATCTATGATAAGAACTTGTGTTGTAGATGTTATCTATGATAAGATACTTGTTGTAGATGTGTATCTATGATAGGTAGATTATCTATGATCTGTTGTAGATGTACTATGATAGACTTGTTTAGTGTATCTATGAACTTTGTTGTGAGTGTGTATCTATGATAAGATACTTTGTTGTAGATGTGATCTATGATACTATTGTTGTAGTGTACTATGAACTTTGTTGTAGATGTAGTATCTATGATAAGAACTTTGTTGTAGATGTGTATCTATGATAAGTACTTTGTTGTAGATGTGTATCATGATACGTTGTTGTAGATGTGTATCTATGATACTTTGTTGTAGATGTGTATCTATGATAAGAACTTGTTGTAGATGTGTATCTATGATAAGATACTTTGTTGTAGGTGTGTATCTATGATAACTTTGTTGTAGATGTGTATCTATGATACTTTGTTGTAGATGTGTATCTATGATAAGATTACTTTGTTGGAGATGTGTATCTATGATAAGATACTTTGTTGTAGATGTGTATCTATGATAAGCTCTTGTTGTAGATGTATATCTATGATATGTACTTGTTGTAGATTGTGTATCTATGATAAGATACTTTGTTGTAGATAGTTATCTATGATAAGATACTTTGTTGTAGAGGTTGTATCTATGATAAGATACTTTGTTTGTAGATGTGTATCTATGAATACTTTGTTGTAGATTGTATCTATGAAAGATACTTTGTTGTAGATGTGTATCTATGATAAGATACTTTGTTGTAGATGTGTATCTATGATAAGATACTTTGTTGTAGATGTGTATCTATGATACTTTGTTGTAGATGCGTATCTATGATACTTTGTTGTAGGTGTGTATCTATGATAAGATACTTTGTTGTAGATGTGTATCTATGATAAGATGCTTTGTTGTAGATGTATATCTATGATAAGATACTTTGTTGTAGATGTTTATCTATGATACTTTGTTGTAGATGTGTATCTATGATAAGATACTTTGTTGTAGATGTGTATCTATGATACTTTGTTGTAGATGTATATCTATGATACTTTGTTGTAGGTGTGTATCTATGATACTTTGTTGTAGATGTGTATCTATGATACTTTGTTGTAGATGTGTATCTATGATAAGATACTTTGTTGTAGATGTGTATCTATGATAAGACACTTTGTTGTAGATGTGTATCTATGATACTTTGTTGTAGATGTGTATCTATGATAAGACACTTTGTTGTAGATGTGTATCTATGATAAGATACTTTGTTGTAGATGTGTATCTATGATAAGATACTTTGTTGTAGATGTTTATCTATGATACTTTGTTGTAGATGTGTATCTATGATAAGATACTTTGTTGTAGATGTGTATCTATGATACTTTGTTGTAGATGTATATCTATGATACTTTGTTGTAGGTGTGTATCTATGATACTTTGTTGTAGATGTGTATCTATGATACTTTGTTGTAGATGTGTATCTATGATAAGATACTTTGTTGTAGATGTGTATCTATGATAAGACACTTTGTTGTGGATGTGTATCTATGATACTTTGTTGTAGATGTGTATCTATGATAAGACACTTTGTTGTAGATGTGTATCTATGATAAGATACTTTGTTGTAGATGTGTATCTATGATAAGATACTTTGTTGTAGATGTGCATCTATGATACTTTGTTGTAGATATATATCTATGATAAGATACTTTGTTGTAGATGTGTATCTATGATACTTTGTTGTATATGTGTATCTATGATAAGATACTTTGTTGTAGATGTGTATCTATGTACTTTGTTGTAGATGTATATCTATGATACTTTGTTGTAGATGTATATCTATGATAAGATACTTTGTTGTAGATGTGTATCTATGATAAGATACTTTGTTGTATATGTGTATCTATGATAAGATACTTTGTTGTAGGTGTGTATCTATGATAAGATACTTTGTTGTAGATGTGTATCTATGATACTTTGTTGTAGATGTGTATCTATGATACTTTGTTGTAGGTGTATCTATGATAAGATACTTTGTTGTAGATGTGTATCTATGATAAGATACTTTGTTGTAGATGTGTATCTATGATAAGATACTTTGTTGTAGATGTGTATCTATGATAAGATACTTTGTTGTAGATGTGTATCTATGATAAGATACTTTGTTGTAGATGTGTATCTATGATAAGACACTTTGTTGTAGATGTGTATCTATGATACTTTGTTGTAGGTGTGTATCTATGATAAGATACTTTGTTGTAGGTGTGTATCTATTATACTTTGTTGTAGATGTATATCTATGTATCTATGATACTTTGTTGTAGGTGTGTATCTATGATAAGATACTTTGTTGTAGATGTGTATCTATGATACTTTGTTGTAGGTGTGTATCTATGATACTTTGTTGTAGATGTGTATCTATGATAAGATATTTTGTTGTAGATGTGTATCTATGATACTTTGTTGTAGGTGTGTATCTATGATACTTTGTTGTAGATATGTATCTATGATACTTTGTTGTAGATGTATATCTATGATACTTTGTTGTAGATGTGTATCTATGATACTTTGTTGTAGATGTGTATCTATGATAAGACACTTCGTTGTAGATGTGTATCTATGATACTTTGTTGTAGGTGTGTATCTATGATACTTTGTTGTAGATATGTATCTATGATACTTTGTTGTAGATGTATATCTATGATACTTTGTTGTAGATGTATATCTATGATACTTTGTTGTAGATGTGTATCTATGATAAGATACTTTGTTGTAGATGTGTATCTATGATACTTCGTTGTAGGTGTGTATCTATGATACTTTGTTGTAGATGTGTATCTATGATAAGATACTTTGTTGTAGATGTGTATCTATGATACTTTGTTGTAGGTGTGTATCTATGATACTTTGTTGTAGATGTGTATCTATGATACTTTGTTGTAGATGTATATCTATGATAAGATACTTTGTTGTAGATGTGTATCTATGATACTTCGTTGTAGGTGTGTATCTATGATACTTTGTTGTAGATGTGTATCTATGATAAGATACTTTGTTGTAGATGTGTATCTATGATACTTTGTTGTAGGTGTGTATCTATGATACTTTGTTGTAGATGTGTATCTATGATACTTTGTTGTAGATGTATATCTATGATACTTTGTTGTAGATGTGTATCTATGATACTTTGTTGTAGATGTGTATCTATGATAAGATACTTTGTTGTAGATGTATATCTATGATACTTTGTTGTAGATGCGTATCTATGATACTTTGTTGTAGGTGTGTATCTATGATAAGATACTTTGTTGTAGGTGTATATCTATGATAAGATACTTTGTTGTAGATGTGTATCTATGATAAGATACTTTGTTGTAGATGTGTATCTATGATAAGATACTTTGTTGTAGATGTGTATCTATGATAAGATACTTTGTTGTAGATGTGTATCTATGATACTTTGTTGTAGGTGTATATCTATGATACTTTGTTGTAGGTGTGTATCTATGATAAGATACTTTGTTGTAGGTGTGTATCTATGGTACTTTGTTGTAGATGTGTATCTATGATAAGATACTTTGTTGTAGATGTGTATCTATGATAAGATACTTTGTTGTAGATGTGTATCTATGATAAGATACTTTGTTGTAGATGTGTATCTATGATACTTTGTTGTAGATGTATATCTATGATACTTTGTTGTAGATGTATATCTATGATACTTTGTTGTAGATGTGTATCTATGATACTTTGTTGTTGATGTGTATCTATGATACTTTGTTGTAGATGTATATCTATGATAAGATACTTTGTTGTAGTTGTGTATCTATGATACCTTGTTGTATATGTGTATCTATGATAAGATACTTTGTTGTAGATGTGCATCTATGATAAGATACTTTGTTGTAGATATATATCTATGATAAGATACTTTGTTGTAGATGTGTATCTATGATACTTTGTTGTAGATGTGTATCTATGACACTTTGTTGTAGATGTGTATCTATGATAAGATACTTTGTTGTAGATGTGTATCTATGATACTTTGTTGTAGATATATATCTATGATAAGATACTTTGTTGTAGATGTGTATCTATGACACTTTGTTGTAGATGTGTATCTATGATAAGATACTTTGTTGTAGATGTGTATCTATGATACTTTGTTGTAGATGTATATCTATGATACTTTGTTGTAGATGTGTATCTATGATACTTTGTTGTAGATGTGTATCTATGATACTTTGTTGTAGATGTGTATCTATGATAAGATACTTTGTTGTAGATGTATATCTATGATAAGATACTTTGTTGTAGATGTGTATCTATGATAAGATACTTTGTTGTATATGTGTATCTATGATAAGATACTTTGTTGTAGATGTGTATCTATGACACTTTGTTGTAGATGTGTATCTATGATAAGATACTTTGTTGTAGATGTGTATCTATGATAAGATACTTTGTTGTAGGTGTGTATCTATGATACTTTGTTGTAGATGTGTATCTATGATACTTTGTTGTAGATGTGTATCTATGATACTTTGTTGTAGATGTGTATCTATGATAAGATACTTTGTTGTAGATGCGTATCTATGATAAGACAGTTTGTTGTAGATATATATCTATGATAAGATACTTAGTTGTAGATGTGTATCTATGATAAGATACTTTGTTGTAGATGTGTATCTATGATACTTTGTTGTAGATGTGTCTCTCCCTTTGTTGTAGATGTGTATCTATGATACTTTGTTGTAGATGTGTCTCTCCCTTTGTTGTAGATGTGTATCTATGATACTTTGTTGTAGATGTATATCTATGATAAGATACTTTGTTGTAGATGTGTATCTATGATACTTTGTTGTAGATGTGTATCTATGCTCTGGCAAAAGAGGTCTATCCATGAGAAGATATACTTCGGACGTGAACGATGTCTTTAGTATCCCACGGGAGTTGAAGTTTGAGATCTTGACGTCAGTTAGACATGCCCTGACGTAAGGACTTCCAACCCAGGGCAGACAAACAAATACAGGAATAATTTTCATTGGAGGATATGAACATTGCCAACAGGTCAAATCACATGACCTGTAAGTCAGAATTGTTCTGATCCCGTGACTGGTGCCATGGCATGTTTAGTTTACAGACTAAATAGAAAGAAACAGCACAGTTATACCTGGGGCAGTACATCGTTGATGATAGAGTGAAAAATCTTAAAGGACCAATCCCTTTTCTTAAATTCAATTACAGGGACACGGATTCCCAAGGGTTTGATTCTATACACTCAGAATTACTTTTTTTACAATTTTATATCTATTTATTCTTCTCATGGACATTTTCAAATGCCTTACTCAGACGAATTTTGGTCACCAGATCACAGTTTTGAATACTGGACTACCGTGGATTTGTTGTGGGTCATTACGATTTACAATCACAAACTTCATACTTTAAAGAGATTTCATATACTGTATGTAATTTTGAGTTGTATAATTATACACATATTGTTTCCAAATATTTTATGATGATAACAGTTCCACTATTGTTGTTTTGACCATACATGTGCGTCATGTTAACATAACCCTATTTTGATCCAATATATCAATTTATTTATTTATTTATTTCCAATTCTACAGACCCGGGGGTCCACTTACAGAATGGATAACATCATAAGTATAAAATATCCCAGTCAGTTATGCATGTAACACAGATTTATATATACAAAATATTGAACTATTGGTAATAGTATGCTTTGATCGTATTCTGAACATAGCAAGAGACAAATTAAACATATATCACAGTCCAGAACAAGATCGAAAGGAGTTCAAATTACATTGAATCCTGATTAAAGTTCTATACTTTTGTTTTTACATTTATGCGACTTCCCTGACAGTAAAACTGAACGGAACGAGATGATCGTAGATTACGACCAGGTAAAAAGGGTAAAAGACAAATTGGCTCAACTAAATAAGGACAGTCAAATACACTATTTACACATTCGAAAAGAAAAACACAGTCTAAGAATGTCGTGTTTTTTCGTCGCTGATAAGCGTATTTATAAAATTTGAAAATGAACGTCAACCAGTTTTTCGAAAGCTTATTAAATTGGAAGTAAAGACATTGGTCTGTAATTAGAAACTACATTACGTTTTCCAGATTTAAAAATGGGGATGACATTAGCTCTTTTAAAAAAAACATTTTGAAAGATACCGTCATTCCAAGAACAATTGAAATATTGCACAGTGGAACACATAACTCATCAGTGTACCCCTTAAAAACTACACACACAAAATGTTGTTGTAACCACAAGCTTTGAAACCTACGGCCATTTAAGGACGGTCTCCCCTGTATATAGATTAACGTCCTTTCGACACCCACGGCCATTTACAGACGGTCTCATCCGTTTATTGTTTAACGTCCTATCATCACCCTACGGCAATTTAAGGACGGTCTACCATGTGTATTGTTTAACGTCCTATCAACACCTACGGTCATTTAAGGACGGTCTACCATGTGTATTGTTTAACGTCCTATCAACACCTACGGTCATTTAAGGACGGTCTACCATGTGTATTGTTTAACGTCCTATCAACACCTACGGTCATTTAAGGACGGTCTACCATGTGTATTGTTTAACGTCCTATCAACACCTACGGTCATTTAAGGACGGTCTACCATGTGTATTGTTTAACGTCCTATCAACACCTACAGTCATATAAGGACGGTCTACCATGTGTATTGTTTAACGTCCTATCAACACCTACGGTCATATAAGGACGGTCTACCATGTGTATTGTTTAACGTCCTATCAACACCTACGGTCATTTAAGGACGGTCTACCATGTGTGTGTTATGAATACGTGTTGGAGGAAGTGTGTTTAGGCAGGTTGTGGTATTTGTCTCCTTGTGATAGCGCAGAACTGATGTCGCGAAGGTGTGTTATTTATTTATATTAACCGTGCCAGTAGTGAGGACCTCACTTAAATGACATCCAGTGTGCAGCACTACGCCATCCGACCTCCCTACCGAAGTGGAAGCCGGCTTAGTGTGTATCTAATCATATTCTGATTTAAAATCTAATTAAGTTACTATTTTTTTCATTAATCATCCAATTGTTTTCACATTTCAAACTTCACTTGACCAAATATGACAACTATTTAAGAAGGCGTGGTGCCTAACCAGTGGAGTTCACAGGTTCAGCAGTTTTTTGTGAAGTTATGTACATCGACAACGAAGGTAAAAACATCAACTCGGTTAAACTAGCAAGCACACGAATTAGTCAACATACGATGGGAAGTAACTCCTAAATGTATATGATTTTCTAGAATGTATCAACAAGTATATGAATTTCTAGAATGTATTAACATGTATATGCTTTTCCAGAATGTATTAACATGTATATGATTTTCCAGAATGTATTAACATGTATACGATTTTCCAGAATGTATTAACATGTATATGTATCTATTTTTGTACTAATGAATGTACTTATTGACGTTTTGTTTGTTACCGTTAATAATTAAAAGTTAATTCCTTTGTTAAGTTGGTTTGTCTGCCTCAATGTCAATGTTCTGTTCCAGTACTGGCTAGGTCGAGGTTTGATCAGTACTGATTTATAATCATACAATCTTACCCATTTTACTTTTAGCCTTGAAAGGGCGAGAGAGTTGCACATTATAACATAAAATTGATAAACGATATATGCCGATTAATGAGGATGGACATTGGTACATTCATGTATATAGTTTAAAATTATAAAAGTGTCTAGAGTGACTCATATATTGTGGCACTGTGGTATTGTATATGTTGAGTTTCGGAAAGAAGTTTTAGAGTCATTATGCTGTTAGAGAAACTTTCTCCTGTAGGCTGTAGATCAGTACAGTCCAGTAAATCTACGTGAAATGGATCCTTTTATGCGATACAGTGAGGCTGGTCATCACGTTTGTATGGCCCATCTTAAGGCGAGTAAGGACATCCTCGACGTTTGTCTCTGTAGGCTAACATGAGACATTTCACTTCCTGCTTTGATCGGCTGCATTCATTTTGTCACTGTTATAAAAAAAATAGTTACAAATTGTTTAAAATCGCTAAAATGAAGTTTGAAATTAGTTCCTACAGAGGTGTTGTTTGTCTACAAGACTGATATGATAAGTCAGAATAGATAATTACTCTCGGTACATCGTTAGTTTTAATGTGTCTAGCGAGGGTGAGGCAGGTAGCGTGGGCTTCTGTCGTTATTTGAGGCATCATTCGAAAGTTTTCACCTGAGAGCTGCGTCATTCGTAAATATGGCTGTGGTCGCCTGATACTCGAACTTATAACCATTAGTCTATTTAAGCATTGAACTGTTTTGTATGGTATTTATGATCTTTTTGAATGCCAGAGCTTTGCAAGCAAACAACATAATGTGCGTTAAACAGTTCAACGCTTACATTTATATTCCTTTTACTTTTTTTTTTTTATCTTTTAGATGCTATAATTCATATTTAAAATTCATAATTCCTGCCTTACCGACAGTCAGCAGACTTTTTGTCAGTCGTTAGAACAGCCGGAACATGGTCGCGTGTTTTTTGGCAAACAAAATAGTACATAGAAAATAAAAAAAAAATAAAAACAACTCAATTTTGTTAATCATTTTATTATCTACGTAATGCGCAAATGGCATATTTTTTTTTATAACAAATAATGTTGACAAAATAATAAGTCTTTAAACTTAATTATCCTGGATATTGTAGTTCCGGTTTGTGTTGTATTAATACGCTGATAAGTGTAGCGTGTGATGGATGACATTTAAACGTACAGCAATGTCAGAGCTCTCTAACAGACTATATAGTGACAATGCCAGACAAATGTAAATATAATAATTCAAATCACTGTATTTTGACTGAACATGTATATGTAAGAACACCTTAGCACATAATTCAAATAATTTCGTAAAATGGAATTCGATAATATAGAAACGTATATCATTATATAGCGAAATGCATTGTATTAAATTGCATTGTATTGCATTGTATTGTATTGTAATTATTGTCTTGTATTTTGATTATTGTCTTGCATTGTAATTATTGTACTGTGTAATTATTGTATCGTAATTATTGTATTGTATAATTTGAGTCATTGAGGGCCAAACAGATTTGAAGGATGTTCACAGAAAGAAAAAAAACATTAAAATAAAAGTAAAGTTTCGAAAGATAAAATCTGATATAATAGTGTAAATATTTGTTATGAAATGAAGTGTACAAGTACTTATCTTTAGGTGTCATTTTTATAGGAAAATAATGTTATGCTTTAAACAGGAATAGATGATTATCAATTTCTAAAAATAGTCATGTAATATACTAAACAGTTTTACCAACATTTTGCTGTAGATGCTAACAGTTTCTTCTTTAGAGTTACATATTAGTAAGATATAGCGTGGAATAATTCGAAGTCACCAAAATAATCTTTTTTGTTTGTTTGTTACTAACGCTCTTATTCCACTGACATAATGCTTGAACAAAGTTGAATTAATACAACGACCACATGATCTATTTGGATGGAGTGAAAGTGTAACTGTGAATGTATTAAATGTGAATTTGTTGTCTTTACTCGTGTATTTCTATATGTGATGTTTTGCAAAGAAAATTTGAAAATGAATGAAAAACAAATTAAAAAACCCTGAACAATAGCCATGTTGTTATGATTCCAAGTGTCTATAAAACACGATAGGAGCATTCATATAAACACTTATTTTGTTTTGACCTTGAAATGCAAATGGCGGCTGTGAATAATATCATATAAATATGACATTTAGGGAGGCATTTCAATCAATTAAAATGCTCCTATATCATACTTATCATAGTCATAGTAAGAAGGACACTTTTAGGACAAATGGTTAAACTGGTGATTTTGGGGCCTTTTTCAGAAATATGCATCTTACCCCTTACTCAGCGGTTGACCATTTTTTTCTTAAAAACAGTCTTCTTGGCATGTCTAGAGTTCTTTTAAGTGTCTGATAAGAACATTGTTGATGTTTGAAATACCTCCTTATATACCATATTATCTGAACACATTGTATACATTATCTGAACATCAAATATCATTACACTTTATATACCATATTATCTTAAAACATTAATTATCTGAACACATTATATACCATATCATCTTAACACATATATACCATGTTATCTTAACACATATATACCATATCATCTTAACACATATATACCATATCATCTTAACACATAAACCAATTATCTTAACACATATATACCATATTATCTTAACACATATATACCATATCATCTTAACACATATATACCATATTTTCTTAACACATATATACCATATCATCTTAACACATATATACCATATCATCTTAACACATATATACCATATCATCTTAACACATATATACCATATTATCTTAACACATATATACCATATTATCTTAACACATATATACCATATCATCTTAACACATATATACCATGTTATCTTAACACATATATAACATATTATCTTAACACATATATACCATATTATCTTAACACATATATACCATATTTTCTTAAAACATTACATGCCAACATCAAGAACCACCGTATATTAAAAGTTGGTTAAGTTACGTCTGTCAAATTGCACCCTAGAAGGAATTTATATGCTTGTAAAATATCATTGTTTTGACTTGATTTGCTGGTTAGATGCCCCTCAATGAACTCTTATAAGTGGAGTTGTTAGGACTAGAGATATAACTACCAATGCTATTATGACAGTGTTTGGTTATGTAACAGAGCGCATGATGAATTAAATTTAAATCACTGCCTCCGCTAGGGATCGAACCCGGGACCTCTGGCTTACTAGTCTTACGCTCAACCGATCGAGCTAAAGAGAAGATCTCTCTAGCCGAGAGGTATATTGCGGCTAGTATTTACCAGGGTTACATACTCCCCCTCCAGGAAATAACTCGTCCTCGAGTTTCCAGGAGTAACAGCGATGCTTGTGGAGCAATCCTGAGTATTTTCCCCGAGTCCCTACATGGGCGCCAATGTAACAGAGCGCATGATAAATTAAATTTAAATCACTGCCTCCGCTAGGGATCGAACCCGGGACCTCTGGCTTACTAGTCTTACGCTCAACCGATCGAGCTAAAGAGAAGATCTCTCTAGCCGAGAGGTATATTGCGGCTAGTATTTACCAGGGTTACAGTTACTTTTTTTTCATGCCGACGTAAAGCTAACACTGCAACTGGTTTACAGCTTTCGATTTCGGTTCGTAAATGGTACCATGTATAGTTAGTTTTGTGTTCGCTTTGTTACCTAGTGGATGATGTCATCCTTTGCTAGACAACAACCATCCATCGAGCTGTACAAGCACTTCAGTGTACGTAATTGTATTGTTTTGAACCTATGTTTTATTCGAAAATTATTCATCGATACTTTTCACGTTTTCTTACTAAATCTAGTATTCATTTTTGCTGACTGTTGGTCGCACTATTGTCTGTATTTTGTAAAGTACAGCGCTATTTTGGCATAATTTTCTTTTGCAATCTTGTCACAAATGTTCTTTAAAAAACTGAATCCCTGATAATTGTAGCGTGAGAATATCCGTATATATCACGTGACTATACAGATATCTTCTTTTATCAGAAACAATAAACTGAGACAGTGAAGAGATAGCCGGAGGCAACTGGGCAAACAGTGTAAACATCATTAATTAGATTCCACTTCATGTTTTGACGCACATGAGGTATTTTTGTCAACATCCTTACGAACAAAACAAAAGCATTATACGTAAACATTTAACTGTTGATCACATCAACCCCTTGAGAGTGCAAGAATCTTTAATTAGTAAGCTTATTACGCAGTATGATATTTTAGTTAATTATTGATTCTTGGTTTATCTGCAATGGTATAATTTATATTTAGGACTCTATTTCATCATTTCACTGTGGGATTGAAGATGTTGTATCAGATGTAATTACCCTGGTATCCTGATCCTTTTAAGCACCAATGACGAGTGCTGCAAAGACGTAACTGCTGTATTATGTCCTTAATATCACTGACGAGTCCTAGAAGGACAAAGCTGCTGTATTATATCCATACTATCAGTCACGAGTCCTGGAAAGATGAAACAGCTGTATGATGTCCTTAACATCACTGACGAGTCCTGGAAAGACGAAACTGCTGTATTATGTCCTTAACATCACTGACGAGTCCTAGAAGGACGAGACAACTGTATTATGTCCTTAATATCAGTGACGAGTCCTAGAAGGAGGAAACAGCTGTATGATGTCCTTAACATCACTGACGAGTCCTAGACAGACGAGACAACTGTATTATGTCCTTTACATCACTGACGAGTCCTAGAAGGACGAACCAACTGTATTATGTCTTTTACATCACTGACGAGTCCTAGAAGGACGAGACAACCGTATGATGACCCCAACATCACTGACGAGCCCTAGAAGGAGGAACAGCTGTATGATGTCCCTATTATCACTGAAGAGTCTTAGGAGGAAGAAGCCGCCGTATTATTTCACTAGCAACACAAGTCCTCGAAGGATGAAACACCTACATGTGGAAGTTCGCTTTACTGTACCTAACTGTTAATTTGTTTTGAATGGTGCATATATTTTATTCTGAGAGCTGATGCCATTTTTGTTTAGTAATGACTATTACTTATCGTCCTGAAACATAATAAAACAAGAGGCCAATGGCCTCGTAAGTCTCTGGCCTTCTCGTTGCCTTAATGGTAAAACTCTTGTTTTGTTGTTGTTGTTGTTTGTTCAGGACACCTATAAAGCATTGGAATGAAGAGATAACTCTAGCAGAAATTAATAAAACTGTCTGTATTCACAGCAACAGCACTAAATTCATTAAAAGAACTAATCGGACCTACTGGGCTCCATATGTATAGCTGTGTCGCTAATGTACCGTGCTCTCAGGTCTGTGATAGTAATGAGCTGATATCATATATAATGTAAAGGTATATGTTATTGATAAGTCGCAGGAATCTAAATATAATTGATATTCAATAGGGGCTTATTATAAAAGTCAAAATATTTCAAAATTAGCATTACAGGAGATGTATTAGTCTCAAAGTAAACGCATGCGATATGGCAACACGTTGTATATAAGCGTAAATGTTCCGACTCCATCGCTTGATCTCATAATTAGTAATAAACTGACTCTGATCACCTTTTGTGACGGGCAGACGTTGTAACCGCCGTACATATAAAAAATAAAAAGCCGGTGACTAGAATGTAACTAAAACACAAGTAAAAATGTAAACATTTGCGATTGAAATCAATATTTTATAGTGGAAATATACACAAAGGCACTGTACAGACTTTCAACAGTCGTCAAACACTTGGGCATACTTTTCTAAGCACGATAAACACAATTTCGAAGGAACGTTATCCTTTTTAGTACTTTTTCTATAAATAATGAAACTTTACTGTTTGATTCAATACATAGTTAGGGTCATATTTCATAGAATTAAAAACACAAATCACAGATGAATATTTAGGACTAAATGCGCAGACTTTCAAGCCGATTAGAAAACAACAGGCAGCCATCTTGGATTTTGACAATTGAAGGTTATCACCGCTAGTTCGCAGAAGAAATGCATGGAATCTTTCTTAAATTTTGTATGTACGTCCCCTTGGTCCCTAGTTGTGCATATAACATTTTCAAGCCGATCGGAAGACAAAATGGTCAACAGGCAACTATCTTATATTTTGACAATTGAAGTTTGTTGCCGCTAAATGTTCTTAAATTCCATACGTAGGTTTCCCTTGGTCCCTAGTGGTGCATATTGTATTTTGGGACCGATCAGAGAACAACAAGGTAAACAGGCAGCCGTCTTGGATTTTATCATTGAAGAGTGTTACCGCTAGAGCTTAAAAATCGCCGGAGGACCAATCGAAAAAAACATGGTCGACAGGCGGTAATCATAGCGGGGGAAAATAAGAGAAACGAGCAGTCTTTTATTTTACTGATATTGATCATTCCATGATGGGCGCAGATATTCCTCTGAGATCTCTTGTTATATTAAAACAGCACGACGGTCGGTCGGGTTGCATAATGCTTTTCACCTAGGGGCCGAGGTTCGATTCCCCGATCGGACATGAAAAGGTACATCGTATCGGGTCACCTACCCGACCACGTGGGTTTCCCTCCCAGTAAGACCTATCTCGCTCTTCAATCAGCAAGCGTGATTAATATAAATTGATATTACTTGTTTCGCAATTGTTGTAAAATAAATAAAGTTAATATTTACATTAAAACAGCGATAGAAGGTAAGTATATTGTGCAGGGCATTACAATGATTAATACTCGAGTTAAATATAAGAGAGTTTCATGGAATTTTTATCTGTATCTTGTCTATAAGTGTACTTTGTAAGAAATGTCCATTGAATAAATATATAAATTCATTATTCATCGATAAAATTTATAACAATTTCGTGAAAAAAAAATAATCCTTCAAAAATTCATAAAATATTTTAATGATTTATCCTACAGATCAGAAAATCTACCTGTCATTTGGAATGTATAAGTATCATCTGTTTATTTACTGAGCTAAGTGGCCCTGTTAAATAAAACCGGTTTTATTTAGAGCATGAGGTTGCCTATGATGAGAAACTATACACCGACTCGCTGTTAGGTTGACAAAGGAACGCTGAAGTCACCACGTTAATACACCTGTACGTACACCTATACCTAGCCTTCGGTCATGTGTCACCTAATACGGGAAAATGTCACTCACGGCCGAAATCTTACCTTCATAAAATAGAAAGCTTTCAGGTGGACAAGACGGTATGGAGTATTCAGTCAAAAGATTGTGATTAATTTGACAATACCTGCACAGATGTGTATATATTTTGGATTATTCTGACCCCAATCTGACAGCGCTCTACGTACGTATATGCAAACAGGTATATGTGTATACGTCATCACGACACACCTATTCGAAAGGACCAAGGCGTGCTAATAAAACGAACTAACAACAACAAAAACGTGCTACGATTTCTGATGGATCGTTACACTAATATAGAGAATCTATCTATAACAAGGAAAACTTACCTGTGGTGACGGAATGTGGGTTTTTATGTAGATAACGTACGTCATCAATGTAAGTAAACAACCAATGGAAATTAACATCCCGATGTCATCAAGATAACATGCGCAGTATTACATAAGCTACCTAACTATAATAGGTTCAATATGATATATAAAATACATTTATACATTTGCTGCGGTAGATTTTAGTTATATACATTCAGAAAAATTGATATAAAATCATACACAAAGAAAACAGACAAGTCCTTTGATCTTGTATCGGTTTCAAAAAGCCTTTCTGTGTAAAAAAAATGTGTACAACCTGAGCACGTGGGTGATTGAAGTGATTCATACCTAGATTGGAGGAAATAGTTAAGAAGTTTTACACCGGATACAGACTGTGTAAATCAAGTATCAGCTTACCCTGGGATTTTACTTGTGTCTAACACAGGACAAACTAGACTGTATTAACAAAACCTAATACAGTGTAGGTTATTTTATATTCTGGATTCTTTTTTCGTCATCAATTATACGTCTTCACACAGATCAACACTTTTATACCTTGAGTAAAGACGGAGCAGCATATCTGTTGATGAATATGGAAATATTTTAAATGTGAATTTACTCATCAGATTTACCTGCTGTACATTTGATTACGGATAAAATTCACCAGACAAATAATTAAATACAGAGTGCTTTTCTTACAGACACACATCTGAATACAATATACCGAGGACGAAAATGGGCTGTTGTGAATCAAAGAACGCGAGATACAACATCGGTGATGACGATAAAAACAGTGACATAGCTATCACTGATATAGTGGCTTACGGCAAAGAGCTGGAAACCCAGGAGAAGAAGAACAAGGGCCTCTCTGATGATATCAACGGAAATGTAACTGTTAATATGGAACAAACGCAGGACAACGTCAAAATAGACGAATCGGAGTTCAGTGATGTTGATTTAAATGATCATCAGGACACAGACAATTTTGAGACAGCAAAACTAGAAATAAGTGATTTAAAGTCGACTGAATCAAGAACCAATGATGACACTGTCGATGATACAGAGAAGGCAGTGGTATCTCTCCCCCCTCCCAGACCTCCACAGAAACTCAGGAAGGATCTCATACCAGATGTAAACGTATTCGCTAGGATAGACAAGGATGCCGATACGGTAAGGACAAGATAATTATTATAGACAAACAAAAATCATTATATATAAGTCCAAAACATGTTGTCATATTCGAAGTCTACTCGCATTCACATGAGTTTTCATTTTAAAATGCTATTGACAGCTTCAATGTAACTGAAATAACCGCTCAATCTTCATTTCATTGATTTACATAATATACAAGCTAAAGGTTTAATTACCGTGTAAAACATGAGATAATTATGTTCTTCAAGTCATCTTAATTGATAAGGCTACACTTTTATCAGCATTTGACATGTTATAACTAATACTCCCATATAAAGCACAGGGAACACTGGCTTTCCTGGTAGTTTTGACTAGAATGTTGCCTTCCTTTTACTTTTGGACTTTCGTTTTAATCATCTCGATTCCGGACTATTTTGATGTATATTGTACATATATTGTCTGTATAATAGCATTATCAAAATGAATTGATATATGATGATGTGATTGGTGTATGATGTTGTGATTAATGCTTAATGTTGTGATTGATGTATAATGCTGTGATTGATATCTTAAATCCTATAATGACATTTGACCCTTCTTTGGTGTCCTGTTTGACTAAAGAAATTATCCTATATGGGTATGGATATAGACTTCACAAGAAATGACTGGTACCATTTGTGGTGCAGCACTTTCCTTTTTTTTTTTTTTTTTTGTATTTTGGATATGCCTGGAATAGTGTGATTATTATGTAAGATATTTATTACGTTTTCAGTAGTTAATACTTCAGGTTAATGTTCATCTTTATGTTATCCTATTAAACTATGATAATAGCATTTTGAAGGAAACAAAGCTGATCAAAGCATAAGTCGTCAAATAATAGCATAAAGAATGAAGGGGCGGTGATACGCTTATAGACTTAGTAGCAACCGTAATTTGGGAGTTAATGTAAGCTGACAATCATATTCAGTATAACAACACACACTTCTCAACTGATGAAATGCACTGTGTACTGGTCTGCTGTTTAATCAGACCGAACAGGACACGACAACTTGATGTCAATGTCCAAGATAATAAATGTGTGGCTTTACAGGTTTATCATTCACTGGTATGTAGTATACATATCCCGTCATATATACAGGTACATAGTATCACCATTACAGAGAACAATGCGATGACGTCACTTATTTACGACATTACCAGACTATTGTTTTGCCATGGTTTTGACATGTTTTACTATTTATATGATTTTCAAAATTGCTTTTAGTATCTAATTGTCACACCGGTCTCAGACTTAGATTTAATGTTTGGTGTCAGTAGTTATTTTTTGTTATCTAATTGTCACACCCGTCTCAGACTTAGATTTAATTTTTGGTGTCAGTAGGTAATTTTTGTTATGTGATTGTCACACCGGTATCAGACTTAGATTTAATTTTTGGTGTCAGTAGTTATTTTTGTTATCTAATTGTCACACCGGTCTAAGACTTAGATTTATTTTTTGGTGTCAGTAGGTAATTTTTGTTATGTAATTGTCACACCGGTCTCAGACTTAGATTTATTTTTTGGTGTCAGTAGTTATTTTTGTTATCTAATTGTCACACCGGTCTAAGACTTAGATTTAATGTTTGGTGTCAGTAGTTATTTTTGTTATCTAATTGTCACACCGGTCTCAGACTTAGATTTAATGTTTGGTGTCAGTAGTTATTTTTGTTATCTAATTGTCACACCGGTCTAAGACTTAGATTTAATGTTTGGTGTCAGTAGGTAATTTTTGTTATGTAATTGTCACACCGGTCTCAGACTTAGATTTAATTTTTGGTGTCTGTAGGTAATTTTTGTTATGTGATTGTCACACCGGTCTCAGACTTAGATTTAATGTTTGGTGTCAGTAGTTATTATTTTTTTTATTCCATTTTAGGTACCTCACATGGAGCACGAAACAGTAGAAGCCCTCGCTAAACATCTCACGGATGATTGAACAAAGACGATTCGGACACAATGGACAATCCTGACTTACATATGGTGAACACTAGATATGGTGAACACTAGATGTGGTGAACACTACATATGGTGAACACTACATATGGTGAACACTACATATGGTGAACACAACATATGATGAACACTAGATAAGGTGAACACTACATATGGTGAACACTAGATATGGTGAACACTAGAAAAGGTGAACACTATATATGTCTAGACATGATGGACATTATATATGGCGAGCATTAGATATGGTGAACATTAGATATGATGAACATTAGATATGATGAACACTATATATGGAGAACACTACATATGGTGAACATAAAATATGGTGAACACTAGATATGGTGAACACTAGAAAAGGTGAACACTATATATGTCTAGACATGATGGACATTATATATGGTAAACATTACATATGAATATGTATTAAATTATGTGATAGACTATCAAAATATTTATATCGTATACGCAATATACACATTTATATGTCACAGTTAAAACTTCACTCATGCTTAGGTGAGTAACATATGATACATACGTTGTCTTTTTAGTAAATACATTGCGAAGTTCATGGATACATTGATAAGTTTCAAGATTATTGATTTTAAATTTTATATACTATATAGAAAATGAATATTCCTGGATTTAAAAAAAAACGGTTTGTGATGAAAAATACTCATATTTTAGCAATTACTTCCAAGGAAAAACTCATTTCACTCAAATTTCGGAATGTGATCCTCGCTTGAATACGCTAATATCTATTTTCACATATGGGAAAGCTATGCAAGTTAAAGCAGCATAACGACTTCGTGATACTAACTACTGCAGTTGAGATAAGAATTTACTTTATATTGTCGAACTCTCTTAATGTTTTTGATACTAGACATTATATGTGTATTTTTATTTAAGTATTTTTTTATTATCATTGACACTTTTGTGTTCATACTTTTGCCAATTATTTTAAACTTATATGATTGAGGTAAAATTTATATATGTAGCAATATACAGTGCAAGGCGATCAATACAACCATTATACACTTCATAGTTATTCAGTTTCTTGATTGTTCCGGCCGGAACTAATTCATTGGCATTACATTTCGCGCAACACAGCCTTGTAAATATAAATGACTGTGAACAAGCGAAAACAGCTTGATATGCAGAAAGTTAATCGTACCTCCGCATGCGAGGTCTATTTTTATCAATATTTATGACAGTGTACAACTTATCTATTTTCAAATTTTATCAGTTATACATTTTCAAAAGTGGCATTCCTAAAAAAAACGGCAATATCGGAAACACTTGAATCATGTTATATATGCACCGAACACCGATATATTTTTTATTATTTATATATATATAATATAAAAATCTTTATTCATGGTGTTAATATCTTTTTTATACCTATTGACGATATCTGTTTAAATTCATACATATCTGCCCAAAAAGCTATTCTCGAATCTAAAGAATTTATCGAAAGCCAATTGATTGATGTGTGTTGATGTTTTTATCGAAAGACATTGTGATTCAAGCTGTATTTGTTTTTTTTTAATTCAATAATGTCCGTTTAAAGTATGAATGGTCTTTACAATTTTTCGTTTGATAAGATTTTACAAATGTTTTATATTTCTCTAACAAAAGTATTGAGATAAAAGTGTGTGTGTGTGTGTGTGTGTGTGTGTGTGTGTGTGTGTGTGTGTGTGTGTGTGTGTGTGAGAGAGAGAGAGAGAGAGAGAGAGAGACAGAGAGAGAGAGAGACAGACAGACAGAGAGAGAGAGAGAGAGAGAGAGAGAGAGAGAGAGTTTGCTAACAACCAAAATTTGCAAAGTGCTTTAAAATTGTACCAAGGTCTTTACAATAAAATATTGATACTCAAACATTTTGAAACCTTTCTTCTTGTCTTAATTAGTTAATTGTAAGATCTGTGTTCCATTTTTCTAGAATTCAAAGCCTGCATTCCGAAAACGATACCCAAGAGAGTGGTTATGTTAACGACAAGATTCGATCACTTTGATAATGTTCGATGTACAAACATGAGTAAACTTCAAACAACAGAAGGATTACTGATTTGCTATAATACGGCTTTATGTATATAAGCACTGGTCAGCTCTTTTGTATACTGTCAAATAACAGTTTGAAAAAAATGAATTTCCAAAAATAGTATTCAACGTCCATAATGTATAACAACCCAATATTCAACTTATAATATTCGCTTTGATATTTGTGCTTCTGATTTATAAACTACTTAAAGTACACACACTACAAAATTAATCTAATGTGGAGATGTAGAATGGAACTACTGACCGAAGTCAATTATTAATTACGTGTAAACATGATATGCATGTAAAATATCGCTTTACCATTTTATGGCATAACTACAGAAGACTGACATACTTTGGTAGTAGACCAGATATATACACAGTAGCTATATAGGTAGGTGTCGAGGTAAGACACTCCAATCTAACTTCCCAATCACGTACTAATCTATCCAACATATTTAAAAGCCAGGTTAGCATGTCACGTGACTGTGCCTATTATTAAAATAAGTATAGAACCCGACATACCACAGGTCAAAGGTCAACGTCTGTAAACTTCTTGTGTTGCTAGCAATTTACGAACCTGTTTGGTTTTACTTATTGGTTGTCCCCGAAGGTATACAACGACCGGCAGGTGTCTGTGTATAACTGTCTTTACTAGAACCTAACTGGAATATCAATATTGTACATTTGGCATGAGACGATATCAGAACCTCCTCATATTATATATTGTGTAATTGTTCCTATTTACAATGGATAAAGTTCCACACAGACAACAATATCATGTACATGTGTATTTGACAACATTGGACGGCAACACCTAACATGCTCGTTATTGGAAAGTTTAGTTTGCCTACCTAACAGGAGGTAAGTATAACTGTAATATCTTCCACAGGAATAATATATAAAGTCTTTGTTTAACCGTGCCATACCATCGATTTCATAACGTATCAAGTAAGCATGCTGTTCTTTAAATGTCCGTTCACGTGTCACGAACAGTGATTCACATTCTATTAATTGGTTGACAGTGATCGATAAACACATATCTCTAGGTAAGAATAAACTCACTTAGCTTACTACTAGTGATCAAAGCCAGCTAGGAGCGAACCTAAGAAACTCAGTAATGTCCTCAAGCGCACGAGGTATAAAGCATATCGAGGTAGTTTCTTAATATATATGATGGCTATCCATTATTAGGGCTAGTACAGCTATCTTTGGATTGTTAATCCTTTTATTTATATATATTTACGTAACTATACGTACATGTATTATTAGATAACAAAATATTTCGAAATAGTTCGATAGTGTGCAATGCAACAAAAGTACCTTGGAAATACGACAGGGCGACAACATTTGTTTTATCACACTGTCGAGTATTTATTTCTCATGACTTTTTTATTTTATCGCATGGCACACTATTGCAATTTTCACGGCACACTTTCGCACTGTCGCTCCTTGACATGGCCGAAATCAGGCTCTATCTTATCAACAGCTATGTTGATTTCAAGGCGGTCTCCCCTGTGTGCGAGATGTTTTGAGAGGCTGCAGTATGTTGTAATCACCTTGTGATACATTTGTAACTCACTGAAGCATACTGTCAAAGACATCCAGCAGGACACCCTACCCGGTCACATTATACTGATAATACCTGCCAGTTACACACGTGTCAGATTAGGTATAAAGCGAATTAGAAGCGTACAATAACCGTCAAGGGCTTTGGTGTGTTAGTTACGTCTCGGCGTGGATTAAATACCCGGGTATTAGAAACATGTGGAATTAACAAAATATTGAATGTCTACTTTGATATCGTGTAATGCTTATTTCACAGATACTAAACCTATAAATGTACCAGTCGTGGTATAAGGTAATAGTATATTTATGTCATCAAAGATTTAAGTGACAGCCAACTTACGTTTTGTATTGAGCGGTGCTGATATGTCGTGTGTTTTATATACAATAATTGTAGGACCTGTCAGTGATGTAAGTGATCACAAATTCATCAATAATAAAACATCTCTGAAACATTAACAACAAATGATTGTCATATAAGAATAGCTATATTTTGACACCGAATGAAACAAATTCGTTTTACCATTAATGGAGTGGCAAAGGGATTGAATTTTCTGAGCGACTTAGTTTTTTTATCAAGACACACGTATATCAATATGAAAACACTGAATAATTACATAATATTTAAACAATTTTTAAAGAATTTGATATATAATGTCATTCAAAAACATTGATTCCCTCAACTTTAGCTTAACTGTGTTTTATTTGTCATTTTCTGCTTAACGATACATATGCAAATATCATAAAACAAATTATATAAAAAGGGGGGGGGGGGGGGGGGCCGCGGGGGGGGGGGGGGGGGGGGATCAGAAGAAGTGTAAAGACACTTAGATAATTTTGACACCTATAGATATATAGATTGACGTTACATTACAGCATAGAAAAAAAGATAAAACACAACATCATAAAGACAATACAGTCTAATGTAAAAACATCAGTTGGATATTGACCAAATAATTAGATACATTGTACTTAATAAAAGGGAAAGAAACGTGAATGTGGGATTTGTTGCTTCCATTTGGTTGTTGATATGTGTATTTAGATAAAGTATTAATCTAAAATGATAGAAGTACATAATATACACATCCTACGTTATTCGTATGATACTCAGTCCCAGACAAAGTCAGCATACTCCAATACAGGGTGAATAAACGAGATACATGTATTTGTAAAGAAAGTCTATCTAATTTGAATTTGAGTGGTCGCAGTACATTTATTTTGCTAGAAGCTTAATTCATTTTCAGAATTCATGTGTAGAACGGGATGATAAATGCACAGGTAGTAAAGATACTCTGCATATATTAATATCAAACGGCGGGTAGTCGTCGACTTTTCTAAATAGATGTTGTAGAGTTCATCCGGAAAAATATATAACACACCTATACAATTGTATACTCAAACCTATACAAATACAAACACACATATATAAACATATACAAACACCTATATAAATATACGCACACACCTATATCAATATATATATATATAAAGTGAAAAAATAGTTTGTTTCCATGTGAAAGTAAGAATAAAGATATAATAATAAAAAAAACTCGACGACTGACATTCAAGCGCTTTCACAGCTCTTGCTGCTCATCAGGAACATGACGTTATATATACACACACCTATACACACACACACCTATACACACACACACACCTATACAAATGTATACACACACCTATACAAATACATGTATATATATACACACACACACCTATATCAATATAATATATACACACAGACACCGACACACACACACCTATATAAATATATATACACACATATATAAACATATACACACCCCTATATCAATATATACCTGTACATGTACATAATACTCTCACATGCATACATATATACACATATGCATAAATATATACAAATACACATGCATGTACAAATTGCATTCTGTATACGTATACACACCTACACTCCCTCACACATAAATATACAAGCGTACATGTATATACAATGTATGCGTGTCAAATCATACCTTTATGTAGTACATGCGCACATTTACCCTCACACATATGCATGTACTCACTAACTATAAACATAATAAATATAATCTTGTTAAAAAGTTGGCAATCACGATAAAGGCCAATGTTTTCACTCGCTTAGAAATGTTCTTTCTTCTTCAAAAGATCATAATTTTGAAGTGATTTTGTTTTGTTCTGTACTGACACGGGCGAATCAGTCGTGAGGCAATGTCAGGAGAGACATTTGCGAAGAAGAAAGGTTTTTAGAGAGAAGTGAAAAGACAAGATCCTTAAGGTAGTAGCCTTTTACGACCACGCAATTCAGCAGGTTCATTTCATACGCCCTACCTTCAGGACAGTGACTGAAGTGCTAATAGTTCCTATTGTGTAATAATTATCAATATTTGATGTACTACTGTATTGTTTTTGTTTTCAGATAAATCCACTCAACAACTATGGGATGTGGATCCTCAAAATCGGAATTTGTCAAAGTTGTGAATGCTCCCTCTACCTCCACTTCGACAACGGAAAAACCAGAACGTCATGTTCACTTCCCAGACCCTGAATTTGTTCTCCATAAGATACCAGATACCAGACAAAATGGTGTTAATCATAACAATAACGACAACAGACCGGTTTTCAAACGTGTTCAGTCGCCAAAAATTCCGGGCAACTCACGTGCAGCTAATTTTAAGATGGCGCCTGCTTTGGTACCGACTTCACCTAAGTTGACCGTGCCGAGGAAGAGGCCTAAAGTAACATTGCCGGATGTAGAGCTTCCCCCGCCACGCCCACCCGCCACTAAGCGGGAGGACATCATTCCAGACGTCACCGCTTTCAATAAAGTAGACGATCATGCTCTAACCGTGAGTTTAAATTTATGTTTAATTCATTGACTTTTCTAACTCTAACCAAACATTGGAAAATTATTGAAAATAATTATTTTCATTAAGAGATATGCAATTTGTATAACAAGTTAAACATATATTGGCAGCTAGCTTGAGATTGATGTAAAATTGACTAAGGGATCAAGAGAACACCATGTGAACATGTCTGTAACAATACTATTTCTATCCACCATCACCTTATATATAACCGTCATTAGGTCATCATCTAGTGCTACTTATATTTAATAGAGGATATCTAACAGTGTCTTCAGTAATACCAAATATATTTCACGAGTGGGGCTAATATTTTGATATTTTTCATTAGTGTTTATTACATTTTTTATCAACGAAAAACCTACCCCGTATGCTAACTAGGCCTAATGTAAACAAAAAGTAGTTCCTCCTGTCCAGGTGCTGACATATATGTCGGGCTTTCTGATTGGTCAATTATTTTGGTATTTTCTAATCATTAATTTGATTGGTCAAATCAGCAAAAGTGATATTTTTCACTTTCACTAGTGAAAAATATGATATTGAAAAATATCACTTTTATAGAATGAATAATTTTTGATATTTCACTGGTAAAAATGTAATAAACTTCCTTCTTCTATATCACAGCTTTGTACACATAGATGGGCATGGGTTTCCATTTCATATGAGAATTATGACACAATAATACGACCATATATAATTATCGATAGTACGATAACAGCTCTCACATGAAATGAAGACCTATGCACATCACATAACCGAGATTTGTAAAAAAAAAAATATATACATATCTGGTATTTCGAAGAATATATCAACATTTGAAATGATACCTATTTTAAAATATGATATCCATCTGTTCTCTTTTCTTATGTGATTGTGAATGAAGTCTGAGTTCTACATGTGATGGCACAATGGAGCTTGTTGGAACATAACGTCAGTTGTATTATTGAGGACCCAAACCCTTGTAACGTACACCAGTACATCAGGGTTATGCTGGGACTTGTCCGTATTGTCAGGCGTCTATTTCGTTTGATTGTTATACATGGTGATTCCATATTGATAGTTAAATCTGGATGTAACTTGATAATGTGATACAGAACTTATTATCTCCATAATGTTCAAAGCGTTTTTTCCCTTTAGATTAGAAAAGTCACATATTAATATATTTTGAATTTCTTGGTTATACTATATACTGAAATTAATGTTATGTTCCTGTAGATGACAATAATTATAGTTTAAAATTAGCAATAGTAAAATTTCACAAAAAAAAATAATAAAAAAAAAAATTCCTAGTTACCAGATAAAACATAACCCCACGTGTAAGAGTTTGGCTGGACAACACTCGACCAGCCTCTGACAAGCGAAACTCTTATACTTGTGTTAGGATATCCCTGTCCACGAAACCGGCCAATGTAAAATTCTATTAGTACCGATTCATTCAACACACTATTATACATACATATAGCAAACATTTATATCGTGCTGTAATGTTAGTAGTAAATACAACGTAATTCCTCGACCTTCTACTACTTACCAAACCCTCCTTCACACCACTCATTGGAGACCATCTTGGATCTATTGGAGTTTTTTTTTTTTGTAACTTGACAACTTGTGATGAAACATTTTCTGTATCAATGACAGGATAACCTTCCATCTGGATTCCCATACTTGTGGTCCCCGGCATCATTGACGAGCCCTAGAAGGACAAAACAGCTGTATGATACAGTTTAATTTTCTGTATACTGTATACGAAGTTTTGATATTCACCTTACTGTCTGTTTGATATTCATCAGTCTTTATACTATATATATGCAGTGTGATATTCATCAGTCTTTACACTATATATATGAAGTGTAATATTCATTAATCTTTATACTTTATATACTGTTTGATATTCATCGTTTTGGTTAATTATCCGTATCATATCTAGAGGTGCTGTTCCTGGTTGTGACTTTTCTGCAATCCTTCTTGCTGTGTAGTTTAAAATATGATGCATCCAGTATATACTGATCTTAGACACAATTACGTGCAATGTGTAAGCTATAAATCACGATGACAATTTCTTATATATTCTTTTTTTCCAAACGATAGATTGTATTAAGCTAATGCTCGAGTTGAATTAAAAAATCTACACCTTAGAGTAGAATTATTTGCGTGTAATGGGTTATCAATATCACAAGCTAACTGGACAAACACGACACTGTCTGATCTGAAAATGTACTGATTGGCCATCTGTTTTAATTGTTTTAAACAGTCCGATCCAAAAGTTGTGTTACCACGCTATAGCGCCTATGAAAAGATTAAGATGGATGCGGTAGTATTAAAGGTTAATATGGCCTTGACCTTTGCTGGTAAAGGGTTATATAACCTTGACCTTTTGTGATGGTGATGGCAAAGAGTTATATGCACCTGACCTTTGTGAGAGTGTTGGTGAAGGTTATACTCTATGAAGACTAGGATTACTGGGCTTATATAGTGGTTAGAGATTACTGTTAATCGTTTGGAATCCTCGAAAACAAAATTCAAAATCTTAATAACAAAAATACGTTGGTTTGTTCTGCCATTGTGTTGTGAACAGGAATTTTTATATACTTGTCATTAATTTACAGAAAATTCAATTTAAAAGTGAATATAAGAGAAAACTCCTGGTAAAGTAATGATAGGCTACGACCAGTTCTCACAATTTAACGTTTAAGTCAATTCCCTTGGAAGTATGAATGATTTACATAATTGAGCTTGCGATAGGTATATATAGAACCTTAATTGAGCTTGCGATAGGTATATATAGAACCTTAATTGGGAATTGATAGGCTGAGGTAAGATTTACAAGATATATCCTTGTTTTTCAAGCAGAAGATTAGTCAAGATGACATCGGAAACAAATTCGCACTATAATGTATTTTCATTTTCTAGCTACAGTATATATTGGCTTTCCCTATTCATTGTGCTACTTAACACGCTGTGACGAACCGCTTTAATCAGATTACCAACATATTACAATGTATTACGTGCATTTTCCTTTATGTGAAAAAACACACATATCCAATAGAGACTAATAAGATATGTGGTCTCAGGTTATTGCATGCGCATGCTCTTTGTTTGAAAATAATTTTTACCAATGTCGTAATCCAGGCGTTTGTTTGATTTATTAGAATGATAAATATACTGATACAAGCATGTGATGTACGGATTATAATTCGTTTTTATTCAAACACTTTTAAAAAATGAACATGGATAAAGTTTTCAGTAATAAAATATAGATTTTTTAATACTGCACTATCTATATTTCAGAACACAAAAAAAAAAAAAAAAAAAAAATTCAGTAATAAAATATAGATTTTTTTAATACTGCACTATCGATATTTCAGAACACAAAAAAAAAATATCTCCAAAATCTATAAAAAGACACACATGCGTATTATGATGTGAAATGATATCGAAAATTGTCCAACTAGACAACATAACCACATTGATAACTGAACGTTGGTATAATTATATTAAATAAGGGCTGGTTAATGTAGTACATATGTAAATACGACCTAGTCATGTCCGGCCATCTACTGTCAAATTAGTATATTCAAAGTTTCCGTTTTCGAGAAAAATGGAATCCCGAAACAAAATCTTTAAAAAAATTGTTTTGTTATAACCGTGAAATATTTGGTGATCCATGTCAACAAGTGTGTACTCAATTTTTTTTTATTTATTTGGAAATACAAAAAATATTCTAAAAATAAAATAAGATGTCCCAAAGAAAATGTCTTCCTTGTAAACGAGAAAGTGTACAAGATCCGTATACAATTAAACCTTGTTGAACAGTTACTTCTGTATTGGTACAGAATTACCATAATTATGGATAAAAGCTTAATTATATATCAATGTTCATTTCAATGGATGCATACTAAACAGGAGACTAACCCAAGCGTGACCAACTGTGACGCAAATTTAACAGGGGTATATATCTAGATTATAACAGCTTAACCAGCGAGCTGGAGATTACGGGGGATTCGTTATTGAGGATTCAGTTATTTATGTTTAAATGGCAGTTCTCTTTATTGACATTTTGACGTTGAGATTAAAATAACGAATCCGCTACAGCAGCGTATTGGGGATTCAGTTTCTTATGTTCATTTGGTATTTCCTTATAAAATATGATAGAGCATCTGAATAATGAATCCACTGCCTGCTTGCAGCGGATTGGGGATTTAGTTGAATATAATTATTTTTCTTATAATACAGTGTGTAATATATTGGTTTGCCCTATACATTGTGTTACTTAACACGCTGTCACGAACCGCTTTCATAAGATTACCAACATATTACAATGAATTACGTGCATTTTCCTTTACGTGAAAAAAACACACATATCCAATAGAGAATAATAAATATGTGGTCTCAGGTTATTGCACGCGCATGTGATTAGTTTTTTTATCATTTTTATGAACGGTCCCTACTGAACCATTTGGACAAATTTGTACTATAGTATAGTTGGTCGTTATATACATATAATTTCACATATCGAGCCTTGTTAATGAGCCTGAAATCACACTTTGAGAGTGACGATTTTTTAAGTTCCTTATTTTCTAGATCATTAAATAGACTAAGCTAAAGTACCACACAGGGCAGAACAACATACACCATTACGTACCTGTATATATATACATGTTAATCAGTTAATGGACAATGGTGGATATCTGAAAGTCCTTCTTTAATTGTTGGAGTAATATTGAGCAAATTTGAGCTGAATTCAAGCAAAAACAAAAAATATATTTCTTGTTTTTTCTAACTCCTTGAAATATTGTCAAATCGTTCAGGAAAACCTAGCTTCATGTTGCTGTATGCTGAATAAGCATACCAAGTTTGAAAGAAATCGGTTGAAAATGTAGGAGATCTCCTGACAAACCACTTACACTTATAAATATAAATATCAATTAAACATAAAGAACTGAATCCCCGATCCGCTGCTGGCAGTGGATTGGTCGTTGGCATTCGAATCCCCAATAACGAATAACGAATCCACTGCTAACTTCAGCTTGCTCTTTACACTAGCAACTTCAAACTACATCATTGATTTTAAGTTATGTCATTTCATAGTTGGAAACAATTACAATGTATAAATAAATATAATCACATATTTGGTTTAGATGGCAAATGCTCAAACCACAAAAATAATTTGTTAAAGAGGCTTACCCGCAGACGGACCGGTAAACGGCACATCTCCGATCACTAAATAAACTTCAGTACACGTTTCTATGTGACAAAATTAGAGGCTTTCCGACTTTATTTCTTGAAAACAATTACAGAATATGTATTTAAAAGACGTTTTAAAACTCAACCTGAGAGGGAAATGTATGGGATATAACGGCAAATCTTCTTTGTAAATCGCCGCTGCCTTTGAAGTTATCACTGTGCGGCACTGTGCACGTGCTTGTTTCTTTGATGTGTCAATCAAATAAGACTTATTGCGGTTTGCGATTAAATAAATAATATTAAAAATGAGGTTTTAATATCACTTTTCAGCGTTTTATAAGGAAAATAAAATGAAAAACTCAACAATTCCAACAATCTGTCATGTGTAAAAAATATTTTTCTATTAGCCAGTTTTTCTGATCTCTCTGCGGGCAAGCCTCTTTAAGTCATTTCACGGTTGACAATTACTTAGTTTATATACATGAACTTCTCTAGATGATTTATATAGCAAAAATCGTATCATCAATATTCAAAGGTATAGACATTTTCGTATCCAAATATCTAAATAAAGGCTAACGCATAACATTACAGTGACGGTATAGCATGTTACGTAGGATAACGTACGCACCATCCATGGTGTTTCGCGTATTTAGACGATTTAAGTACACATGTATGTAGGTGCACTGCAATAACCACAACAGCACAGTATATATTGGAATAATTTGATATCCTAAATTTGTCATTTTTTTTATTCATGTAACATTTGAAGGCTCCGAGATCAATGGAAGGATCAGTAGAGATCCTAGCAAGATACCTTGTGTTACCGGCACGATCTGACCTTGAGAAAGTCCGAGGATTTTACAGATGGATCACAAACAATATAGCGTAAGAAGGGATTTAGTACCTGTACAACACTAAGATACTCAATCATCCGTCCGTGTCACTAAATCAACATGATATTTCAAACCAAATGTCACTTTAATTATGATTACATTCAATTTTAGTGAATGTCTGTTGATCTGTTTGTTGATTTGTTGTGGTTTACATACTTACAATAACAAAATTTGCACTGTAAATTCACATCGTGATCTACAAATTAACATGGCTAACAATATGAAATGAAATTTTAACACGTTTTCAGATGCAGTGTTTTCCTGAAATTTCGCATGATATTATTTAACTTTACAACATCGATATGCTACAAAATGAAAACAACATTTTAGAAATAAAATCATATTTTTTTTATCATTGAATAACAACTTCATCCAGTTTATCTACATTTTATTCCATGTCGTATTCAGCATATTCCGAAACAGAGATAAAATCTACGTTACTAAATTGGTAAAATTTAACACAAACGTTCAGTCTCTTCTTGCAAATTACATAACAAATACTAAGTTTTACAAGAAACCAGAGCAGATGTCTATGGAAAACTAAATCATCATAACATTTTACGGTGATTTTTTGAGGGAGTTGATAGAAAATACATTTTAATACATGGTCAGGGCCGTAGGCAGACTATTGAGAACGTGTAAGTCAATGGGAGGGGTCTGAGAGATGCCTATGAACATGTAGGTCCTTCTTTGCCCTGTGTCTGTGACTGTGTAACGTACGTTACTCGGACCAGGAGATGGGCTACTAGAGCTAACATTAGACTGGTTTTCAGTCGGTGATTATTCTTACTTGGGTTTGAAGAAATCGGCGACATTTTTAGAAGCCTTCTTTATTTTGAATAAATACACTTGTCAGCTTTATACAATCGGAAACATGGAATTGATAGTAATAGACAAAGTATTTCGGAATGATCTAGGCTCATCTTTTAAAGTACATTGTGTAGACTATTTATTTGGTTATCTAATACAAGAATTGGATGCTACGATCATAACTTATATTTAATGGACACCTGAAATACTGGCCCCTGGCCCGTGGAATTTTATGTGTAAGTTTTTTATGGACACTACGCCCCACATGATGTAATATAATGCATGATGTAAAACAATACATAATGTAATACAATACATAATGTAATACAATACAAGATATAATACAATGCATGATGTAATACAATTATACACGATTTAATACAATACATAATGTAATACAATTATACATAATGTAATACAATTATACATAATGTAATACAATTATACATAATGTAATACAATACATGATGTAATACAATACATGGTGTAATATAATATATAATGTAATATAATACATAATGTAATATAATACATGATGTAATACAATACATGATGTAATATAATACATAATGTAATACAATACATGATGTGATACAATACATAATGTAATATAATACATAATGTAATATAATACATAATGTAATATAATACATGATGTAATACAATACATGATGTAATATAATACATAATGTAATACAATACATGATGTGATACAATACATAATGTAATACAATACATAATGTAATATAATACATGATGTGATACAATACATGATGTAATACAATACATGGTGTAATACAATACATGATGTAATAATACATGGTGTAATACAATACATAAAAGTAATACAATACATAATGTTAATATAATACATATGTAATATAATACATAATGTAATATAATACATGATGTAATACAATACCATGATGTAATAACATGATGTAATAATACATGATGTAATATATAATACATGATGTAATACAATACATGATGTAATATAATACATGATATAATATATACATGATGTAATACAATGCATGATGTAATATAATACATGATGTAATATAATACATAATGTAATACAATACATGATGTAATACAATACATGATATAATACAATACATAATGTAATACAATACATAATGTAATACAATACATAATGTAATACAATACATAATGTAATACAATACATGATATAATACAATACATGATGTAATACAATACATAATGTAATACAATACATAATATAATACATGATGTAATACAATACATGATATAATACAATACATGGTGTAATACAATACATGATATGATACAATACATGATGTAATATAATACATAATGTGATACAATACATAATGTAATACAATACATAATGTAATACAATACATGATGTAATACAATACATGATATGATACAATACATGATGTAATATAATACATAATGTGATACAATACATAATGTAATACAATACATGATGTAATACAATACATGATATAATACAATACATAATGTAATATAATACATAATGTGATACAATACATAATGTAATACAATACATGATATGATACAATACATGATGTAATATAATACATAATGTGATACAATACATAATGTAATACAATACATAATGTAATACAATACATGATGTAATACAATACATGATATGATACAATACATGATGTAATATAATACATGATATAATACAATACATGATGTAATATAATACATAATGTGATACAATACATAATGTAATACAATACATGATGTAATACAATACATGATATGATACAATACATGATGTAATACAATACATGATGTAATATAATACATGATATAATACAATACATGATGTAATATAATACATAATGTAATACAATACAAGATATAATACAATGCATGATGTAATACAATTATACTTGATGTAATACAATTATACACGATTTAATACAATACATAATGTAATACAATTATACATAATGTAATACAATTATACATAATGTAATACAATTATACATAATGTAATACAATACATGATGTAATATAATACATAATGTAATACAATTATACATAATGTAATACAATACATGATGTAATATAATACATAATGTAATATAATACATGATATAATATAATACATGATGTAATATAATACATGATGTAATACAATACATGATGTAATATAATACATGATATAATATAATACATGATGTAATATAATACATGATGTAATACAATACATGATGTAATATAATACATGATGTAATACAATACATGATGTAATATAATACATGATATAATATAATACATGATATAATATAATACATGATGTAATATAATACATGATGTAATACAATACATGATATAATATAATACATGATGTAATACAATACATGATGTAATATAATACATGATGTAATACAATACATGATGTAATATAATACATGATGTAATACAATACATGATGTAATATAATACATGATATAATATAATACATGATATAATATAATACATGATGTAATATAATACATGATGTAATACAATACATGATATAATATAATACATGATGTAATACAATACATGATATAATATAATACATGATGTTATATAATACATGAAGTAATACAATTAAACTTGATGTAATATAATACATGATATAATATAATACATGATGTAATACAATACATGATGTAATATAATACATGATATAATATAATACATGATGTAATACAATACATGATGTAATATAATACATGATGTAATATAATACATAATGAAATACAATACATGATGTAATACAATACATGATATAATACAATACATAATGTAATACAATACATAATGTAATACAATACATAATGTAATACAATACATAATGTAATACAATACATGATATAATACAATACATGATGTAATACAATACATAATGTAATACAATACATAATATAATACATGATGTAATACAATACATGATATAATACAATACATGGTGTAATACAATACATGATATGATACAATACATGATGTAATATAATACATAATGTGATACAATACATAATGTAATACAATACATAATGTAATACAATACATGATGTAATACAATACATGATATGATACAATACATGATGTAATATAATACATAATGTGATACAATACATAATGTAATACAATACATGATGTAATACAATACATGATATAATACAATACATAATGTAATATAATACATAATGTGATACAATACATAATGTAATACAATACATGATATGATACAATACATGATGTAATATAATACATAATGTGATACAATACATAATGTAATACAATACATAATGTAATACAATACATGATGTAATACAATACATGATATGATACAATACATGATGTAATATAATACATGATATAATACAATACATGATGTAATATAATACATAATGTGATACAATACATAATGTAATACAATACATGATGTAATACAATACATGATATAATACAATACATGATATAATACAATACATAATGTAATATAATACATAATGTGATACAATACATAATGTAATACAATACATGATATGATACAATACATGATGTAATATAATACATAATGTGATACAATACATAATGTAATACAATACATAATGTAATACAATACATGATGTAATACAATACATGATATGATACAATACATGATGTAATATAATACATGATATAATACAATACATGATGTAATATAATACATAATGTGATACAATACATGATGTAATACAATACATGATGTAATACAATACATAATGTAATACAATACATGATGTAATACAATACATGATATAATACAATACATGATATAATATAATACATAATGTGATACAATACATAATGTAATACAATACATGATGTAATACAATACATGGTGTAATACATGGTGTAATATAATACATAATGTAATATAATACATAATGTAATACAATACATAATGTAATATAATACATAATGTAATACAATGCATGATGTAATACAATAGTCAATACATAATGTAATACAATACATAATGTAATACAATACATAATGTAATACAATACATAATGTAATACAATACACAATGTAATACAATGCATGATGTAATACAATAGTCAATACATAATGTAATACAATATATAATGTAATACAATACATGGTGTAATACAATACATGGTGAATTATATAATGTAGTACTTAGCTAAACGGAGGACGTTTCATACAATCATAAACTGCAGTGTTTCCTGTTTATTCAGTAATAAGTGTTAATTAACCTCCTCCTCTGTTACCACCAGGTACGACACTGACTCACATTTCCTCGGGAAACGGAAGCCGGTGGATGCCGAGTCTGTTCTGAGGCTGAAGAGGGCAGTTAGTTCGGGTTACTCCAACCTTTTTGCTGGGCTATGCAGGTCTGTTTGTGTTCTCGTAAATCAAAATATGGAAAGGAAAAATGGCTCCCCTTTAGTCAACACGCACAAAGCAAATCCTTAAACTCTTCCATCCTGATAGACCAGTTTGGAATTGAGATGTTTCATGGGAATCTGTCAACACGCAACCAGGTCATAGAACCGCATCGCTTAGTTATAACTTAGTATATAACCACATCACTCAGTTATAACTCAGTATAGAACCACACCACTTAGTTATCACTTAGTATAGAACCACATCACTTAGTTATAACTTAGTATAGAACCACATCACTTAGTTATAACTTAGTATTGAACCACATCACTTAGTTATAACTTTGTATAGAACCACATCACTTAGTTATCACTTTGTATAGAACCACATCACTTAGTTATCACTTAGTATAGAACCACATCACTTAGTTATAACTTTGTATAGAACCACATCACTTAGTTATAACTTAGTATTGAACCACATCACTTAGTTATCACTTAGTATAGAACCACATCACTTAGTTATAACTTAGTATAGAACCACATCACTCAGTTATCACTTAGTATAGAACCACATCACTCAGTAATAATTGAGTACAGAAATACTAAGAATCTTCAACATTACTTAACGATCGAATCATCGCCATATTATTTGATTTCCTTCGTTAAGAATGTAAAATCTATTGAATTTATGTTGTAATTATGTTGTTTTTGTTTTGCTGAAAAATAATTATTTCCATATCATACAAATCAGTAGATAGATACATCGCCTACATCAGAAATCCTCCTGGATATGTTTAATATTTTTACTCTTCTGGTGCAGAGTTGCAAGGATCCCGGCAAAGTGTATCCATGGGTTTGCAAAGGGCTTCGACTACAACCCTTTTGAGAACTTCCATGAACTCGACTCCACGAATCACTCGTGGAATGCAGTGTACGTACAAGATGACTGGCGTCTGGTCGAATGTTCCTGGGGCGCGGGGCATCTTGACTCAAACAAAAAGTTCATGTACGCATACAAAGAGTTTTATTTTATGCCGAACCCAGAAGATGTTATATTCGCGCACTTTCCATGTGTAGGTACTGATCTGGAGGAGAGCAAACCCTGGCAGCTTCTTGAGGAACCAGTGGACTTAGGAAAGTTCAACAAGGTTTTAAAACCTGTGTACAGGGCCATTGAATGGGGAGTGCAATTCGTTTCCCATAAAATATGTGTGTTAGACGTCTGGAAAAAGGTCAATGTTACCATTGAGAGTGGGGATAGTGTCTCTTTAGGAGTTGTAAGTGCTCAGCTAATTCAAAACGAAAAAGAGATCCGACATCATGTCATGGTTTTGAAATTATCTGATGGCAAGTTTCAAGTGACGGTTCGTCCGCCTACAAAAGGTAAATACATTTTGAAAATTCTTGGTAATATTGATCCTGACGCTACGGAGACTTTGGGCCTTGTGGAATACTACCTCCGGTGTCATGAAGCTATTCCAGACTGTCAACCATATCCAGACCATTTTGGGCCTTGGGGTCCTGTGACAGCAGTGAAGTCATTCGGATTTGTCTCCCCAGAGTCCATAAATCCTTCTATTGTAACAGACAATGGTCGGGTGGCGTTCAGCTTAGAAACAAACAGATGTATGGAAGCGGTCACTCGACTCAGCTACGGTTTGGGAAATATTGCAGATATTGACGACTACGCAATGCTTGAGAGTACAGCTAATGAAATTCACATAACGGCACATTTTCCCCGAGATGGTTTTTATAAACTCAAGATAATGAGTAAGTCAGACAAGGACGAGTATAAACAAGCCATCAATTACATCATCGAATGTCGTAAAACTATACAACAATGCTCTCCTCTACCCAAGGTTTACAAGTTTGCGCGGGAATATCAATGTCGTCTGCTCGAACCTTTGGATCTTCATGTAACAGGCAGAACTCAAATTAATGTGCGGTTCACATCGGATAAAATAAAAGATGCTTCGATTCTCGGACGGAAGTTTGAAAAGGTTAATAATAATGAATGGGAAGCGATAGTGACGACATGTTTTCCCGGTGAGAAATTCATTATCTATGGAAGTATATCCGGTTCAGCTGGATCGTTCAAGAGTTTATATGAATTCAAGATCGTCTGAACTATTGTAATCATTACAGTTTATTATTTTAAACCATAGTCAGTTTATAATGTAGTATTCCAATATCTTTACATAGACCCTCAGAAAACAACTTAAATACTGATACTGCCGGATTTATATGATATCCTACTGTCAGTACTTATGTAAGATGCAGTATACTGTAAAAGTGGATATTTTCGCGTGTGGAAATTTTCGCTTAGCCAGCTTCCAAAGTGTTCGCGGTGTGGATATTTTCGCGCCGTCAAGATATTTTTGCGCTAACTTTCATCTTTTATATTTAGTATTTTTATGTGTTAATATATTCGCGTGTGGAAATTTTCGCGGAGATTTACTGATAGCGAAATAAGCAAAAATTTCCACACCGCGAATATTTCCACTTTTACAGTACTACATGTGGCAGAGCTGTAATTCCTCGTACTCCACAACTGGACAATACTGCTACGTAGGATTATCCATTTTTATGTTACGTTGTAAATTGTATTCGCTTGTTGGCTACGATCGAGTCCACGATCAAAGGGAGGTAATCATATATTCTGAGTATTCATTATATTATTTAGACGTGGGGAATGTTAATATACCCGATAGGTGTTCATTACACGAATGAGACGAAGAGAAATATACCGGATATGTTGCTTACACACTGTATATATCAGACTACCTATAAGAAGCATTCATGTAATGAAACTCAAAGTTTTATGTTGATTCTCACGTGCAATAAACTGATGAAGAAATCATGTTCAACAAAAAACGCTATGTACGATTCATATTGTCATCAATAACATTAAAGTCTGTACCCAAGTATATACAGCGGGTGTCAATTTATGTTTACGTTACGTATCTATAGCTGAAGTTTCTTCCTTGACGTCAGTAAATCTTAGTTAGGTATCTTACTTGACGTCAGTAAATCTTATTTTAGGTATCTTACTTGTATGTGACGTTGGTATATCTTAGTTTATATATCTTACTTGTACGTGATGTCAGTATATCTTATTTTAGGTATCTTACTTGTATGTGACGTCAGTATATCTTAGTTTAGGTATCTTACTTGTACGTGATGTCAGTATATCTTAGTTTAGGTATCTTACTTGTACGTGATGTCAGTATATCTTAGTTTAGGTATCTTACTTGTACGTGACGTCATTTTATCTTAGTTTAGGTATCTTACTTGTATGTGATGTCAGTATATCTTAGTTTAAGTATCTTACTTGTATGTGATGTCAGTATATCTTAGTTTAGGTATCTTACTTGTACGTGATGTCAGTATATCTTAGTTTAGGTATCTTACTTGTATGTGACGTCGGTATGTGTTAAGTTAAGGTGTCTTAATTGTACGGAGTTTGCTGAACATTCAACATTCAGAGTTGTAATGTGGTGCCAGCGGAAAATACGACATACGACATTCAACATTCAGAATAAGGAAAATATAATGTAATAGCTGTAAGGCTTGTATTCAAATAGTCAGTTTTTAATATCTATGTTGATTATTTTGAAAGCAGTCACCGTTGTGTCGAAATAGGCCAATATACGCCATGAAAGTGGTCAAACTGAGTTCAAAAGATGTAGATATGCTGGGAATTATGGTTCTATCTTAGCATAAAAGGTTTTAAGTTGAATTTCACAACTTCTTCGATTTACATTGTAACCCTCGGGAGAAAGAGAGGTAATACAGTAATAGTCTTTATATATGTAAATTTTACATTCGTTTACATTTTGTTCATTTCCGGTTGGAAATAATTCATTGTGATATAACATATTTTTAAACTGAGCCCAACCTCAGAGGCAGTGTAGCAGGGACTAAATAGGTCAGATGGGCTTGAATTTCATTAACAAATTAATCTCCTGAGAAAGCGGCCAAGCCTATTCCTCTTTCTCATCGGTCGTCACTCAACTAATGACCCTGGCTGTTAATAGGACGTTAAACAAAAACAAACCAAACGTCACTAAATCCACAGGCCGAAATCTTACCAATGTCAGAGGGTGCAATCCTACCAAATAAACACCTAGTGCTCATTCAATGGAGGATTGTAAATGTAGATGAAAGTGTAGTGTTAGAGCACTGTATACACCTACAATCGTCCTGGGTCAATCATCAGGAAAGGTCAATTGGGGCTTAGGGGACCTTTGATTACACGATGGTACGTATTCGTACCTGTGTTTGAAAACAAAAACGCATTCTTTTTGCAAAAACAGGCCACTTTATACCAAAGAAAATCGATTTTTCCAAGTGTACATATTTTCTACACACACATTATATATTACTACAAACGTTTTATGTTCAACAATTTTTATTTAAAAGTGTTTACGAGTATTATAAACATTTACATATTAATATCATTTCAAAAGTGAAAATGAAATACTGGTATGTATTAAATTTTAATTCGTTCGCAGGCAAGTATGAAGGAGGTAACTCTTGATTTGTCTCCTCAGGTAGGCTAAATACAGTTCACCCTTCCCTGGTACAGGTATTAATCCCTGACCAAGTCATTACCTCTATACACTAATCTTGGCAATTATCGCCGCCAGACACTCCTACCAACAGGTAAACGGTGACGAACTGCCGTCAGTAGTATTGATTATTCCTATTTATTTTACATTATATTTCAAATTAACAGGAGTTTTCACGTTAATCACAATAAAGTCAAACGGATAAGACAGGGCAACATCCTTAAACTAGCCTACACCATAATAAAATAACACATGTACTGTACATATCTCTAATACCCTTCACCGAAAACTATCACATTTGAATAATATCATTTATCCCTCTTACAAACCCTTCATCGACACCATTTTTAAAACAGCACAATGATGTACCTCGTCCAAGCCCTTCATCGACACTTTCTCTCTCTTTTTTGCATATTTATTTGTTAAACATTACCTAGAGTTGGAGGAGTGTGGGTACATTAAAATTAAAATGTTTTAAATGTTTGGTTTACGAGGTGTTACCGTAACCCTCGGTAAAACAACTGCATTGTATCCCTCACAGTTATCCCTGTATTAATTATAGGACGGGTATCCCTGTATTAATTATAGGACGAGTATCCCTGTATTAACTTTAGGACGGGTATCCCTGTATTAACTATAGGACGGGTATCCCTGTATTAACTATAGGACGGGTATCCCTGTATTAACCTTAGGACGGGTATCCCTGTATTAACTATAGGACGGGTATCCCTGTATAAACTATATGACGGGTATCCCTGTATTAACTATAGGACGGGTATCCCTGTATTAACTATAGGACGGGTATCCCTGCATTAACTATAGGAAGGGTATCCCTGTATTAACTATAGGACGGGTATCCCTGTATTAACTATAGGACGGGTATCCCTGTATAAACTATAGGACGGGTATCCCTGTATTAACTATAGGACGGGTATCCCTGTATTAACTATAGGACGGGTATCCCTGTATTAACTATAGGACGGATATAACCGTATTAACTATAGGACGGGTATCCCTGTATTAACTATAGGACGGATATAACCGTATTAACTATAGGACGGGTATCCCTGTATTAACTATAGGACGGGTATCCCTGTATTAACTATAGGACAGGTATCCCCGTATTAATTATAGGACGGGTATCCCTGTATTAACTATAGGACGGGTATCCCTGTATTAACAATCTGACGGGTATCCCTGTATTAACTATAGGACGGGTATCCCTGTATTAACTATAGGACGGGTATCCCTGTATTAACTATAGGACGGGTATCCCTGTATCAACTACCGGGCGGGTATCCCCGTATTAACTATAGGACTGGTATCCCTGTATTAACTAAAGGACGGGTTTCCCTGTATTAACTAAAGGACGGGTATCCCTGTATTAACTATAGCACGGGCATCCGTGTATTAACTATAGGACGGGTATCCCTGTATTAACTATAGGACGGGTATCCCCGTATTAATTATAGGACGGGTATCCCTGTATTAACTATAGGACGGGTATCCCTGTATTAACAATCCGACGGGTATCCCTGTATTAACTATAGGACGGGTATCCCTGTATTAACTATAGGACGGGTATCCCTGTATTAACTATAGGACGGGTATCCCTGTATTAACTATAGGACTGGTATCCCCGTATTAACTATAGGACGGGTATCCCTGTATTAACTATAGGACTGGTATCCCTGTATTAACTATATGACGGGTATCCCTGTATTAACTAACGGGCGGGTATCCCCGAATATCGCCTCAACGCTTATCATTATCTTAAAACCCTATCGCTACGTCTATTATCCTACAACTCTATTGCCACGTCCACTATTCTACAACCCTATCGATACGCCTATTATCCCACAATCCCATCGCCACGCCTATTATCCCACAATCCCATCGCCACGCCTATTATCCCACAATCCCATCGTCACGCCTATTATCCTACAACCCTATCGCCACGCCTATTATCCTACAACCCTATCGTCACGCCTATCATCCTACAACCCTATTATTTACATATTCGGCTTTTTCTCATGAGCCAATTTAAAAAAAAAAGAAATTTTGCAGAAACCTCCCCTTGCCAAGAGTCAACAAGAATTTGTAAATTATAATGGCCCAGCTCCCAGGGAATTAAGGGATGGGGGAAAATGGGGTCAAGTTTGCTGAAATTTCTTCTCAAGACCCAAACACGGTACCATCACATGCTCTAATAGATCGATGTGTCTTTAGGTGCTTTACCAAAACTTTGAATTTCGTGACCCTCGGATCCCACGTTTTTTTTACCACTGGGGAGGGGTGAACCTTGTTATTATACATTTCCTTATTTTACACTCTATGAAAAGTAAACAGTAGAAATGCTATCTGAACCACATCCTCCAAAAATACTTTTAACCATGTTAATAGTCAAAAGTATTATTTACCCGGAATGAGAGCATTCATATTTTCGCAGTTTCTGTGTTTCGTTCAGTCTGATTGAACAATGCATCTGTCATATCAATTCGGAGCGTTTCTACTGCCATCCCTTGTATTACAATAAAGTCAGAAAGCGCTTTCGAGAACGTAAGCGTTTTTCAAAACCAAGACGAAGCAGACACAGTTTGTTTACTAAAATCATTCAAGTGAATGTTAAAGGAACATTTCCGAAAATGACTTTATCTACAAATTTCGATAATCTTGATGAAGAAGTGCTGGAGAGGATTCTTTTCTGAAAAAGACACCGCTAACAAATAATAAGTAATAAAAACGGCAGTTAGCATGCTGAAAGACTATCTTCGGGAACATTAGGAACGGATATGAACACTGGTTCGAGAAAAAAAATGGAAAGATTCAAATGTTGGTATAATAAAACAGTTATTGTATGGGTATTTATGGAAATAGCACTTTTATTGTCACCCTTGACATTAACTTTTTCCCGAGACGAAGCCGAGGTTCATAACTCGTGGGACAATAAAAGTGTTATTTCCCTAACACCTATACAATAACTATATACTATACTTATTATAGAGAAATCACATGACTATCATTTGTATGATTTCTATTGGAATTCATTCTCACTAGGTTGAAATTATTAGCATTATTAGGATGACAATTTGATGGTGTGGGGATGTTGGCTTTACTCACTCCAAGAACTGGGGAGAATTCAAATTGACTGATTTTTTTCAGAACTCGGGTGACCAATAAGGCGCGGAGTTAAACATAAAACGTGCAGGTTTCTAAGACCCAGACTCAACAGTTTTACAATATGTCTTCAAAAGATCCTTCTTTCTATGTACAGATGTCTTAGTAGTAGGATATAGGAGCATTTTACTTTATTGAAATGCCTCTATCATGTCATATTTGTGTGATATCATTCGCAGTCGCTATTTGCATTTCAAGGAAAAAAACATTCAAGGAAGTGTTTTACATACATAAAGTCAAATCCGGTCAACCAGATGCTCCTATTATATACTATAGGGAACAACCAACCAATTGAAAAAATATATTTTTGAAACAGCCCCTGTGTATAGAACGTTGAGCCAAGGATAAAATGTCTGGCAGCCACTGATTGGCCAGTATGTTATGAAGTGAGAAAATAGATATGTAGCCTGATAGGTAACTATCAATAAGAAATGTTGATATAAATTTCGTTAGTCCGATTGGTTTTTCCCCCAAAAAGTTCACGTAATAATAGTAAACAGGTAAACATTTAAGATTTTTGAGAATTTTTACTGCGAAATTCACCTATTTTCAAAATGGCTACCCTGGAGAAAATTTGAGCTGAAGGACACAACTTCTTTTTTTTTTTTTGATTAGGTGTTATATCAGACCCTAAACTTTTGTTATAAACCATAATCGTCATATTCAATTCAAGAATGGGAAAACAATTTTTTGGTTGGTCTCTATAGACACTTTTGGGCATACAGCATGGCTATTAAGTGTGACTGTTTATCATTCCCTGCTACATCTTACCCCAAAGTAATTCTACAGAAAAAAAAAAAACCTGTGAGCATTTACAGCAACTTACTGGCGATATTGAGAAACTTCATGTCCAGACAAACATTTTGATATATTACACGACTAGTTCTGTACACACATGTAGATATTTATTTGTTTTTCAAAATCAAACATCATTATCCTATATAGACGGCCAATAATATTATATTTTCAAAGAAATGTACAAAAACTGTATTATGTCAATTAAAATATATCAAAATACTTTATATACCTTATATAAAAGCCTATCTTATTGGATACACATATTATTGGAACTTTATACGAATCGTTGTGAGGCAGCATTGCGACCGACTTAGGCGTCAGGTTGTAAGAGCACGAAATGGTATTCTCCTGGACTGTTCCCGAATATCAATATGACATCTTATCAACAGTTGTATTACATGTGTTAAACGACAACAATATTTGATATGAATGAGTTCGTGAAATCAGATTGCAGTCTTCTGGTAAACAGATAAGTCATCTTTCGTACTGTTCTCGTGCAGATCAGCAGAAGAGGATTCGATGGATGTTGTATCTGTGGGCATGTCTGAGCATGGATGGTACTGGACGGCAAACCTATCCTTGTGATCTGTAGTAGCTGCAAATATAACGCGATAAATTGACTGGCTTTGAATGATGACTTGTGTAGGACTTCAGTGTAACCGAAGACCTCACGTTACAATTGATTAAATAAATTGAATGGATCCTAATTACTAAGTGAACTATTTCGATTCTTTTAATTAACATCAAGAGACTCTTAGGGCATAAATTGCCAGTCTGTTTATATCGATAATGATGATGACAAACCGCACATTTGATAAAAGTACAAGGATGCCACGGGCCCAATTTGATCAAAATAATCTGCACGACAAGGAACTGGGTTTGTTTGCTGTAGAATAGCTTAATGTCCTATCAACAGTTTTGGTCATTTATGAATGGCTTTTCTGCGAGAAATGCGTGTGTTGACTAGGAATGTCAGTGGGACAGCACTATAAAAGTCGATGGCATTATCATATGTGGACATCATCCTCAAAGAAATCTAGTATACATATATGAAACAGAAAAAAAATGACCAAATTACTGACTTTTGAGTTGGATCCACATCCGACATTTTCAATCCATGTGTATCCGTCTAGTAAGAGGAATTGCATTGTTGTGTTTTGACTCACAAAATAGTTGTTTTGATGATGCGAACAGAGATGGAATAATTTTTTTCTTTCCGGTTTTGTTTCAGACTTTTAGTAATACATTGAATAGATCAGTCTCCAATTATAAACTACGAAAGCAAACTTCTGCTGTCATTAATTAAGAAATTGGTACCATATGATCAACGTAGGAAAAAGTATTGGTGGCTGTTAATCACAACCTGGATGTACGTAGGACACTTGGTTATCATTGGATTAGGTTTGGTTTGCACACAAGGGAGGCCGCCCTTACAGCACCAAACATTGTAAATGTTGATAGGACGTGAATCAATACACAGGGAGGCCGTCCTTATTAGACCAAACATTGTAACTGTTGATAGGATGTTAAACAATACACAGGGAGGCCGTCCTTATTAGATAATACATTGTAAATGTTGATAGGATGTTAAACAATACACAGGAAGGCCGCCCTTACATCACCATACATTGTAAATGTTGATTGGATGTTAAACAATACACAGGGGAGGCCGTCCTTATTAGACCATACATTGTAAATGTTGATAGGATATTAAACAATACACAGGGAGGCCGTCCTTACATCACCAAACATTGTAACTGTTGATAGGACGTGAATCAATACAAAACCATGTAACTTTGACATACATGTATACTACAACTGTAAGCCCACAAATACCACCGCTAGCCAGCAATGTACAATATATGATGGTTTTGTCATTTAATGAATGACACTTGTATAAGAGAATGGTTGGGTATATCAAGTTCATAGACGCATGCCAGCCATTTAATGTCGGCAATTAATGTCACAGACAAAATAATTCAAGGAAATCAGATAGGCTTACAGGAAAATAATAACAAGAGATCAAGAGAGGCAGGATTTGTCTAATCATAGGACTTCTTTTAATAACCATTGGCAACTGATATACACCATACGAACACACCCCGCACTCAGAAAAGGCTGTCCTTAAATGGCCATGGCTGTTTATAGGACGTTCATCAATGCAAAACTAAACCAAGGTGATATCTTATGTTTTAACACTCAGAATCTTTCGTTATGCTTCCATAATAGTAGTTTTGGAAACAACTGTTACAACTCTCTGAAATCTGCCAGTATATAAACCACACAATATGACTAACTATGACCATTGTTCAGTCTATATTTACCATTGTATGGCACTGCCACTATATAACCCTACCAATTCAGTTGCGAGTTCACCAGCTTATGAACTGCCAACTGAAATTTGAATTTGAAAATTTCAAAAAAAAAAATCGCACGACAAAGAAAAAATCGCAGATGGTAAATATAAAAATTGAACGGCTTTCAGTTGGCATTCATAGTCAATATGAATGCCAACTGAAAGCCGTTCAATGCTTAACAAGACACACTATATAACAGTAGTTCTGATGTTACTCGGACCATATCAGATTTTTTAAAATGTGAAATATATCATCAGAAACCTTCGGATTAACTCAAGTTAATATCCCAACTTCATTGTCGGAGCAGGGGGTAATAAATAAAATGTTTTAGAGCATGAACTGAACTAGACCAACATTGTCCCTAGCGTTGATGGAGACATTTAAATATCAACATACCATACAATGTATATCAAGAGTAATGATAATTCATTAACTGAATACATACCAGCTTTCTCCTCGCCATCTGGTTTGCCCCGGATGTTGAAGTAGGCTATGTTCGACTGACCTTTCTGTCCTTTTTCTGTTTTTGTTTTGAGATGTGGACGGGAAGGAGAACACCCCATATCCTGGTGTGTAGGGTCTGAAAATTATAAAACTACGTCGGTTAGTATGACGACAGTGATATAATTAGCCGTGAAGTCATGATCACATAGTCAATTCCAAGGTAACCGACTCGATGGCATTCACATCATTTGTCGCGACATTTTGGGACATCAAATGAATGCAAAAGTGCGATATACGTAGATCCTGTTTCAGAGGCGATATCTATTATAAATGAGACTCTCCTAGTGCAGTGCGGTTAATTGCTACTAAATGTGGATCCAATTTTGTACAGAGGGACGTATGCAAATAATTGTCATCGTCAGACAACATGATCACAATAAAACATGTTTGTGTTTTATTTCCGAAGAACTATTTTTATTTGTTCATTAGTGTCGGCTAAATGTTCAGAACGTAATATGACATTCTAGTAGTGCTACTTTATTTCTGACTTCCGATTCGTCAGACATTGTATGACCTTTACGTTACATCCGTCAATCACATTTGCTAGGACATTGATGACGCCAAACCAAGCTAATTAATGGCAAACCTGCTCGTGAATGTTAACCAAATGAACGGCTGTCAGTGACTAATTAACACTGTCGGGTGAGTATATTTATGTAATGATAATTCCACACCTATGTTTAAACGGTCGAACAAAGACCACCAGAAAATACGACCATCTGTTCGCGCCTTGTTAGTGAAATCAAAGCTGGGCGTTGTAAGTGTCAGAATTCATTGTTACACTCCGACTTGATTATGACACCGCACTATTAATTACGTTTTCATTTCGGTGTCTGGTATTGAGTTATCCTGGACAGTTATGTATTACTGGAACATGGTATCATATTACATATAACTTCTGAAAGTTTGAGATGACGTTTAAACCTGGTGATGTTTTTTTAAACAATAGGTAGGTGTTGTTTCAGGAAACAATGGGAGGGTAATTATATACTGCTTCATATAAGTTGTCTTCTTTTTACCTGTACAGTCACCTGAGATTTACCTGTGTTTTACAAATCATACAGTAGAATTGTATATGTTTTTTCCCCCATTTTCTTAGAACACACATGTATGCATTCAACAAAATGAGCAATTAAGTAATATAGAACATATATAGTTTTGAAAAATAGCAACAAATCTATGAATTAATAAAATTTGTTCATAAATGTACAATACTTATATATGCCACTTACAGTTCCATCATAGCACTGAATAGTTTTTGTTAACTAATTACTTGAAAAGTTTATTTCACCAATCTCAGCACTAAGAAATCTATATTTATTTATTAATATTGTACACATAAAATACATATTAATATGTTAAATGAACAATGCATGTTTATATTCAAATGGAAATGATTAAATATATATAATAAAAAGTCTTATATAGAGAAAGTAAAAATATCTGAAATAAAAACGTACATTACTAAAAATCAAGATATCTTAAATAAAAATATGCATATACAACAATGTAGAAAGTTGAAAATGACTGGACACACATGCATGTACATGTACCTCTCAACAAAGGCAATATAGGAAGCACCTACGGAAAACCAATCCAGGTAATAATGCAAGAACAAACCCCATTCTGATAATGTCTAGCAGAATACTGATTTACATGTTGATATGGACTCTAGATCTCTATTTTTGGAGCTTGACCGAGATATCTATCTACGGATGAATTTAAAAGTGCTATAAAGCTTCTGAAGGCTTACAGCATCGACAGTCTTAATATTCCAATGAAGATTTCGTAAATCAAGCCTTGCTTACTATTTTTAACAATTGTATTGGACTCGGGTGGAAATGGAGGCCTTTTACGAAATGCATTTTTTGACGGAAAGAAACTAGAAATTAACTTAATTGGGTTTTCTTCCAAATTGTGTATACCCAGTATTATAATGTAATTAAGTATTGATTGAAGCTATTTAGTACTAAGAACTGCATTGATATACTTTTTTAGTATTAAAATGTATTATTGACAATGCGCGACAAGATATGTTTACATTATTTAGTAGATTATATATCACTACAACGTTATCTATATAAATATATACCAAAACGTACAATAATTGCTTTGAGTAGAATACGTTTATCAGCGCATACTCTGATTATTGAAATTCGTCGATATACATTGTAAGTGAACGCCTGTGTAGAGTTTGCAGCTCTGGTGACATAGAAGATGAATATCGCTCTTTGTAATTTGTCAAATTTTCAAGTCATGTATCGAGAGGTAGTCGATAACATGCGACCAAAGTAGTAATTAGTAGTTATTAAATGTGTATCTGGTTGTAAAATGGAACTTTCAAGTTTTGGGAAGTTATATTTTCAGGTATATTGCTGTTTGTGCAGACTTTTATGTAGCTGTATATATTATCATCAATATAGAACAAAACTTTCTTAAGTAGTGAAATTAGACTCAATTGATTCAAATTATCCATATGCCTGTATGGAAATTAGTGTTGCAACGAGAGAGTTAAACCATTTTATTTATCTAAATGCAAATGAATACATGTAGATATTCTAAAAATGAGTATAAATGATTTTTTAAGACTTAAATAAGATCAAATAAAATCATTATTTTGCACATAAAGATAATTTTCAAGCAAAAATATTGTATTGTCGTTTTAAATTTTAAACTAGATATCAAATAAAATAAATATTTTTGATATGCATATAAATATGATATTTGATTATAAATCCTTAATTTCACCTACAGGTAGTATCAACAGGTAACATTTACAGGTAAATGACCTGTTGGCATTGAGACTACTTTTAGGGAAAAGACTATAATCGCTATCACAACAAACTGCCCTACAGGTAAATTCAAAATGTTGGCGTTCAGAGATACACCCATATAGACATATCCTACCTATATAATAGACCTTGGTATCGCCCGCCTGATAGGGAAAGCTGTTTTACCCTCAGGCACTTCGTATCGGGTATATTTGTATATTACGTGCACAGGGACGTGTTGTCTGTTTTTTTTGTTTTTTTTCTATTTATTTATTTTTCAATTGCATTTTATGTATAACGAGAACATCATATTTAGATATAAGTTTATTTACTAATGTAGCACAAAACATATAAGAATTACATGATACATAAACGTACATAACAATTCATTTGGACAAAATGGCGGAGAACTCGACCAATATAATTATAGCATCACACACATGTATATAACACCCTCTTAAGTAAACAAAATAAAGAAACATGACAAATGCTGATTAACTCAGTAAAGATATTCTTTTGGGCGAAGCATGAATTGGATGTTTACTAAAATCTCTCAAAGTTTTAACATTCTTACTTGAAAATAATACAGTTAACATGAATAAAAAGGGGCACCGATTAAAAATACGGCTTGAACGGGGCACAATAGTATAAAATCGTCTTTAACTTCAAATTCTCTTCATCAACAAAAAATGAGTTCTTTAAGGATTAACATCAATTATTTTTTCTGTTATACAGTCATAACAGAAAAAAACTGGAGTGTACTCTAAATAAACCGCGAAGCGGTTTATGAAGAGAGTACACTCCAGTTTTTTCTGTTATGACTGTATAACAGAAAAAATAATTAATGTTAATTCTTATAATTTAATTTCGTCTTATACACACCAATATATTTCACTTTCTTTGGCGAACTCCTTTCTGTGATAAATTATTACGCAACGTCATCAGCCAATCAAAAATGACGTTACATTTCGCAACGTCAAAAATTTTGTTATGGGGGTATAACAAAATTATTTCAGCCAATGAAAATGCGTGTTTCATACAAAATTAAATTATTATATAAATAACGTTAAATGGCAAGGCATAAGTAATGCAAAGGCAATATATTTACGTGTTTTGCCAGATTGTACAACCAATAAATGTTGTCATCTCTGAAAGACGTAATTATATCTTTGTCCATTAAAGGGCCATTCCTTCGTTTGAATAAAGTGTAGGTCGTCAAAATTAAACTCATTGGAAAATATGTATTTTTGCAAAATAGTAAAAGCTATAATCTTTACATTAATAAGGCAGTTTTACTCTCAAGATAAACCAAAGTTCTGCGAGTATTAAGTCCTGAAAATTCTTAATTCGACCCGAAGTATCACTAATTACCACAAAGACATACGGTATTTGTATCAGATACGCCTTTTTCTTATACATTTCGGCGTTTATTTCATTACATGTAGGCACAGACACGCATATAATCATCGTTCGGACATAGATTTCATCAATAGCAATTGTGCATGTTTCTATTGTCTGAACCATGCCCATTTAAATAACAATTAAAGAACAATTCAAGCTACGAGCTAGTAAAGCAGTCAATTACCTGAAGAATCTGTATGGGAATTCCGTGCGTTATCTATGTAATAGAAATGCCACCAAATGTAAAAAAATCAATAAAAAGGACAATATTTGCCTAAATAAAGTTAGAAATTTATGAGATGCTCTCGTGAGTCGGAAATTGAAAAACAAAAACAAAAAACCAGAGATTGAATCGCATGCGTGCATACTCCCGCCTATTTCTTTCCGATACAGTTACAGTTATTAAATCGGTCGGGTTTTTTTTCAGAAGAACAACTGTATCTGCATCATACATACGAACAACTGTATCTACATCATACATAAGAACAACTGTATCTACATCATACATAAGAACAACTGTATCTACATCATACATAAGAACAACTCTATCTACATCATACATAACAACTCTATCTACATCATACATAAGAACAACTTTATCTACATCATACATAAACAACTCTATCTACATCATACATAAGAACAACTTTATCTACATCATACATAAGAACAACTCTATCTACATCATACATAAGAACAACTCTATCTACATCATACATAAGAACAACTATATCTACATCATACATAAGAACAACTTTATCTACATCATACATAAGAACAACTCTATCTACATCATACATAAGAACAACTCTGTCTACATCATACATAAGAACAACTATATCTACATCATACATAAGAACAGCTGTATCTACATCATACATAAGAACAACTCTATCTACATCATACATAAGAACAACTCTATCTACATCATACATAAGAACAACTCTATCTACATCATACATAAGAACAACTCTGTCTACATCATACATAAGAACAACTGTATCTACATCATACATAAGAACTCTATCTACATCATACATAAGAACAACTGTATCTACATCATACATAACAACTCTATCTACATCATACATAAGAACAACTCTATCTACATCATACATAAGAACAACTCTATCTACATCATACATAAGAACTCTATCTTCATCATACATAAGAACAACTCTGTCTACATCATACATAAGAACAACTCTATCTACATCATACATAAGAACAACTCTGTCTACATCATACATAAGAACAACTCTATCTACATCATACATAAGAACTCTATCTTCATCATACATAAGAACAACTCTATCTACATCATACATAAGAACAACTCTATCTACATCATACATAAGAACAGCTCTATCTACATCATACATAAGAACAACTCTATCTACATCATACATAAGAACAACTCTATCTACATCATACATAAGAACTCTATCTACATCATACATAAGAACAACTCTATCTACATCATACATAAGAACAACTCTATCTACATCATACATAAACAACTCTATCTACATCATACATAAGAACTCTATCTACATTATACATAAGAACTCTATCTACATCATACATAAGAACTCTATCTACATCATACATAAGAACAACTCTATCTACATCATACATAAGAACAACTCTATCTACATCATACATAAGAACTCTATCTACATCATACATAAGAACAACTCTATCTACATCATACATAAGAACTCTATCTACATCATACATAAGAACAACTCTATCTACATCATACATAAGAACAACTCTATCTACATCATACATAAGAACAACTCTATCTACATCATACATAAGAACTCTATCTACATCATACATAAGAACAACTCTATCTACATCATACATAAGAACTCTATCTACATCATACATAAGAACAACTGTAATTACATCCTACATAAGAACAACTCTGTCTACATCATACATAAGAACAACTCTATCTACATCATACATAAGAACAACTCTATCTACATCATACATAAGAACTCTATCTACATCCTACATAAGAACAACTATATCTACATCATACATAAGAACTCTATCTACATCATACATAAGAACAACTCTATCTACATCATACATAATAACAACTGTATCTACATCATACATAAGAACAACTCTATCTACATCATACATAAGAACAACTATATCTACATCATACATAAGAACAACTCTATCTACATCATACATAAGAACAACTCTATCTACATCATACATAAGAACTCTATCTACATTATACATAAGAACTGTATCTACATCATACATAAGAACTCTATCTACATTATACATAAGAACTGTATCTACATCATACATAAGAACAACTCTATCTACATCATACATAAGAACAACTCTGTCTTCATCATACATAAGAACAACTCTATCTACATCATACATAAGAACAACTCTGTCTACATCATACATAAGAACAACTCTATCTACATCATACATAAGAACTCTATCTACATCATACATAAGAACTCTATCTACATCATACATAAACAACTCTATCTACATCATACATAAGAACAACTCTATCTACATCATACATAAGAACAACTGTATCTACATCATACATAAGAACAACTCTATCTACATCATACATAAGAACAGCTCTATCTACATCATACATAAACAACTCTATCTACATCATACATAAGAACAACTCTATCTACATCATACATAAACAACTCTGTCTACATCATACATAAGAACAACTGTATCTACATCATACATAAGAACAACTCTATCTACATCATACATAAGAACAGCTCTATCTACATCATACATAAGAACAACTCTATCTACATCATACATAAACAACTCTGTCTACATCATACATAAGAACAACTGTATCTACATCATACATAAGAACAACTCTATCTACATCATACATAAGAACAACTCTATCTACATCATACATAAGAACAGCTCTATCTACATCATACATAAACAACTCTATCTACATCATACATAAGAACAACTCTATCTACATCATACATAAGAACAACTCTATCTACATCATACATAAGAACAACTCTATCTACATCATACATAAGAACAGCTGTATCTACATCATACATAAACAACTGTATCTACATCATACATAAACAACTCTATCTACATCATACATAAGAACAACTCTATCTACATCATACATAAGAACAACTCTATCTACATCATACATAAGAACAACTCTATCTACATCATACATAAGAACAACTCTATCTACATCATACATAAGAACAACTCTATCTACATCATACATAAGAACAGCTGTATCTACATCATACATAAACAACTGTATCTACATCATACATAAACAACTCTATCTACATCATACATAAGAACAACTCTATCTACATCATACATAAGAACAACTCTATCTACATCATACATAAGAACAACTCTATCTACATCATACATAAGAACAACTCTATCTACATCATACATAAGAACAACTCTATCTAAATCATACATAAGAACAACTCTATCTAAATCATACATAAGAACTCTATCTACATGGTTCGAATTGAATACAAATTCCCAATGTGGAATCCAAAAGCCAGCATAGGCACGCAAACGATATCGTATTGACTTATAGAGCAGTTTACAAACTTCTTTCTGGTTTGTGGTTTTTAACCCTTATTGATTTTTCGCGTGTACAACAAAATTGCTAATTGTTGTTAAAACAAGGTTGATAAAACATGCCATAGACCTCCTGGGATAAGTTTTCGGTTGGATCTGTATCCGGGTGCTTTCTGGTTTCCAAACTACATGTTCAAATGTCCATACCTAGGGAACCCCGTTTACTGACAACTTTGTTGACTTCACAGATTTACGCGTGCATCCTGTGATATTCACAGATTTACGCGTGTATTCAGTGATATTCACAGATTTACGCGTGCATCCTGTGATATTCACAGATTTACGCGTGCATCCTGTGATATTCACAGATTTACGCGTGCATCCTGTGATATTCACAGATTTACGCGTGCATCCTGTGATATTCACAGATTTACGCGTGCATCCTGTGATATTCACAGATTTACGCGTGTATCCAGTGATATGCAGAGCTATACACGGACACGAGTTGAAGTAAGAGTAGTATTAACGTCGACATTACATATACAGACATTATACTAACTTGGTTTATATTGTTTATCATTCTACCAACAACTATGGTCATTCAATGGCGCCGATATGTTGGTATCTTGCTTACCTCTAAATGTACAGGTTTATAGACAGAGTGGTACGTAGAGATATATAGACAAACTGGTATCTTGGCTAAGACTACGTATACATTATAATCAGACAAAAATCTTAATAAAGGTAGATGTATATATAACATGAGTATCCGATATTTTACCTGGCGGTATGTCGGTATCATCATCCGGGCTAATAATCTATAGTTAGTAGTGTACAATACTAGGTGTAACACGTCAAAGTTTCAACCACTAATTATTACCACCATGTCTTACCACAGAACTAACATTTCTTTACCACTTCATCTCCCTAACGATTACCACAAATAAAATATAACATCCACTTACCTGTGTTGCAGCTTAAATCTATCGTGTAAAATGTATGATTTCCATCTTCGAGTAAACCATTGTCATAAAGACAATCATGACAAATAAACTCTATTAATATAACGTTGTCATGGTTACCAAACGAGTCTTCACTTCCTGTGTCTTTGTGTTGGCTTCGACTGATGCGGCAGTCGCGAGACAACGACAAGACCGGAGATCACAGTGTGTTATACTCACAACGGGTACATACTAGATATTGAAATCAGTGGTGTATGAAAACAACCCTGGCACATCAATCAATATATTTATACAACAGCAGCAGAAGCAGGTGTATGTGGGTAATTCATTACCTGAAACGCAAACGTTGACGCATTAAAAGGTCACGAGGACGCGTACATATACAGTATTAGGATTACCTTGGACGTTTGGACGTTAATTATGTTTCTATATTGCGAAGAAATACCACCTTAATTAATTCACACCTGAGAGAAGAGAAAATAAAGAGAAATGGACAGGGAGAACGTGTGCAGCCCAAGTAAAAAAACACTTTGTTTATCATCAGAAGCGTTTCCCCCCACCACCACCATCAGTTCAAATCGCCTCTCGTCCAAGGTCCGTCCCACCGTAAAAACATATCACTGCTATTTCTTGAGAAATATTGGGTGGCGGCCATTTTTAATTTTTACAGTTGAAGTTTCTTATCTCTATTTCTCTGAGAATACTTAATGGAACTTTCTCAAATATCACATGTAGGTTCCCTTTGGCCATCAGTTGTGTATATTTCGTTTTGAGACTAATTAGAAAATAAGATGGCCAACAGGTGGCCATTTAAAGATTTATCTGAAAGTCTGATAGATGGTTAACTTGAATATCAATCAAAATTGACATTGCTGTTTTACAGAAATCTCTTCGTTGATCGTTCTCAGATTACTTTTATAGGTACACCCTGTCTGTAGGTACATTCTGTCTGTAGGTACATCCTGTCTGTAGGTACACCCTGTATGTAGGTACATCATGTCTGTAGGTACATCCTGTCTGTGGGTACACCCTGTCTGTAGGTACACCCTGTTTGTAGGTACACCCTGTTTGTAGGTACACCCTGTCTGTAGGTACACCCTGTTTGTAGGTACACACTGTCTGTAGGTACACCCTGTCTGTAGGTACACCCTGTCTGTAGGTACACCCTGTATGCAGGTACATCATGTCTATAGGTACACCCTGTTTGTAGGTACACACTGTCTGTAGGTACACCTTGTATGCAGGTACATCATGTCTGTAGGTACATCCTGTCTGTGGGTACACCCTGTCTGTAGGTACACCCTGTCTGTAGGTACATCCTGTCTGTAGGTACTCCCTGTCTGAAGGTACTCCCTGTCTGTGGGTACACCCTGTCAGTAGGTACTCCCTGTCTGTGGGTACACCCTGTCTGTAGGTACACCCTGTCTGTAGGTACATCATGTCTGTAGGTACACCCTGTCTGTAGGTACATCCTATCTGTAGGTACACCCTGTTTGTAGGTACACCCTGTCTGTAGGTACACCCTGTCTGTAGGTTCATCCTGTCTGTATGTACACCCTGTCTGTAGGTACATCCTGTATGTAGGTACACCGTGTCTGTAGGTACATCCTGTCTGTAGGTACACCCTGTCTGCAGGTACATCATGTCTGTAGGTACATCATATTTGTAGGTACACCCTCTCTGTAGGTACATCCTGTCTGTAGGTACACCCTGTCTGTAGGTACATCATGTCTGTAGGTACACCCTGTTTGTAGGTACATCCTGTCTGTAGGTACATCCTGTCTGTAGGTACACCCTGTCTGCAGGTACATCATGTCTGTAGGTACATCATATTTGTAGGTACACCCTCTCTGTAGGTACATCCTGTCTGTAGGTACACCCTCTCTGCAGGTACATCATGTCTGTAGGTACATCCTGTCTGTAGGTACATCCTGTCTGTAGGTACACACTGTCTGTAGGTACACCCTGTTTGTAGGTACATCCTGTCTGTAGGTACACCCTGTATGCAGGTACATCATGTCTATAGGTACACCCTGTTTGTAGGTACACACTGTCTGTAGGTACACCTTGTATGCAGGTACATCATGTCTGTAGGTACATCCTGTCTGTGGGTACACCCTGTCTGTAGGTACACCCTGTCTGTAGGTACATCCTGTCTGTAGGTACTCCCTGTCTGAAGGTACTCCCTGTCTGTGGGTACACCCTGTCTGTAGGTACTCCCTGTCTGTGGGTACACCCTGTCTGTAGGTACACCCTGTCTGTAGGTACATCATGTCTGTAGGTACACCCTGTCTGTAGGTACATCCTATCTGTAGGTACACCCTGTTTGTAGGTACACCCTGTCTGTAGGTACACCCTGTCTGTAGGTTCATCCTGTCTGTATGTACACCCTGTCTGTAGGTACATCCTGTATGTAGGTACACCGTGTCTGTAGGTACATCCTGTCTGTAGGTACACCCTGTCTGCAGGTACATCATGTCTGTAGGTACATCATATTTGTAGGTACACCCTCTCTGTAGGTACATCCAGTCTGTAGGTACACCCTGTCTGTAGGTACATCATGTCTGTAGGTACACCCTGTTTGTAGGTACATCCTGTCTGTAGGTACATCCTGTCTGTAGGTACACCCTGTCTGCAGGTACATCATGTCTGTAGGTACATCATATTTGTAGGTACACCCTCTCTGTAGGTACATCCTGTCTGTAGGTACACCCTCTCTGCAGGTACATCATGTCTGTAGGTACATCCTGTCTGTAGGTACATCCTGTCTGTAGGTACACACTGTCTGTAGGTACACCCTGTTTGTAGGTACATCCTGTCTGTAGGTACACTCTGTCTGTAGGTACATCCTGTCTGTAGGTACACCCTGTCTGTAGGTACATCCTGTTTGTAGGTACACCCTGTTTGTAGGTACACGTTGTTTGTAGGTACATCCTGTTTGTAGGTACACCCTGTTTGTAGGTACACGTTGTTTGTAGGTACATCCTGTCTGTAGGTACACCCTGTCTGTAGGTACACCCTGTTTGTAGGTACACCCTGTTTGTAGGTACACGTTGTTTGTAGGTACACCCTGTCTGTAGGTACACCTTGTTTGTAGGTACACCCTGTCTGTAGGTACACCCTGTCTGTAGGTACACCCTGTCTGTAGGTACACCCTGTCTGTAGGTACATCCTGTCTGTAGGTACATCCTGTCTGTAGGTACACCCTGTCTGTAGGTACACCCTGTCTGTAGGTACATCCTGTCTGTATGTACACCCTGTCTGTAGGTACACCCTGTTTGTAGGTACACCCTGTATGTAGGTACATCATGTCTGTAGGTACACACTGTCTGTAGGTACACCCTGTCTGTAGGTACACCCTGTCTGTAGGTACACCCTGTGTGTAGGTACACCCTGTCTGTAGGTACACCTTGTTTGTAGGTACACCCTGTCTGTAGGTACATCCTGTCTGTGGGTACACCCTGTTTGTAGGTACACCCTGTCTGTAGGTACACTCTTTCTGTAGGTACACCCTGTCTGTAGGTACACCCTGTCTGTAGGTACACCCTGTCTGTAGGTACACCCTGTCTGTAGGTACACCTTGTTTGTAGGTACACCCTGTCTGTAGGTACATCCTGTCTGTGGGTACACCCTGTCTGTAGGTACACCCTGTCTGTAGGTACATCATGTCTGTAGGTACACCCTGTCTGTAGGTACATCCTATCTGTAGGTACACCCTGTTTGTAGGTACACCCTGTCTGTAGGTACACCCTGTCTGTAGGTTCATCCTGTCTGTATGTACACCCTGTCTGTAGGTACATCCTGTATGTAGGTACACCGTGTCTGTAGGTACATCCTGTCTGTAGGTACACCCTGTCTGCAGGTACATCATGTCTGTAGGTACATCATATTTGTAGGTACACCCTCTCTGTAGGTACATCCAGTCTGTAGGTACACCCTGTCTGTAGGTACATCATGTCTGTAGGTACACCCTGTTTGTAGGTACATCCTGTCTGTAGGTACATCCTGTCTGTAGGTACACCCTGTCTGCAGGTACATCATGTCTGTAGGTACATCATATTTGTAGGTACACCCTCTCTGTAGGTACATCCTGTCTGTAGGTACACCCTCTCTGCAGGTACATCATGTCTGTAGGTACATCCTGTCTGTAGGTACATCCTGTCTGTAGGTACACACTGTCTGTAGGTACACCCTGTTTGTAGGTACATCCTGTCTGTAGGTACACCCTGTATGCAGGTACATCATGTCTATAGGTACACCCTGTTTGTAGGTACACACTGTCTGTAGGTACACCTTGTATGCAGGTACATCATGTCTGTAGGTACATCCTGTCTGTGGGTACACCCTGTCTGTAGGTACACCCTGTCTGTAGGTACATCCTGTCTGTAGGTACTCCCTGTCTGAAGGTACTCCCTGTCTGTGGGTACACCCTGTCTGTAGGTACTCCCTGTCTGTGGGTACACCCTGTCTGTAGGTACACCCTGTCTGTAGGTACATCATGTCTGTAGGTACACCCTGTCTGTAGGTACATCCTATCTGTAGGTACACCCTGTTTGTAGGTACACCCTGTCTGTAGGTACACCCTGTCTGTAGGTTCATCCTGTCTGTATGTACACCCTGTCTGTAGGTACATCCTGTATGTAGGTACACCGTGTCTGTAGGTACATCCTGTCTGTAGGTACACCCTGTCTGCAGGTACATCATGTCTGTAGGTACATCATATTTGTAGGTACACCCTCTCTGTAGGTACATCCAGTCTGTAGGTACACCCTGTCTGTAGGTACATCATGTCTGTAGGTACACCCTGTTTGTAGGTACATCCTGTCTGTAGGTACATCCTGTCTGTAGGTACACCCTGTCTGCAGGTACATCATGTCTGTAGGTACATCATATTTGTAGGTACACCCTCTCTGTAGGTACATCCTGTCTGTAGGTACACCCTCTCTGCAGGTACATCATGTCTGTAGGTACATCCTGTCTGTAGGTACATCCTGTCTGTAGGTACACACTGTCTGTAGGTACACCCTGTTTGTAGGTACATCCTGTCTGTAGGTACACTCTGTCTGTAGGTACATCCTGTCTGTAGGTACACCCTGTCTGTAGGTACATCCTGTTTGTAGGTACACCCTGTTTGTAGGTACACGTTGTTTGTAGGTACATCCTGTTTGTAGGTACACCCTGTTTGTAGGTACACGTTGTTTGTAGGTACATCCTGTCTGTAGGTACACCCTGTCTGTAGGTACACCCTGTTTGTAGGTACACCCTGTTTGTAGGTACACGTTGTTTGTAGGTACACCCTGTCTGTAGGTACACCTTGTTTGTAGGTACACCCTGTCTGTAGGTACACCCTGTCTGTAGGTACACCCTGTCTGTAGGTACACCCTGTCTGTAGGTACATCCTGTCTGTAGGTACATCCTGTCTGTAGGTACACCCTGTTTGTAGGTACACCCTGTCTGTAGGTACATCCTGTCTGTATGTACACCCTGTCTGTAGGTACACCCTGTTTGTAGGTACACCCTGTATGTAGGTACATCATGTCTGTAGGTACACACTGTCTGTAGGTACACCCTGTCTGTAGGTACACCCTGTCTGTAGGTACACCCTGTGTGTAGGTACACCCTGTCTGTAGGTACACCTTGTTTGTAGGTACACCCTGTCTGTAGGTACATCCTGTCTGTGGGTACACCCTGTTTGTAGGTACACCCTGTCTGTAGGTACACTCTTTCTGTAGGTACACCCTGTCTGTAGGTACACCCTGTCTGTAGGTACACCCTGTCTGTAGGTACACCCTGTCTGTAGGTACACCTTGTTTGTAGGTACACCCTGTCTGTAGGTACATCCTGTCTGTGGGTACACCCTGTTTGTAGGTACACCCTGTCTGTAGATACACTCTTTCTGTAGGTACACCCTGTCTGTAGGTACACCCTGTTTGTAGGTACACCCTGTCTGTAGGTACACCTTGTTTGCAGGTACACCTTGTTTGTAGGTTTAATGAAAATTTAGAGGTTGACAGAAAAGACGAGAGATTGTGTCTGATATAGATCAAGTAAAAATAATTCGACGATGAGAGCCAAGATCCCTCTGCTCTCTCTAGCCTGAAAACTTCGAACAATACGGTTGTTTATTATATTTAGAAAAAAAAGTTCCCTGGCGGCAGAACACTATATGCCGCGCACGCGCGCTGATGCCTTATGGTGTTATATACTACTGGATCTACAAGGTTGGCATCACCGTAAGAGTATGGTGGCTCGTTAGAGCCAAATATCAAATCTCGCATTCTCGCTCTCTCAACCTTAGATCGCAAAATGAGAGAATGCGAAAGAGCGAACACGCGAGAATGAAAAAGAGCGAAAACATGAGAATGCAAAAATTCGACACGACAGTGAAGAGTTCGCACTCACGCCGTCGCGATTTCACTTCCTTGCCGTCACGTTTTCGAAAACGCGGGAATGCGAGATTAGGCCTTAACTTTATGACTCATGTCCTAACTGGGCTTCGAACTCACGATCTATGGCCCCCAATCGCCTAGCCAGAAATACCCGCAGCTTATATCGTTGCGCCACATCGGCGTTCTTAAAAAGGAACGTTTCAATGATCGTCGGCCCGATATCCTGACATGATTATAGCGGAAGTCGTCTATTAGATGATATGAATATCTGGATCGCAATGTATATATATTGCGATCCAGGTATATCTAACGTACTGTATAAACAGACTTGCTTACGCGAGGGAGCGAGATTGCAAGGACGTCCGTTAAGGCCTCATCTCGCGTTTTTGACGCGAAAACGCGAAGGCGAATATGCGAAGTTATTCTCGTATTCTCGCCGTCGCGTTTTCGCTCTTTCGCATTCTGGCGTTTTCGCTTCCTCACCGTCGACGGCCATAGGTCGAAAACGCGAGGTTAGGCCTTAACGTACGGTGGCTGAGCTGTGCCATTTCGTCTTTTCGCCTCGAAACGAAAAGACGAAAATCAAATATCTTAATTCTCGTCCTTTCGTCTTTTCGCCAGGAAAAGGCGAAAATTATCACAACTTAAATTTCGTGTTTTCGCCCCGAAAAGACGAAATTAATTCACGCAAATTAGCGACTTTAATTCTCGTCTTTTTTTCTTTTCGCCCCGAAAAGACGAAAACTAACAAACATTTATTTTCGTCTTTTCGACTTTTCGCCCCGAAAGAACGAAAATTAAAGTTTTTAAATTTTAAGGTTTTTAAATTTCGTCTTTTCGCCCAAAAAGACGAAAATTAGCAAGCTTAATTTTCGTCTTTTCGACTTTTCGCCCCGAAAGAACGAAACTTAATGTTTTTAAATTTTAAGGTTTTTAAATTTCGTCTTTTCAGTAAGCATAATTTTCGTTTTTCGGGGCGAAAAGTCGAAAAGACGAGAATTAATGTCTCTAATTTGCGTGCATTTACTTCGTCTTTTCGCGTATGATGTTTCGGGGCAGAAAGACGAAAGGACGAAATGGCACAAATTAGCCACCGTATTTTAATTCTCGTCCTCCCGTCTTTTCGCCCCGAAAAGACGAAACACCATACGCGAAAAGACGAAATAAAGGCACGCAAATTAGCGAATTTAAATCTCATCTTTTCAGGCTCAATATTTTCGTCTTTTTGACTTTTCGTCTACTAAACAAACCTTAAACTTCGACTTTTCGACTTTTCGGCCCGAAAAGACGAAAATTAAGGTTTGTTGTTTTTTTATTTTCGGGGCGAAAAGACGAAATGACGAAATGGCACAAATCAGCCACCGTACTTCGGGTCTTCGGCCCTAATCAGGCTGGTGTCAATTAAGGCTCCCGAGCTGATAAGGGGTGCGATATCAAAATGGTCATATAATAATCTCTAATTATATAACCTACTTATATATATATATGATGGAGGTAGGAGTGAGGGAGGCTGATCAGTTTATACGGATATTTGTTACCTACTCGTGTGTATGGAACTCACAAGTAACAATGTTCCCCGTCATCACGTATACATATACAGGTAATCAGTGTGGTGACTAATGGATGTTGTTCAATCTATTACGGTTTGCAGCGATCCCTTCAAATGTCAAATAAGTATTTTCTTTCTATTAAAATCGATCAATATGAAACCGTATAATGTATCGTGTTTTCATTATGAATGGCCTTGACCGTCCTCTGTTTATGTGTATTCCCGAAATAGTCACTCGTGCATGTCGGCTTGCTACCATTAATACCCGAAGCCACTGGATATTTAAATCCAGACAATACCATACCTGGCTTTCAGGGTCACGAGTCGATATAAACATGGCGGATTACTACAGCAACATGGGACGTATATCGACAGACGCTGGATAGTCGCTCGCCACGTGTACACGGCTGTTCTACCTTAACTATGTCAGGAGTGAAATCGGGGACAGTACGTGTTATATAGTACATACTGCAATGTTTGTACAGGTAGCACTGTTTGTGTACGGTCACCAACACGTGTCCGCAAATTATTTGATTGGTGGACTCGGTAGTCTCTTCGTTTATGAAATTAGGACTGACGTACACATATAGTAATCTTCGTTCTGCCAGGCGTTGACCAAAGGGACTTCCCAACCCACGATCCATATATATTTATGTGTTATAGTGCCAAGTCCTACGCCTTTCAAGGCCTGTAATAACATGGACAGGTAAGTTGAATTTCAGGGCCTGTAATAACATGGACAGGTAAGTTAGATCGTATGTCTGTTATTAATGCTACAATTGGTAACGAAAAGGCCTCCGGTATACTCGGTCTTATAGATCAAAACGTAAAAATAAAGTAGGTTTAGTATATAGGATCGTGTACAGTGTATAGATGGTGTACGGACAGAAGTCAGTACTAAAGTAGGTTTAGTATATAGGATCGTGTACAGTGTATAGATGGTGTACGGACAGAAGTCAGTACTAAAGTAGGTTTAGTATATAGGATCGTGTACAGTGTATAGATGGTGTACGGACAGAAGTCTGTACTAAAGTAGGTTTAGTATATAGGATCGTGTACAGTGTATAGATGGTGTACGGACAGAAGTCAGTACTAAAGTAGGTTTAGTATATAGGATCGTGTACAGTGTATAGATGGTGTACGGACAGAAGTCAGTACTAAAGTAGGTTTAGTATATAGGATCGTGTACAGTGTATAGATGGTGTACGGACAGAAGTCAGTACTAAAGTAGGTTTAGTATATAGGATCGTGTACAGTGTATAGATGGTGTACGGACAGAAGTCAGTACTAAAGTAGGTTTAGTATATAGGATCGTGTACAGTGTATAGATGGTGTACGGACAGAAGTCAGTACTAAAGTAGGTTTAGTATATAGGATCGTGTACAGTGTATAGATGGTGTACGGACAGAAGTCAGTACTAAAGTAGGTTTAGTATATAGGATCGTGTACAGTGTATAGATGGTGTACGGACAGAAGTCAGTACTAAAGTAGGTTTAGTATATAGGATCGTGTACAGTGTATAGATGGTGTACGGACAGAAGTCAGTACTAAAGTAGGTTTAGTATATAGGATCGTGTACAGTGTATAGATGGTGTACGGACAGAAGTCAGTACTAAAGTAGGTTTAGTATATAGGATCGTGTACAGTGTATAGATGGTGTACGGACAGAAGTCAGTACTAAAGTAGGTTTAGTATATAGGATCGTGTACAGTGTATAGATGGTGTACGGACAGAAGTCAGTACTAAAGTAGGTTTAGTATATAGGATCGTGTACAGTGTATAGATGGTGTACGGACAGAAGTCAGTACTAAAGTAGGTTTAGTATATAGGATCGTGTACAGTGTATAGATGGTGTACGGTTGTACGGACAGAAGTCAGTACTAAAGTAGGTTTAGTATATAGGATCGTGTACAGTGTATAGATGGTGTACGGACAGAAGTCAGTACTAAAGTAGGTTTAGTATATAGGATCGTGTACAGTGTATAGATGGTGTACGGTAGTACGGACAGAAGTCAGTACTAAAGTAGGTTTAGTATATAGGATCGTGTACAGTGTATAGATGGTGTACGGACAGAAGTCAGTACTAAAGTAGGTTTAGTATATAGGATCGTGTACAGTGTATAGATGGTGTACGGACAGAAGTCAGTACTAAAGTAGGTTTAGTATATAGGATCGTGTACAGTGTATAGATGGTGTACGGACAGAAGTCTGTACTAAAGTAGGTTTAGTATATAGGATCGTGTACAGTGTATAGATGGTGTACGGACAGAAGTCAGTACTAAAGTAGGTTTAGTATATAGGATCGTGTACAGTGTATAGATGGTGTACGGACAGAAGTCAGTACTAAAGTAGGTTTAGTATATAGGATCGTGTACAGTGTATAGATGGTGTACGGACAGAAGTCAGCACTAAAGTAGGTTTAGTATATAGGATCGTGTACAGTGTATAGATGGTGTACGGTTGTACGGACAGAAGTCAGTACTAAAGTAGGTTTAGTATATAGGATCGTGTACAGTGTATAGATGGTGTACGGACAGAAGTCAGTACTAAAGTAGGTTTAGTATATAGGATCGTGTACAGTGTATAGATGGTGTACGGTAGTACGGACAGAAGTCAGTACTAAAGTAGGTTTAGTATATAGGATCGTGTACAGTGTATAGATGGTGTACGGACAGAAGTCAGTAGTAAAGTAGGTTTAGTATATAGGATCGTGTACAGTGTATAGATGGTGTACGGACAGAAGTCAGTAGTAAAGTAGGTTTAGTATATAGGATCGTGTACAGTGTATAGATGGTGTACGGACAGAAGTCAGTACTAAAGTAGGTTTAGTATATAGGATCGTGTACAGTGTATAGATGGTGTACGGACAGAAGTCAGTACTAAAGTAGGTTTAGTATATAGGATCGTGTACAGTGTATAGATGGTGTACGGACAGAAGTCTGTACTAAAGTAGGTTTAGTATATAGGATCGTGTACAGTGTATACATGGTGTACGGACAGAAGTCAGTACTAAAGTAGGTTTAGTATATAGGATCGTGTACAGTGTATAGATGGTGTACGGACAGAAGTCAGTACTAAAGTAGGTTTAGTATATAGGATCGTGTACAGTGTATAGATGGTGTATGGTAGTACGGACAGAAGTCAGTACTAAAGTAGGTTTGGTATATAGGATCGTGTACAGTGTATAGATGGTGTACGGACAGAAGTCAGTACTAAAGTAGGTTTAGTATATAGGATCGTGTACAGTGTATAGATGGTGTACGGACAGAAGTCAGTACTAAAGTAGGTTTAGTATATAGGATCGTGTACAGTGTATAGATGGTGTACGGACAGAAGTCAGTACTAAAGTAGGTTTAGTATATAGGATCGTGTACAGTGTATAGATGGTGTACGGACAGAAGTCAGTACTAAAGTAGGTTTAGTATATAGGATCGTGTACAGTGTATAGATGGTGTACGGACAGAAGTCTGTACTAAAGTAGGTTTAGTATATAGGATCGTGTACAGTGTATAGATGGTGTACGGACAGAAGTCAGTACTAAAGTAGGTTTAGTATATAGGATCGTGTACAGTGTATAGATGGTGTACGGACAGAAGTCAGTACTAAAGTAGGTTTAGTATATAGGATCGTGTACAGTGTATAGATGGTGTACGGACAGAAGTCAGTACTAAAGTAGGTTTAGTATATAGGATCGTGTACAGTGTATAGATGGTGTACGGACAGAAGTCAGTAGTAAAGTAGGTTTAGTATATAGGATCGTGTACAGTGTATAGATGGTGTACGGACAGAAGTCAGTACTAAAGTAGGTTTCAGTATATAGGATCGTGTACAGTGTATAGATGGTGTACGGACAGAAGTCAGTACTAAAGTAGGTTTAGTATATAGGATCGTGTACAGTGTATAGATGGTGTACGGACAGAAGTCAGTACTAAAGTAGGTTTAGTATATAGGATCGTGTACAGTGTATAGATGGTGTACGGACAGAAGTCAGTACTAAAGTAGGTTTAGTATATAGGATCGTGTACAGTGTATAGATGGTGTACGGACAGAAGTCAGTACTAAAGTAGGTTTAGTATATAGGATAGTGTACAGTGTATAGATGGTGTACGGTAGTCCGGACAGAAGGTTTAAGCCAAACGGTACCGGAAATATGTTAAAGTAGGTACGTCTGCATACATATATTCTCATGTACATTTATGATAAAAGATTGATAATTTACGGCCCGAGTATTGACTTTATATGCCTACATTAAAACACCCATGCCCCCCTAGTTGACCGAAGCCCAGACATACTACAATAACAATGCTAAACTAAATAGACTATTTCAGAAGGAACACAGCGCGAGATATTAAACCTTTCAGAAGGAACAAAGCGCGAGATATTACAACCTTTCAGAAGGAACACAGCGCGAGATATTACAATCTTTCAGAAGGAAAACAGCGCGAGATATTACAACCTTTCAGAAGGAAAACAGCGCGAGATATTACAATCTTTCAGAAGGAACAAAGCGCGAGATATTACAATCTTTCAGAAGGAACACAGCGCGAGATATTACAACCTTTCAGAAGGAACACAGCGCGAGATATTACAACCTTTCAGAAGGAACAAAGCGCGTGATATTACAACCTTTCAGAAGGAACAAAGCGCGAGATATTACAACCTTTCAGTAGGAACACAGCGCGAGATATTACAACCTTTCAGAAGGAACACAGCGCGAGATATTACAACCTTTCAGTAGGAACACAGCGCGAGATATTACAACCTTTCAGAAGGAACACAGCGCGAGATATTACAACCTTTCAGAAGGAACAAAGCGCGAGATATTACAACCTTTCAGTAGGAACACAGCGCGAGATATTACAACCTTTCAGTAGGAACACAGCGCGAGATATTACAACCTTTCAGTAGGAACAAAGCGCGAGATATTACAACCTTTCAGTAGGAACACAGCGCGAGATATTACAACCTTTCAGAAGGAACACAGCGCGAGATATTACAACCTTTCAGAAGGAACACAGCGCGAGATATTACAACCTTTCAGTAGGAACAAAGCGCGAGATATTACAACCTTTCAGTAGGAACACAGCGCGAGATATTACAACCTTTCAGAAGGAACACAGCGCGAGATATTACAACCTTTCAGAAGGAACACAGCGCGAGATATTACAACCTTTCAGTAGGAACACAGCGCGAGATATTACAACCTTTCAGTAGGAACAAAGCGCGAGATATTACAACCTTTCAGAGGGAACACAGCGCGAGATATTACAACCTTTCAGAAGGAACAAAGCGCGAGATATTACAACCTTTCAGAGGGAACACAGCGCGAGATATTACAACCTTTCAGAGGGAACACAGCGCGAGATATTACAACCTTTCAGTAGGAACAAAGCGCGAGATATTACAACCTTTCAGTAGGAACACAGCGCGAGATATTACAACCTTTCAGAAGGAACACAGCGCGAGATATTACAACCTTTCAGAAGGAACACAGCGCGAGATATTACAACCTTTCAGAAGGAACACAGCGCGAGATATTACAACCTTTCAGTAGGAACAAAGCGCGAGATATTACAACCTTTCAGAAGGAACAAAGCGCGAGATATTACAACCTTTCAGAAGAACACAGCGCGAGATATTACAACCTTTCAGTAGGAACACAGCGCGAGATATTACAACCTTTCAGAAGGAACACAGCGCGAGATATTACAACCTTTCAGTAGGAACAAAGCGCGAGATATTACAACCTTTCAGAAGGAACACAGCGCGAGATATTACAACCTTTCAGAAGGAACACAGCGCGAGATATTACAATCTTTCAGAAGGAACAAAGCGCGAGATATTACAACCTTTCAGAAGGAACACAGCGCGAGATATTACAACCTTTCAGTAGGAACACAGCGCGAGATATTACAACCTTTCAGAAGGAACAAAGCGCGAGATATTACAACCTTTCAGAGGGAACACAGCGCGAGATATTACAACCTTTCAGAGGGAACACAGCGCGAGATATTACAACCTTTCAGAAGGAACAAAGCGCGAGATATTACAACCTTTCAGAAGGAACACAGCGCGAGATATTACAACCTTTCAGAGGGAACACAGCGCGAGATATTACAACCTTTCAGAAGGAACACAGCGCGAGATATTACAACCTTTCAGAAGGAACACAGCGCGAGATATTACAATCTTTCAGAAGGAACAAAGCGCGAGATATTACAACCTTTCAGAAGGAACACAGCGCGAGATATTACAACCTTTCAGTAGGAACACAGCGCGAGATATTACAACCTTTCAGAAGGAACAAAGCGCGAGATATTACAACCTTTCAGAGGGAACACAGCGCGAGATATTACAACCTTTCAGAGGGAACACAGCGCGAGATATTACAACCTTTCAGAAGGAACAAAGCGCGAGATATTACAACCTTTCAGTACAATTGAGAGTTAGATACGGTCGAGCCAAGAATAACTTTCAAGGACTCAACATTTATGTTAATGGCCTTAATACAAGATTTGATTGACAAACATACGCTTGCAAGATTGGATATTTTAAGCTCGATCGGTTGAGTGTAAGACTAGTAAGTCAGATGTCCTAGGTTCGATCACAGGCGCTTGCATAGAAAATGTTATTTTCATTTTTTTTGACAGTGGTATGTGTAATCAGCTTAACAGATTACACATACCACTGTCATATAAAAAAAAATGAAAGTCATATTTTCTATGCAAGCGCCTGTGGGTTCGATCCCTTGTGGAGGCAGTGATTCAAATTCAATTAATCAAGCGCTCTGTTACGTGAATAAAAAAGTACCGTAGGACTGTATTAATGTAAATTAAAATGTGTTTAGAGGCCCAGACGACCACCACATGTAAGATGTAATACAATGAAGTCAACATCAAACACGAACATACACGTTATTGAACCTCACGTCATACACGTATGTAGCTCACACATAGGTGTATCTATATGTATCGTTAAACAATACAAAACCAATACATAGCGGCGACTTGTGTCGCACTTGTCCACTTAGCAGTTAACAGGAAGCGTCACCATGGATATATTGATGTGCAATTGACATGTAACGTAAACAAATGAGTACTAGACATACGTTACAATACATTTGTAAATTGCATATTTTTTAATCATCAATGTCACATTAGGCATTTGTGTCGCTTTCCATTGACGTGAATATTTTCCTTTCAGGTGCTTAGGAACCGGATATGTTGAGCTGGACATGTTTACTGGGTCTGTGACGTCATATCCTCGTCAGATCATCAACGATTGGGGATCTAAGACATAAAACGGGACAATGATAGATCCTAGATACACCATACGTGTGTAAACATAAACAACACGTTGGAGGGATACACCATACGTGTGTAACATAAACAACACTTTGGAGGGATACACCACACGTGTGTAAACATAAACAACACTTTAGAGGGATACACCATACGTGTGTAACATAAACAACACTTTGGAGGGATACACCACACGTGTGTAAACATAAACAACACGTTGGAGGGATACACCATACGTGTGTAAACATAAACAACACTTTGGAGGGATACACCACACGTGTGTAAACATAAACAACACGTTGGAGGGATACACCATACGTGTGTAAACATAAACAACACTTTAGAGGGATACACCATACGTGTGTAAACATAAACAACACGTTGGAGGGATACACCATACGTGTGTAAACATAAACAACACGTTGGAGGGATACACCATACGTGTGTAAACATAAACACGTTGGAGGAATCATCATTGTGATGAAAACTGCTTAACATCACGGTGTTATTGATGCAACAATGAGTAGTAAAATTATCAGGGCGCTAATAAGCGCTATGATGGTCGGATCATCCGGGTTCCTGTTGGGTTTCCTATACACAACGGAAAAACCAAAGGCAGCCCTCCCATTGTATTCCAGGTCAACAACCACAAAACATATATCGCGTGTCATGGTATCAAATACGACGTCCACTAATTCTACACTATTTTCATCATTCAATTCATCGTCGGCTCTAGCCAATGAAACTGAAGAAATTTATGAAACGTTTTTAAAGTATGACCCTAAAAACTTCTCATACCCAGCGGACTTTAACCTGAAACAAGCTGTTCATGATCTTATTGTTTATGGCAAGGAAATCCCCGGAGTTCATCAGAAAATTCAATTTCATAATTTCAAGTATCTTCATTCACCAAAACCATGTGCTTTTCCTTTGGATGATAAGAAAAATAGAAACATTATCATATTGATAAAATCTTTTATTGGGAATTTTCATTTACGAAAAACACAGAGAGATTTGTTTAAGAAAAAAACAAAGTTATCCGCTAGTGTTAGACAAATATTTATATTAGGGTATAATGCGACATATCAGAACTTTGTCGAGGCGGAAAGTATTAAGTTTCGAGATATTATACAAGAAGACTTCATTGATACCTACCTCAATAACACACTGAAAACAGTCATGGCGTACAACTGGGTAGACAAATTCTGCAGGGGTGCATCCATCTTGTTTTTCGTGGATGACGATTACTATGTTCATTACGAAAGAATAATTTCGCATATAAGAGCAGTGTTTCAACTGAAGAATACGGGTGTGTTTGCAGGAACTTTGGCCAGTAAAGCGGTTCCATACCGCCGACATGAGACCATATGGTCCTTGACCTTTAGTCAGTATCCTTACGATTATTTCCCGCCATATGTAGGGGGCGGGGCGTACATAGTGTCTCATGACGTGGCACGCAGATTTGCAGCCTCTTTTCCATATGTGCAATTTCTTGGCATAGACGACGCCTACCTCGGTATTGTGGCAAAAAAGTTGGATATTCACCCAATTTACGATCCTCATTTCGACACGACGAAGCGATCAGCTTTTGCGAGGGAGTGTTCTCACAGCTCATTGGAACTGGCAAATAACCTCTGTCCCATTGCAAAACGTAAGACAGAATTTCTCATGGGTTCAAAAGTTAGACTTCCTCGTAAACCAGTTAGCTGGCTTAGCATACTTCCTATGATCATTTTTCTTAATGTGGTTTTCATGATAGCTGTTTGGTGTTCAAATTAATCCACTGTGTTCAATTGCATGTTGGCATGTGACATTTACTGCATGGTTTTAATTAGTTATTTATCGTTTATACAAACTGTGATAACAGAACATTTTGACGCTGATATTGATGAGTTCGATTTCTTTTCAGCATTGTAAATATTTAATTTTTCGAACTTTTTTTTATTCCCGAATGTACAGATCGACGGCATGTTATCGTAGAATCTTGCTTTTCAGAACTATAATTACTCAGATTTGTCATTGTTAACACGTTCAAAAAATGTGTTTATCGACGGATATGTTTTCCGGGAATGTTCAAATTGATATACATGTCATCTTTATAATCTGAATATTTTATTTATTCCTTATTTTTGATTTTTAAAAGTTAATTGATGAATATCTATTATGATTTATTAACTATCTATTTGGTATGCGAGATTTATAAGACTGGTATGGATGAAATACATTGTTCTTTTTGTTTTAACTTCATTTAACCTGCACGGGTATTATATGGAATATTTTCTATATTTGAATGGTGTTCAATGTTTCATATTTACATTCTCTGTTGCATGTTAGTAAACCAAATTGTATTCGTGAGACTATATACTATAATTTACAGTGATTCGGTCAGTGTAGGAATACAGCTCCAGGTGTTACAGGTTAAAACAATGGCCGCCAGTTACTTCCGGCCTAGAGAACGTTCGAATGCTAGCATTTATTTACATACGCCACAACAAAAAATAAACCAACGTCACAAATTATGAGCGTAATATTTCATAATTAAAAAATGTAGTCAACACGAAATTACTAGAAGCGTCATTCTTGTTCAATACGAAATTATCAAACTGTCATTGTCGTCACACTCACAGGGGCTCGTTTCCGAATTTTCAGAAATGCAAGACACAACATTAAAAGTCAAGTATTTATATAAAAAAAGGTCTTGTAAATAGATCGGGAGTGTATACTGGATTTTAGTTTTGTGGTTATTCACTGATGTCAAAGGCATACCCTTACAAAATTTAGCCCCTGTGAAGTTGAAAATCGTCTGCTAAGCGACACTGATTTGACCGGTTAGACTGGAATCTGTTTCAAACGAAATATACTTGAAATCTTTTTCACCTACTGTCAAGACGACTTAGGCTGTTCCGGTATTTGAACTTGATGACGTCAGTGATAGGGTAAACAGCGAATTTGAACGCGTCATATAACCTACAGTAAATAAAAAAAATCTTAATGTAAATATAAGCATTGAACGGTTACCAAATGGTAGTATACAGTCGATATGAATACAATTTGGGTGACAGATAAATAGTTCATATCACCTTATTGTATTCATCTGCCACTCAAATTGTATTGATATCGACTGTATATACCTACTTTGTATGAATGAATATATTGACACTTCACCAAGCTCAACAAGTTATTAAAACCTTTTCTTACATCAAAATCATTTACTCTTGTTTATGCTTTTAATTTTCTAAATATTTAAAGATTGAGAAATACACGATTTTTTTGTTATTGTTGATTGTTTTGGTTACATAAACAATGTTTTTTTCATCTTCATAAGGGCTTATGGTACATTTGTTCTGGTTAAAAGATACAAGCTTACGTTCAGTGAGCCATACCATAAACTAGATCTTATGTCTACTGATAATCATTTGAGGATTTGGTTTATTTTGGCATATTTGATTTTGTGAACGTCTATTTCTAGTGTTATTTGGTCTTAAATCGCTCCAACTGTCGATTGGCTGTAAAACAATACAAATGGCACATATGACCCATCGTAAGAGGCGACTAAACTTGTGATCTTATCTATGCTTTTCTTTCAGTTCATGTTCTTGATTACTTTAAACCATTTGGTTCATCAGTACAGTGCATATATATACAGTGCAAACAAAAACGACACAAACTATATACAGACACAACACTCACAACATATACAATATATAGTGTAGAGAGACATCTCAAATTACAATTACCTACAATTACATCTATTATATATATATATATTACATCTATTATATATGTCAAGTAGTAATAACGACAGTACAGACAAGTAAATTGTCAAATTTTCGAGGCAATCTGCCCCTTTATCAAGACACAGGTAAATTACATACGATCACATATAGACATAGAACATGGAACAGTTACACAAATATAGTAGGTATAAACAACAAAAAGTATCATAATGTTGTAAAAATGATCCCCCTCGGCCGATACTTAATTCGCCGAGGGCCTATTATGATTAATAAGGAAACATCTTTGGTGGTGTACAGATGCTAAAAGTAAATGAATGAATGAATGAATGAACAAATAAATAAGTAAATAAATAAATAATATAACTTAAAGGTTTAACAGAAAAGCATCGCGGGTCGATTCGATGTGATGGCAGCGCGTGTTATGTCATGAATGTTTTTTTGTTATTGTTTCCCCCCCCCCCGGGTTGCAGTGACAATATCGGGTGGCCAATCCCATATTAAAATCAGTTCGTTTAAATGAAATGGAACAAGTATTAAAAACATATAGATGTAATTGTGTAGAAAGGTAAAATTTAGACATTAGAAACCAAACAAAAAGGTGGTCGAAAGATCCTATTATCGTGACGAAAACCGAATGTCAGGTATATATATATATATATTATTCTCACATCACATTCAAATGTTACTCTAGGGATTTATTTATATATACGTTTATTTATCATTATCACAGTATATATAATGATACAATATTTTCAAAACATTTATTTAACTTTATATCATTCTCACATTACAACGATTTATTATTCACATTACCTTTATCTATCATTCTCACATTACATTATGTAATATTCTCCCATTCCATTCATCTACTCATCAAACTATTATTCTCACATCATATTTACTAATCTCACATTAATCTATGACCCACATGTCATATTTGTCTATCGCTGTTGCATAGCATTAAGTAACTATTCGCTTTTTGTTACTTAATCTGAGAATCTTTGCTAAATTTGACAAATCTTTTTTGTTATCTGTTTTCAATAATTGAATAAATTTGAACATACTAGGCTTTCGAAAATAATCTTTCTTTATAAGCTTGTTTCTTATATGTTTATAACATTCACATATTATTATAAAGTGATACTGATCTTCAATATCTCCGCTATTGCATGATGTACATATTCTACGGCATCGTTCAGTATTGTTGTAACGACCTACCTCAATATTCAGCTTATGTGACGACATACGGATTTTCGATATTTGTTTCAGATTATGACTACCTATAGGTTTCGTTAAATATTTCTGTAAACCAAAACCCTCATTAATGTGTTTTTATAAAGAACATTGTGTAGATGTAACTATCTTGTCGTTGCAATCTTGTTGGAACATATCATACATTCTACGTTTAATAATTTTTAAAATAATTGCCAACGCCGTTGTCACTTTGCCATATATACCCTAACCCCATTCTATATAATTCATCTCGTATACTGTCAGACCATTCACTTCCTTTCCCAAGCATTTCTTGGTAACAAGCGTTTAGAATACAGTTATTTGAATTTCTTAATTTAGTTTAAACATATTTTATTGACATATAATAATGATAAAGGGTTTAGTCAGCAAGTTTTTCCAACTTATAGACGACTTCTCCCATAATAATAATAAAATAATTAACAATAACATAGTCACATGATGGCATATACAAATATTCAGAAATTCGATGAAGAAACGAAAATATAATGAGAGAGAGAGAGAGAGAGAGAGAGAGAGAGAGAGATTTCTTAATTTAAACCAATACTTAAAGATCCTCAATTTCCTTATAATGGTCATCGGATATCTCCCTAGTTCCTGATATATCATACAATTTGCCGTGCATTTTTTAACTCCTAGTAATCTCTCACAAAAATCTAAATGTAGTTTTTGCTATCCCTGGTGCCTTATGAAATCCCCACACTTCACTACCGTATTTTAAAATGCTAGCAACATAAATATCAAATACATGAAGCTGTGTTTCTATATTTAAAAAGTTTTTCTTACAGACATTAGCTACTGCAAAAAGTGCTTTTTTACCCTGTTCAGAAATCTTATCCTGTGTTTTTCTAAATTTACCATTGAAATTCAATATCATACCTAAGTAATCAAAATCATTCACAGTTTCGAGTTCGCGGCCATTATAAAACCACACCTCATCTTCTCGTAGTTTACCACCGTTCCTGAAACAAGACCTTTTGTTTTATCAGTATTTACAGTAAGGTTCCATTTTTTAGTATACGTAAGTAGTGTATCTAATATTTTTTGTAAACCTTTTGCAGTTTCGGCTAAAAGTACCATATCATCTGCCTACATCAATAATAATAGATTGATAGTTTGTAATTCAATTGTAGGACAATCATCAGTTAAAAAGCTCATCTCGCAATCATTTACGTACATAGAAAACATTAAAGGTGACAAAATTTCTCCTTGGAATAAACCGTTCTTACAATTGAAAAAATCTGACATTTTATTGTTATATTTTACACAACATTTAACATCATTATACAGTGAACGGATTACAGTTAGCATTTTGCCTTCTACTCCCTCTTTGATAAGTTTAAACCATAGGTTCTGTCTATTAACAAAGTTGAATGCTTTCCTGTAATCAATAAAACAACAGTATAATCTCTTTTTATTTCTAAGTGTTTTACCTATTAATGACTGTAACACAAATATGGCGTCGACTGTTGACATATGTTTCTTAAACCCAAACTGAGCATCATTTATTTTTGAATATGTACAATCGAAATCAACTAGACTATTATTCAAAATTGAGGTAAAAAAAAAAAATCCCAATCAACTGATTAAAGTAATACCTCGGTAGTTATTAGTATCATTCTTATCTTCCCTTTTAAAACAGGGACAATGTTACCTATTGACCATGCAGTTGGATAATTACCCGACTTAAAAACATTATTAAATAATTCAACAAGGCAAGGTAAAAGGACATCTTTACAATTGATAAAATATTCATTAATTAGTAAATCATGACCACATGCTTTAGATGTGCTCAACTTATTAATAGCTTTGAGGATTTTATTTCTAGTGATATCATCATCCAACTCTTGAAATGCAGAAATATTTATATGGTTATCATACTGTTTTAAAAAATCGGTTACCATTTCATTCTCTTCAGATTCAGTGGAAGATATATCATGAAAATAATCAAAAAAGGCCTGTTCATCCAAATTGCATTTAACATCGTTATTTCTTTTCCTGAATGTTCTATAAAATTTCTTTGGGTTGTGTTTTCTCATGTAATTCATCATATTTCCTTGCTGTGCTTTATATTCACGTTTCAATCTACATTCTAATTTTTTATATGTGCGTTTTCTATAAGCGAGTAGGTTGCGATATTCTTCAGATTTATCTGAATTAAAATTGAACAATGCTTGTTTGTACTCGGAGTATAGATTTTTACATGTTTCATTGAACCATGGGTTATCTTCCATTTTAACCTTATGATAAAACCTAGTAGCACATGTATACGTGATAGCACTAAATGGCAATAATAATTCGTTCAATGTTTTAGTAAACTTATCAACACATTGATCAATACCTGCTGAACATTCTTCATTATTATTACAAGCATTTAATAATTCAGTGCGGTTACTTTTTCCAGTACCGGCCTAACGACATTTGCATGTCCATCATTCCATTTCATTTTTATACCTTTAATATTATTATCACGACTACTGTCTCTAGTCTAAATACCGTTACTTCTCACACGGGTACATAGTGTGATACAGACAGGCGAATGGTCTGAAAAAAACATTGAATACACTCTCGAACTTTGAAATATTATCTAAATTATTATCAAATGTCATTACATAGTCTATGAGGCTAGTGCCTCTACTATTACAAAAAGTGATATTACCATCTATATCATCTCTATGTCTACTGTTTACGATTCTCAATAGGGGGCCGCGGTGGCCGAGTGGTTAAGGTGTCCCGACACTTTAACACTAGCCCTCCACCACTGGGTTGCGAGTTCGAAACCTACGTGGGGCAGTTGCCAGGTACTGACCGTAGGCCGGTGGTTTTTCTCCGGGTACTCCGGCTTTCCTCCACCTCCAAAACCTGGCACGTCCTTAAATGACCCTGGCTGTTAATAGGACGTTAAACAAAAACAAACAAACAAAATTACGATTCTCAAAGCAGTAGTTTTACAAAGGGAAAGTAATTGTCTACCAAACTGGTTGATGACTTGGTCTGAACTGGAACGTTTAGGCAGTTTTGAATCGGGAACGTAGTTTATGATTTTTAACATTGTGTTTGTGGCAACTTCACTAATTATATCATTACAAATATAATCTTCATGGCACGCCGTTCTACTATTAAAATCACCTAAGACAATTACTTTCCAGATATCTTTATACGTGCATACCAAATCCTCCAAACAAGCAAATAAATCATTTTCACATTTTTCGTAAAAAGTGCTATTAATTGGTGGAAAATAGCAGGCAAACGCATAAGTATCAATGTCATGATTTGATAACGTTCGGGATAACTTCATTGATACAATATTGTCGTTAATATTATCAATAATACAACAGTGTTTTGATAATGAAGATCTGATAAAAATTACAATACCACCACCTTTGCCATGCTGTCTAGGGGAACTGCAACCATCGTAACCATCTAATTCCAAAATATCATCTATTTTTACCCAACACTCATTTAAGCATTGAACTGTTACCAAATGGTAGTATACAGTCGATATGAATACAATTTGGGTGACAGATAAATAGAATGTCGCCCTAACGGGCGACATGAAATATTTATCTGCATATACATACACAACCGGAAACTATGTCGATACTCCCGATTTTTTTTTACAAGATTTTTTTTTTATAAATACTTGACTTTTAATGTTGTCGTGTCTTTCATTTCTGAAAATTTGGAAACGAGCCCCTGTGAGTGTGACGACATTGACAATTGGATAATTTCGTATAGATCAAGAATGGCGCTTATAGTAATTTCGTGTTGACTACATTTTAAGTATTATAAAATTATACTCTCATAACTTGTGACATTGCTTTATTGTTTGTTGTGGCTTCTGTTAATAAATGCTAGCATTCGAAAGATCTCTAGGCCGAAAGTAACGGGCGGCCATTGTTTAACCTACAACACCTGGAGCTGTATTCCTACACTGACCGAATCACTGTAAATTGTAGTATACAGTCTCATGAATACAATTTGGTTTACTAACGACATATAGGCAAATGCAACACAGAATGTAAATATAGAGACAAACAACGTCATATTTCACACGATATTTACAAATTCTCGCGACTCCAATTTCCCGGTGATACATCTACAAATGTTCCATGATATGATGGAGATTCCCTCCACACTATCCTAGTAGCTCGTATGGTGATCAAGTCTATGGTTAGAACCTGGTCCAAATGTTGGACCCGTAGAGTTTCCAAAACCTTGGTCTGCAGGTAATTGTTCTGGCGCTCTCGTAATACGTTCATGATCATAATAGGCTTGTGGCCTATGCGCAGAATTGTTAGTAACCCTGGAATGTTCACGACGGATGCGGGCGTCTTACCGTCCGGAATCTCGTGGAATATGGACATCAGCCTGTATTTCTATTGTATTATTAGCCTTAGATGTCGGGTTGGATCGTGATGAACCAGAAGACACATGTCGGCGATCTGGTGACGCTTCTCTGCCGGTGTTCCGTGCGGACATTTTGTTTCTCGTCGGTAAGGCTGAGTCGGAAGTACTATCGCGTGGTGATGACGTGAGGCGGGGGTGTTTCACATTCCTGTGTGGTGTATTTCAACTAATTAGTTTTCTTCTCATTAATGTCTCTCTTGAGCGTTCGCTCAGGTGAGGAAGGCTTTGAGTTATGTCCCCTGGCCCGGTGATACCACAGAATGGTAGTTGGTACTGGTTCGACAATTGCCAGGATCATGTGACCGGGTGGGGTGTCCTGCCGGGTGTCTCCGACAGTATGCATCAGTGAGGTAGCATTATAAAGTTCCGTGCTATTACAAAGAGACAAACGCGCACATACTACAACCTCCCAAAAAACACTTACTACGTGTATCTGGCATATAGGAGAAACCGTCCTTAAAAGACCAAATTCTTTTATGGGAGACAAAATGGAACAGCTTTCATATCTAACAGATCAAACACCAAGTAGCCACATCGCTGTGTCGTGGTTTCCTTGGTTACCCGTCAGATGGTGACAGCCTATCGGTGACTGTAAATGTAATCAGTTTATTTTTGAAAGGACAATTTGATGACGTCACAAATAACGTGACGACTTGGTATTTTCATTAGCTGATCCTCTTTTTCTCCAATAAAACGGTATCGGATGAATATAAAACATTGAATTTGTCATTATTGACATATATATTACGTAATTAGTGCGTCTACATACGTACGAGTTCTAAGTTTGTTAATAGTTTGACGATGCAAAAGTCACAATAAGATTAAATTATGGCATATATCATACATACTTTGATTTATAATTCATATTGGCTTTTATAGTGAAATGTAAGCCATTTTTAAACGTATATGTACCACATTCAATAATTGGACATATATCGCACCAAGGTGACTTACATTTGGACATCCTCGGGTTAACATCTGAATTGTCAAATTTAGAACATGTCAACATTTGTTATAAAATTTTAGGTTGACGTTTACTGATTTTTAAAATCTTTCTCATACGAGTACTGATTTGCTCTAGCTTCCTACATTTTATTTGAAATCACGGGATAAATATTGAAGTTCCTACGGTTGAAATTAGATTCAAAAGGAATTGAATTGGTGCTACTTTTTGTAAATAAAAACTCATGATATAACAAATTATTCATATGTAATTTAGATATAATACCTTGATTGGTTTTGTGTTGTTCAATGTTCTGGTTATTCCAGGACGGACAACTCTGTGTGCAGCATGCATGTGTGTAATGTATGTGTGTGTTTCTAGAGGCTACAGTATGTTCATGATGAATATTACTGATAAATAAAATCACTCACGTAATAATAATAATTTTTTATATGTAATCGAAATCGCTCATCTTATCATCAATGTTATTTATATGTATTTAAACATCACTTGCGTTATAATAAATGTTACTTATATGTAAATAAAATCACTCATGTTATGGTAAATGCAATATGTGAATAAAATTACTCACTTTATAATAAATGTTTTTTTAGATGTAAATGAAATCACCCACTTTATAATAAATGTGATTTATATGTAAATAAAAACATTCATGTTATAATAAATGCTAAAAATATACTTATACACTACACACATACAATATACTTATACACTAGACACATACAATATACACATACAATATACACATACACTACACAAATACAATATACACATACACTAGACACATACAATATACACATACACTAGACACATACACTACACAAATACAATATACACATACACTAGACACATACAATATACACATAAACTACACACATACAATATACACATACACTAGACACATACACTACACAAATACAATATACACATACACTACACACATACAATATACTTATACACTAGACACATACAATATACACATACAATATACACATACACTACACAAATACAATATACACATATACTAGACACATACAATATACACATACACTACACACATACACTACACAAATACAATATACACATACACTAGACACATACAATATACACATACACTAGACACATACAATATACACATACACTACACAAATACAATACATTGTATACACATACACTAGACACATACACTACACACATACACTACACAAATACAATATACACATACAATATACACATACACTAGACACATACAATATACACATACAATATACACATACACTACACAAATACAATACATTGTATACACATTCAATATACTCGTACACTACCCATATACAATATACACATACAATATACACATACAATATACTTATACACTACACACATACACTACACACATTCAATATACACATTTGATATATGCATACACTACACACATACAATATACACATACAATATACACATTCGATATACTCATGCAATATACAAACACAATATAAACATACACTACACACATACAATATACTCATACACTACACACATACAATGTACACATTCGATATACTCATGCAATATACAAATACAATATACTCATACACTACACACATACAATGTACTTATACACTACACACATACAATGTACACATACAATATACTCATACACTACACACATACAATATACTCATACACTACACACATACAATATGCGCATACAATATACTCATACACTACACACATACAACATACACATACTACACACATACAATATACACATACAATATACACATACACTACACACATACACTACACACATACAATATACACATACAATATGCGCATACAATATACTCATACACTACACACATACAACATACACATACTACACACATACAATATACACATACAATATACACATACACTACACACATACACTACACACATACAATATACACATACAATATACACATACACTACACACATACAATATACACATACACTACACATACAATATACACATACACTACACACATACACTACACACATACAATATACACATACAATATACACATACACTACACACATACACTACACACATACAATATACACATACACTTCACACATACACTACACACATACAATATACACATACACTACACATACAATATACACATTCGATATACTCATACACTACACACATACACTACACACATACAATATACACATACACTACACACATACACTACACACATACAATATAAACATACAATATACATATACACTACACATATACTACACACATACAATATAAACATACAATATACACATACACTACACAAATACAATATACACATACACTTCACATACAATATAAACATACACTACACACATACAATATACACGTACACTACACACATACAATATAAACATACAATATACACATACACTGCATACATACACTACACACATACACTACACACATACAATATACACATACACTGCACACATACACTACACACATACAATATACACATACACTACACACATACACTACACACATACAATATACACATACACTGCACACATACACTACACACATACACTACACACATACAATATACACATACACTACACACATACAATGTACACATACACTACACACATACAATGTACACATACACTACACACATACAATATACACATACACTACACACATACACTACATATATATTTTACACACAGATAAAGCTAGCCTTTGATGACCATATCTGTTGGAAGGACGTGAAACAACATTAAACCTAAACCTCTTTGTATGTAGTCAATCAGATAATGTATTCTAATAGATAACATTTGAGGTCGATTACAGGAGCCCTATATGCTAAAATCTTTAAATGTGTACTGCTTATTAACCAAAAGGTCCAGGATTATGATACTAAATATGTTGTATAGTCGAAAGAAATACTATTAATTTCATCATTATCAATCACAAAATCAGTTGTACTATATGGTGGTATAAACACAGCCCTTACGTTAGATTTCAAAATGATTTCATACCGACACACGGATTAATTCACACACAAGATAGTAAACGACACGTGTTTCTAAAACGATATTGGTAAGGTATATTTAATCAGATCCGGATTGGTTTCTACACATATATATAAGGCTGACGTAGTTACTTCCCTTTGAACACAATGTCTAGCAGATTGTGCTTTGTTTTCGTTTTATTTAAAGCATGAATATATTTATTTCCTCAGCTAATTTGATACCCCCACCTTGGATACGGAGCCCTGCGAGGACACACACACTGGTGTAGGGGACTTGTAATATAATCTCTATACAAACGTTAGCTCATGTTATATCATATGGGCGGGGATCAAATCGAGGAAAGAAAAACAAATGAAAATACTTAAAGATTATTATTGTTTACATAGTGGTAACATATTCTTTGGTGCGTTCTGTTGTGGTAAATATATCCGATTGATTAAGGATCAGTATCCGTATACCAAGTTGTTTGGCTTTGTCGATTTGAATTGGTTCACCATCTCATTATTTTTAAGTTTTAATCCCGTCACTTGTTTGGGTCATTTTTTTCGGTTTTGGTATCTTCTTTTGTTAATGTCCATTTGTAATTGGATACCATTCGTTTTAACCATTTTAGACATACATATAATAAGATTGATCGTTCGGTCATTCAAAAAAATAAATAAATAAATAAATAAATAACAAAAAAAAAAAAAATAATAATAATAATAATAAATCTCTCTTACTATCACTATAAACAATACTGGTGTGACCTTCGCCGTTGGGGTTTCTTATTATGAATGTGAAGGAGACATTTATCAGTAGATTCTGAAACCATGCGTTGGGGTTATTGCTTTGGAATAGTCAATGTGTAGGTGTGACGGTTTGAAGGGGCAATGGGTTTATAAAGGCTGTCGTATGGGGGAAGTATCATAGCCTTCTAATTTTTCAAACCAACGTCGTCATTTCATCCCCTCTATCAGATCATGTCGAATTTCAAAAAGTTTCGAAAAAAACGACGGAACAAGGGGAAAATAGCAACAAAAAGTGTCAACCAGTAGGGTAACGTCAAATCTCGGGACTCAATGTCCACCAGAAGGGTAACGTCAAACCTCGGGACTCAATGTCCACCAGTAGGGTAACGTCAAACCTCGGGACTCAATGTCCACCAGAAGGGTAACGTCAAACCTCGAGACTCAATGTCCACCAGTAGGGAAACGTCAAACCTCGGGACTCAATGTCCACCAGTAGGGTAACGTCAAACCTCGGGACTCAATGTCCACCAGTAGGGTAACGTCAAACCTCGGGACTCAATGTCCACCAGTAGGGTAACGTCAAACCTCGGGACTCAATGTCCACCAGTAGGGTAACGTCAAACCTCGGGACTCAATGTCCACCAGTAGGGTAACGTCAAACCTCGGGACTCAATGTCCACCTGTAGGGAAACGTCAAACCTCGGGACTCAATGTCCACCAGTAGGGTAACGTCAAACCTCGGGACTCAATGTCCACCAGTAGGGTAACGTCAAACCTCGGGACTCAATGTCCACCAGAAGGGAAATGTTAAACCTCGGGACTCAATGTCCACCAGAAGGGAAATGTTAAACCTCGGGACTCAATGTCCACCAGAAGGGAAATGTTAAACCTCGGGACTCAATGTCCACCAGAAGGGCAACGTCAAACCTCGGGACTCAATGTCCACCAGAAGGGAAATGTTAAACCTCGGGACTCAATGTCCACCAGAAGGGCAACGTCAAACCTCGGGACGCAATGTCCACCAGAAGGGTAACGTCAAACCTCGGGACTCAATGTCCACCAGAAATGTAACGTTAAACCTCGGGACTCAATGTCCACCAGTAGGGCAACGTCAAACCTCGGGACTCAATGTCCACCAGAAGGGTAACGTCAAACCTCGGGACTCAATGTCCACCAGAAGGGAAACGTGAAACCTCGGGACTCAATGTCCACCAGTAGGGTAACGTCAAACCTCGGGACTCAATGTCCACCAAAAGGGTAACGTTAAACCTCGAGACTCAATGTCCACCAGTAGGGTAACGTCAAACCTCGGGACTCAATGTCCACCAGAAGGGTAACGTCAAACCTCGGGACTCAATGTCCACCAGTAGGGTAACGTCAAACCTCGGGACTCAATGTCCACCAGAATGAAAACGTCAAACCTCGGGACTCAATGTCCACCAGTAGGGAAACGTCAAACCTTGGTACTCAATGTCCACCAGTAGGGAAACGTTAAACCTCGGGACTCAATTTCCACCAGTAGGGTAACGTCAAACCTCGAGACTCAATGTCCACCAGAAATGTAACGTCAAACCTCGAGACTCAATGTCCACCAGTAGGGTAACGTCAAACCTTGGTACTCAATGTCCACCAGAAGGGAAACGTCAAACTCCTGGGAATATAAAACCAACAGTCTGCTATCCAGAAATGATTTTTCTACAATGAAGATAATAATACACACGAATTACACACCACATATACCACCCAATTTACTCGTGTTCCAAACGATTCCTCAACTTTATAGTTCTTTATTGCAAAATCAACAGATTAATATTCATTATTTTTTACATTATTTTTATTTCAATGTTTGCCATTGGTGTGTCTTCGTTTAATAATATGTAAGATCACGAGATTAAAATTTGGTTTTAAAAAAAGGAATGATAAATAATATCAAGGATAGCAATTAGTGTTCGATCTGAGTTAGGCTGTTCATGCTCCCCACGATCATATTACGGCCCCGGATACTATCTAAGTCATCTCTATTGTCTTTCTTTGTGTGTTAATTAATCTTTAATGTTTTAAAATCGTGAATAAATCGTGTAGTGTCGTTATAATTAGTAATACTTTAACAATGAGTTAATTAAAATGCATGTAAAATGTTTTATTAACATTAAATCGAGGACAGAATATATGTGCATTGGTATAAGATAATTGAAATATGAAGTACACTTCATATTGAAATCCTACCATTCTGTGGCTGCGGAGTAGAACGAATACTTGTATGACAGACGTGTTATGCCAGACCTTCCATGGTACGTATGCAATATCACGTTCTTAATCGTTTCTCGTATAAATGTGGACTGATGAAAGGGAGTATGGTGCACTAAACAAACTCGTTACTTATAGATATACACATGCTCGTCAAATTAGCTTGGATAAAATATTGTTTTAAAGCGCCTTGTCAAAAATTAGAATGTTTACTGATGTTTTCAGCTTATTAGTAATACTGGGTAGTTTTTCTTCAAGGTTAAACTTTTTAAAAATTTCATGTTAAATCAACAAACATGTTCGAGATTTAAATTTAATTGTTATACGTTAGCAAATCTATTTTTTCTTCATGCATGTATAAATAGCCTAACCGGTGAATGTTTTGATAGCTTAGGTATAGATGAAATAAAATCATAAAACTGTATAAAACAGATGCTCAACAGAGAGCATTATTAGCAATAACTCCTCAACTCAACAGAGAGCATTATTAACTCCTCACCTCAACAGAGAGCATTGTTACCATTAACTCCACACCTCAACAGAGAGCATTATTGCCATTAACTCCTCATCTCAGCAGAGAGTAGTATTACCATTAACTCCTCAACTCAACAGAGAGCATTATTACCATTAACTCCTCACCTCAACAGAGAGTAGTATTACCATTAACTCCTCACCTCAACAGAGAGTAGTATTACCATTAACTCCTCAACTCAACAGAGAGCATTATTACCATTAACTCCTCACCTCAACAGAGAGCAATATTAACTCCTCACCTCAACAGAGAGTATTATTACCATTAACTCCTCACCTCAACAGAGAGCATTATTACCATTAACTCCTCACCTAAACAGAGAGCATTATTACCATTAACTCCTCAACTCAACAGAGAGCAGTATTACCAATAACTCCTCAACTCAACAGAGAGCATTATCAACATTAACTCCTGAACTCAACAGAGAGCATTATTACCATTAACTCCTCACTTCAACACAGAGCATTATTGCCATTAACTCCTGAACTCAACAGAGAGCATTATTACCAATAACTCCTCACCTCAACAGAGAGCAGTATTACCATTAACTCCTCACCTCAACAGAGAGCAATATTACCATTAACTTCTCACCTAAACAGAGAGCATTATTACCATTAACTCCTCACCTCAACAGAGAGCATTATTGCCATTAACTCTTCAACTCAACAGAGAGCAATATTAACTCCTCACCTCAACAGAGAGCATTATTACCATTAACTCCTCACCTCAACAGAGAGCATATTACCATTAACTCCTCAACTCAACAGAGAGCATTATTACCATTAACTCCTCACCTCAACAGAGAGCAGTATTACCAATAACTCCTCAACTCAACAGAGAGCATTATTAACTCCTCACCTCAACAGAGAGCGTATTACCATTAACTCCTCAACTCAACAGAGAGCATTATTACCATTAACTCCTCACCTCAACAGAGAGCAGTATTACCATTAACTCCTCAACTCAACAGAGAGCATTATTACCATTAACTCCTCACCTCAACAGAGAGCATATTGCCATTAACTCCTCACCTCAACAGAGAGCATATTACCATTAACTCCTCACCTCAACAGGGAGCATTATTACCATTAACTCCTCACCTCAACAGAGAGCATTATTGCCATTAACTCCTCAACTCAACAGAGGGCATTATTAACTCCTCACCTCAACAGAGAGCATTATTACCATTAACTCCTCACCTCAACAGAGAGCATATAACCATTAACTCCTCACCTCAACAGAGAGCATTATTACCATTAACTCCTGAACTCAACAGAGAGCATTATTACCATTAACTCCTCACCTCAACAGAGAGCATTATTGCCATTAACTCCTGAACTCAACAGAGAGCATTATTACCATTAACTCCTCACCTCAACAGAGAGCAGTATTACCATTAACTCCTCAACTCAACAGAGAGCATTATTACCATTAACTCCTCACCTCAACAGAGAGCATATTACCATTAACTCCTCACCTCAACAGAGAGCATTATTACCATTAACTCCTCACCTCAACAGAGAGCATATTACCATTAACTCCTCACCTCAACAGAGAGCATATTGCCATTAACTCCTCACCTCAACAGAGAGCATATTACCATTAACTCCTCACCTCAACAGGGAGCATTATTACCATTAACTCCTCACCTCAACAGAGAGCATTATTGCCATTAACTCCTCAACTCAACAGAGAGCATTATTAACTCCTCACCTCAACAGAGAGCATTATTACCATTAACTCCTCACCTCAACAGAGAGCATATAACCATTAACTCCTCACCTCAACAGGGAGCATTATTACCATTAACTCCTCACCTCAACAGAGAGCATTATTACCATTAACTCCTCACCTCAACAGAGAGCATATAACCATTAACTCCTCACCTCAACAGAGAGCATTATTACCATTAACTCCTGAACTCAACAGAGAGCATTATTACCATTAACTCCTCACCTCAACAGAGAGCATTATTGCCATTAACTCCTGAACTCAACAGAGAGCATTATTACCATTAACTCCTCACCTCAACAGAGAGCAATATTACCATTAACTCCTAAACTTTCAGTAAACAATGTAGTATACAATATCGCTACAATGTTCATTTAAAGCAGAACTAAAAAGCTGAAGTTTATTTTGTATTTTCTGCAGAAAATGTCAACATTGAACGTGTGTTTTAAAATAATTGCAAATTGCAGTGTCGTACATGTCGTATCAGACTTTGTGACGTTACAAGAAACAAAACAATGACGTCACGAGTCACAATTTCTGATTGTGGTATTCTTCATCCCATATCTCAATACAAGTCTCAATATATCTGTCTTAATATTTTCAAAATGTTTGAAAATGTGAGTTTTATGATAGAAAATATCTCCTAACTTCATCTACTCTTAGAAACTTTCCAAAACTATCTTTATCAAAATCATATACATACATTGAACGGTCAGAAGAAAAATAAAATTTCTGTATATTTCGGTTTATGTTTTGTATACTTCGTTTTAACATAGATTTATATAGTGATATTTTCTTGGATTTCGCAGGTGAATATCACACGCCATCCACTTTGGGTTATACGACGACAATGGTCTGACGATGGATCTATAATTCACACGGAGCGAATCAACCATGACGTCACTGGGAAATTGCCCTGTAAATCGCAACCGAATCCTCCGGGTTCTAGCGGGACTTATATTGTTTTCAGCACTGTCTGTATTTTTTGAACTGTCCTTTGCAGACTTGAGATACGACATCGTGGCAAACATGAAACTAGAACCACCGAAAGACGTTCTTGTGATTGACATCGCACCAACTGTCCTTCCAGTGAAAAAGAAAATTGTAATATACCGGTCGTACGAAAAGGAATTTTCTTACCCATCTTATGTCAACCTGTCCTCCATGGTTGCTGATGCCATCAGAAAAAATCTGACATATATTCAGAATCCTCCGGCTAACTACCACCCTTACAAGTATATGAACATGCCTGTCAACTGTCGGTTACCGACTAATAATGATTCAACCAAAAGAATTCTCGTTCTAGTGAAATCGTATGTGGGTAATGTTGAGATGCGTGTGGCTATAAGGTCGCTTTGGGAAAAAGTCAAGGACCCCTACATGTCACTTGTATTCATGCTGGGCGAGTATCCGAAGGATAATAGTGGTCGACGATGGCCTATAGACAGAGAAAACAGAATCTACAAGGACATTATACAGGAGAATTTTGTGGATTCTTACTTCAACAACACAATCAAGACCATCATGGGCTTCAATTGGGCTGTGAGACAGTGTCCCCAGGCAGATATGCTTCTCTTCCATGACGATGATTATCATGTTAAATACACGAACCTTTCCATTCATCTGCGAAAAGTATTATCAGTCAATAAAACCAACATCTACAGTGGAAGTTTGGCTGTGAATGCCAGACCGTACAGAAATAGAGGAGAACGTTGGTATGTTACAGTCAGTCAGTACCCTTTCGACGTATTCCCGCCTTACATTGGCGGCGGTGCCTACGTCGTGTCGGCAGACGTAGCCAAGAAATTTCACATGGCGTTTCCTCACGTAAAGTATCTTAATTTTGACGATGTGTATCTAGGGATTGTTGCTAAGAAGATAAATATTAATCCTACTAGTGACAAGGTTCTGGATACACTCTTCTTCGGGGCGCTCGCCAAGGAATGTTCCCATAAAGCAGACGAGTTATTTCGAGGACAATGTCCTCTAGCAAGTAAAAAGAGGGAAATAGCCAACCTACCTGAAACATTTGAAAACGATTTAAATAACTCCCAAAGTTTAAACAGTAGCGATATGCCATACATGTCTTTTGAGAAAGGCTTCTCCTGGCCATTAGAATCTAATATTAAAGCGGCAGTGAATGGGAAGCTGATTCACAACCATAAAATTAACCTAAGAAATATCAACGCTCATTCTTATTTGTATATGAATGAACCAGATAAGTGCAAGTTTACAAAGCAAAGTAGGAATATAATTATATTTGTGAAATCATATGTTAAGAATCTAGAACAAAGAGCAGCAATAAGAAGAATGTGGAACGAAAGTCGTCGGATGTATCCAACATCCCTTAAGTTGATTTTTCTTCTCGGACAAGGACTCTACCCTGAAGACAGGCCTCCAGTAGAAATGGAAAACGAGAAACATGGAGACATTTTACAGGAGGATTTTAATGAACACTACAGAAATAATACTTTAAAACTTATAATGGCACTTAACTGGGTGATGACCAATAAGGAGTGTTCTAAGAACACGCCTTCTCCTGTTTCTTGATGACGACTACTTCGTGCATCAGAAAGAACTACTGGCATACCTGAACGGTTTACCAAATCTTAATACAGTTTTTCTTGGTAAAGTAATGAAACAGCAACTTCCATGCAGACTTCCGCATGACAATAGGAATTTGGTCTACAAACAGTATCCGTATGATGCATTTCCTACCTATCTTAAAGGTGGTGCTATTTTACTCTCGTACGAAGTGGCTCGTAAATTCCAACTGTCCTTCCCATTCGTGAAGTACCTTCCATTGGACGATGTTTATCTGGGTGTAGTAGCTTGGAAATTGCAGGTCGAACCCAGGCACGAACCAATTTTTGACACAACGTCAAGTTCTGCCTTGGCATACGAATGTTCTCACATTGCCTCAAGACTTAGCAAAGGCATATGTCCACTACGCAGGCAAACTACAAAGGCAGGTGTTCCAAAAATAACCAAGCGAAGAGAAGGATTCTTTTCGCGTTTGAAGAAATTGCCCCAAATTTTAAAGTCTTTTTTTTAATAGTTAAACAAAGTAAAACATAAAAAAAATGAAAGAAATGTTCTTTTTTATTTTTCTCCTTTATTCCTAATGATTTAATGCATTGTTTTATTTAAATACAGGAGTCAATCCCACTTCACCGATGCGTGTCTAGCATAAGGTTTTGTGCCTGCGATTCCCTATTCGCCCGTTGTAACGACAGTTGTGTTTATCAATCGTGGATATCATCTTGTTAATGTATCTTTGAACAAGTTTTATTGATACGTGTAATAATTAGGACTTTTTCCGTGAGGATAATTTAGTGTTGACTGTCATAAATAGACACCAATAAAAATGGTAACTGATACCAGGGATCGTCTTGTTCTGTAGTGGTCGCATCACTGGGCAGGACACTTTATCATAAATACTTTGGCCTAATGAACAAGCATGTTCCATGCGCATGCAATACAGACGTTTTCTTTGATGTTGGTCAAAATTCAAATTACACCCCCCCCCCCCCCCCCCCCCCCCCCCCACCACCACCACCACCACCACCAACACACACACACACACACACATCCACACACACATGCATGCACGCACCAACACCATCACCACCACCACCGCCACCAACCCGGTTCCCGCTAACCAGGTTAAGGGACTAATTACTCGTGTGATATAGCCACCAGCTACTACCATCTTTTTTGGAAAGAAAATTCAACATGAAAAAAAGCAAAGCAAATCCTGGAAGGAATAAAAAGTAACGCATGCTCATCACAACACTTTCGAGTTAAAAGTAAAAACGTTTTCTATATCATATACTTTAAATCCTACCAACAGAAGCTATCAAGCTTATATGATTAGCACGCCAGTGGAATGAAGCAATTTATTAAGTATTCAATGTAAATAAAAACTCCTTTTCAGATATGCAATCAATAAGCTCGGTCGATTTCGTCCAACCTGAAAGGCAATAACTAATTTTTCTTTAGTAAAAGAAACGTCTTTTTGATACGTATAAATTACACGTTAATCTCTCTCTCCAACTTAACAGTGTTTCGGTTTACTTTACTAACCATTGGCTATACGCGCTATCAATAAAAATCTGCGGCCGTTCGATGTACATAAAGCGCCGAGTTAAGCTGGTATGTTTGTTGTTTTTCTTGCTCAATACATTGATGTAGGCCAGATACCAATAAATCAATAAAGCACTTAACAAAGTAGTGTCAGGTGATAGGTGTACGTCGGTATTGTTAGTAAGATTCACACCTTTGATAATAAGCATGTCGTAAAATCATGTGTTTGTCTTTTTAAACATCGGCTGCGGGTTTGAAAAGATTTTGATTCTCGTCTTTTGGGGACTGTCAGCACATCGGATGATAAGTGATCTTTCCACCTTAAGTGTGAATGGGTTGTACACCTATATATTGTCGCCAAATGGAGCTTGAACCATTTTGGGGTACACACATTTTTGTGTGGGCTGTAAGTGGTAAGTATTATACTTGTATCTGTAAATATTTCATGATTTAGAATGCTTATATCTATATAATTTGACGTATGAATGTTAAACATGGCATAGTGAGTGAATGAAGTTATGTTGTAGACGTTCTACAGTACTATATTTGATAGAAAATGTATCGTCAAAAAATATAACGTCTCGTCGCTTCTTATACAATACAGTAGTGTGTGGCGTCGCCTGAGTAGGTATGGTGTGTCTGAGTGATGACGCTCAAAGTGAAAGGGTCAAAGATCATATCTATCCACTTATCAATAATAGGCACTGAGGATTGGGGTATATAACACCACTCATTTGACTAGCTGTAAAACACTGTGTAATATTTATCAGGAAATATTTTACCCAACAAAACAAAACAAGCTTTATGTACAATCAACATTCATATTTCAGTGATGCTTCTGTAATTATCATCCATCGATTATAAATGGTTTTGAATAATGAGATCATGTTTTAGCTGATAAGTCAATATTATATGTCAATTTTATTTTTCAGACGGAAATTACGGTTTGCCATTGTTGTCAATTTGATAGCAAGGGAACAATCCTGGTTAATGATAACTTCATAAGGGACGATTTGATGGCAATAATAAGAAATCTTTGAATCTTCAAAAACAACACCGTGCAAGTACCAACAGGAATAAACCAACATGTATACCAAACCAAATAGGAGTGTGCGGAAATCACAGAAGCAGATCATTTTTATAACAATACTGATGTTGATTTTTGGAAATATTAGCCTACTTCTTGAGATGGGTTTTGTCGGCGAGTCTTTCACCCAAAGAAAGCTTATCAGAGCGGGTAACTCCTCTGAATACGTGTCCATTTTTCACCAATATCCTCTTGATATAGACCTGGCGAATATTGTTAATGAAGTAATATTACACAACAAAAGCTTCCTATATCAGCCTATTAACCCTTATATCTATCACTACTTACACTCCCCTAATCCTTGTGATTTTCGACACACAAAAGATGAACGTCATTCCGTTTTGATTGTTGTTAAGTCGCACGTACTGAACACGAACCAAAGACTCGCTATCCGGCATGTTTGGAAGGATGCACATGACAAACGTGTTCGGCTGGTATTTATGCTTGGAGCGCACAGTTTAGAAGGCGAACAGTGGAGAGTTGAAAAGGAAGTGAAACTGTATGACGACATTGTGCAAGGAAATTTCATCGACAGCTTTAATAATTTGACATACAAATTACTTATGGGTTTAGATTGGATTAATAGTCATTGCAGACAAGCCGACATGTTGCTTTTCTTTGATGATGATTTCTACGTGTTCCCTAACGAAATCTTAGATTTTTTAAGACGTTTGCCAAATCAGAGAAATTTATTTATCGGAAAAGTTATAAAAAATCAGCGTGTAAATGATATAAGAACATTAAGAAAAAATCCTAAATTTAGAAATTACATGTTTAAGGAAATCCCAACGTATGTAAACGGCGGGTCTTATGTGATGTCACAAGAAACCGCTAAAAACTTCCATACAGCTTTTCCATATGTGAAATACTTTGAAATAGATGACATATACCTTGGTATCGTGGCACAAAAACTAGACATCCACCCACAGCAGGACTCCCGTTTTGATACAAGTAACCCCCAAGCACTGGCATATGAGTGCTCACACTACCCCCCACGACTGCTGAAAGGCGAATGTCCTCTAGCTGGTAGGCGTCGAGAACGTGCCCCTGTTATACGTCATGTAAAGGTGAAGCCTGATACATTTTGGGTACGCCTCTATATGTTACCTCAAATCTTGAAGTCTGCTGCAAAAAATGTCGGACATGCTTTATATGTTGTTTAACGAATACTCCACTAAGTCTTAAAACACTGGATACACTTATGCAATAAATAGTTATTATAAAGTCTCATAACATGTTTTCGCATTTTTACATCAAATTAACGCTACGTTATTGATGATATCGCACTGGAAGTCGCCATGGTCAGGTGGCGTAGTGGGATGGGATATGGTCAGATGGCGTAGTGTGAGGGGATATGGTCAGATGGCGTATTGGGATGGGATATGGTCAGGTGGCGTAGTGGGGAGATATGGTCAGGTGGCGTAGTGGGGGGGTATGGTCAGATGGCGTAGTGTGAGGGGATATGGTCTGATGGCGTAGTTGGGGGGATATGGTCAGGTGGCGTAGTGTGGGATATGGTCTGATGGCGTAGTGGGATGGGATGTGGTCTCAGATGGAGTAGTGGGATGGGATTTTTTTGGGGGGTTTTTTAGCGTTTAAATTTTTTTTGGGGAAAAAAAAAAGGGGAAAGGATTAAAAAAGAAATTTTTTTTGTTTGGGGGAAATCTTTTTTAAAAATCTTTTTTTAAAAAAAAAACAAAGGGTTTTAAGGGGGGGATTTAAAAATAGGGGGAATGAAAAAAATATTTTAAATTTAAAAAAATGTGGGGGAAAAAATTTTTTAAAGGGGGTTTTTAAGGGTTGGGGAAAAAAATTTTTTTTTCCTGTGGTTTAAAGATTTTTTGGGGGGAAAAACCTTTAAATTTCCCCGGGAAAATTTTTTTTTTAAAACCGGGGGGGGAAAAAGGGTTTACATGGGGGAACCCTTTGGGGGGGGAAAGGGGGTTTTTTGGGGGAAAAGGGGGGCGAAAAAAAGGGGGGGGTTTTTAAATTTTGGGGGGGGAAAAGTCAGGGGGGGTTTGGGGGGGGTTTGGGGGTCCCGGGGGGGCGGGGGGAAAACCCTTAAGGGAAGGGGAAAATTTGGGGGGGTTTTAAAAAAGGGGTTTTGTGGGGGGGGGGAGGGGGGTTTGGGGATGGGGGTAGGAGTGGGGTTGGGGGGGGGGGGGGGGGGGGGAAAGATTGGGGGGGGGGGTAGGGGGGGGGGTGGGGGGTGGTAAGGGGGGGGGGGAAAGGGGAAGGTTGTGGGGGGGGGGAAGGTTTTGGGGTAGTGGAGGGGGGGTTTTGGGGGGGGAGGAATGGTTGTGGGGGTATGGGGGGGTGTGGGAGGGGGGGTTTTGGGGGGGGGGTTTGGGAGGGGATAGGTCTTTAGTGGGGGGGGGGGGGCGTAGTGGGAGGGGATGGTCGGTGGGGGGGGGGAAAAGGGAATTTTTGGGTGGGGGGGGATATGGTGTGGGTATGGAGGGTTTTTTAAAAGTGGGGGGAATTTGGGGGGGGGGAAGGTGGGTGGCGTAGGGGAGGGGATAGGGTCGTGCAGTGGGGAAAGGGGGGGGGGTAGTGGGGGGGATATGGTCTTTTGGGGGGGTATTGGGGGGTAGGGGGAGGGGTAGGGGAGGGATAGGGGATATGGCTAGTCAGGGGAGGGATATTTGGGGGGTGGGGGGTTTGGTTTTGGTGGGTAGTGGGAGGGGAAGGGTTTGAGGGTTTTGGGGGGGGGTTTTTTTGGGGGGGGGGGGGGGGAAAGGGGGGTAGGGGGCCCCTAGTGGGAGGGGATATGGTCTGGGGGGGGGGGTTTGGAGGGGGGGAGGGGGGGGGAATGGGGGGGAAGGGGGGAACCCCCCGGGGGGGGGGGGGGGCCCCCCTTTTTTTAAGGGGGCCCCTTAAAATTTTTTTATTGGGGGGGTGGTCGGGGGCGTGGGGGAGGGGAATGGTTGGGGGTGTGGGAGGGGGGGGTTGGTGGGTTGGGGGGGGATATGGTTGGGCGAAGTGGGGGGGGTTGGGTTGTGGCGTGTGGGGGGGGATAGGTCGGGGGGGGGGGGGGAAAGGGGTGGGGAAATGGGGGGGGGGGAAAGGTTTGGGGTGTGGGGGGGGGGGGGGTGGGGGTAGGTGGGGTTTGTGGGGGGGGCCCCTTTTTTTGGGGGGTGGGAGGGGGGATAGGGGGCTTTTATGGGGGGTATGTGGGAGGTTTTTTTTTTTTTTTGTTTGGTATGGGGGGGATATTCTTGGGGTGGGGAGGGGAATGGTCGGGGGGTGTGGGAGGGGGTGGGAAGGGGGGGGGTTTTGGGGGGTGGGGGGGATACGAGGCGTAGGGGGGGGTTTTGGGGGGTTTATGGGGAGGGGTAGGGTTTGATGGCAAAGGGGGGAAGGTTGTGGCGTAGGGGGAGGGGGGGGGGGGGGGGGTTAGGTAGTGGGTATGGGAGGGGAAGGGAGGGGGTGTGGGAGGGGATGGCGGGGGTGGGGAGGGGAATGGTTGGGGCGAGGGGAGGGGATATGGTCTATGGCGGAGGGGAGGGGAATGGCAGGGCCCCGTAGGGGTGGGAATGGTCAATTGGGGGTTGGGAGGGGTTTTGGGGCGATGGCGTAGTGGGAGGGGATATGGTCAGATGGCGTAGTGGGAGGGGATATGGTCAGATGGCGTAGTGGGAGGGGGTGGTCAGGTGGCGTAGTGGGAGGGGATATGGTCAGATGGCGTAGTGGGAGGGGATATGGTCAGATGGCGTAGTGGGAGGGGATATGGTCAGGTGGCGTAGTGGGAGGGGGATATGGTCAGATGGCGTGGGGGGGGGGGATAGGTCAGATGGCGTAGTGTGAGGGGATATGGTCTGATGGCGTAGTGGGAGGGGATATGGTCAGGTGGCTTAGTGGGGGGATAGGGTCAGATGGCGTAGTGGAATGTGATATGGTCAGATGGTGTAGTGGGAGGGGATATGGTATGATGGCGTAGTTGGGGGATTTGGTAAGATGGCGTAGTGGGAGGGGATATGGTCTGAAGGCGCAGTGGGAGGGGATATGGTCTGGTGGCGTAGTGGGAGGGGATATGGTCTGGTGGCGTAGTGGGAGGGGGTGGTCTGGTGGCGTAGTGGGAGGGGATATGGTCAGATGGCATAGTGGGAGGGGATATGGTCAGATGGCGTAGTGGGAGGGGATATGGTCTGATGGCGTAGTGGGAGGGGATATGGTCTGATGGCGTAGTGGGAGGGGATATGGTCTGGTGGCGTAGTGGGAGGGGATATGGTCTGGTGGCGTAGTGGGAGGGGATATGGTCTGGTGGCGTAGTGGGAGGGGGTGGTCTGGTGGCATAGTGGGAGGGGATATGGTCAGATGGCGTAGTGGGGGGATATGGTCAGATGGCGTAGTGGGAGGGGATATGGTCAGATGGCGTAGTGGGAGGGGATATGGTCTGATGGCGTAGTGGGAGGGGATATGGTCTGGTGGCGTAGTGGGAGGGGATATGGTCTGATGGCGTAGTGGGAGGGGATATGGTCTGGTGGCGTAGTGGGAGGGGATATGGTCTGGTGGCGTAGTGGGAGGGGATATGGTCTGGTGGCGTAGTGGGAGGGGATATGGTCTGATGGCGTAGTGGGAGGGGATATGGTCAGATGGCGTAGTGGGAGGGGATATGGTCTGATGGCGTAGTGGGAGGGGATATGGTCAGATGGCGTAGTGGGAGGGGATATGGTCTGATGGCGTAGTGGGAGGGGATATGGTCTGGTGGCGTAGTGGGAGGGGATATGGTCTGGTGGCGTAGTGGGAGGGGGTGGTCTGGTGGCGTAGTGGGAGGGGATATGGTCAGATGGCATAGTGGGAGGGGATATGGTCTGGTGGCGTAGTGGGAGGGGATATGGTCTGATGGCGTAGTGGGAGGGGATATGGTCAGATGGCGTAGTGGGGGGATATGGTCAGATGGCGTAGTGGGAGGGGATATGGTCAGATGGCATAGTGGGAGGGGATATGGTCTGATGGCATAGTGGGAGGGGATATGGTCAGATGGCATAGTGTGAGGGGATATGGTATGATGGCGTAGTTGGGGGATATGGTCAGATGGCGTAGTGGGATGGGATTTGGTCTGGTGGCGTAGTGGGAGGGGATATGGTCTGATGGCGTAGTGGGAGGGGATATGGTCTGATGGCATAGTGGGAGGGGATATGGTCAGATGGCATAGTGGGGGATATGGTCAGATGGCATAGTGGGGGATATGGTCAGATGGCGTAGTGGGGGGATATGGTCAGATGGCATAGTGGGGGATATGGTCAGATGGCGTAGTGGGAGGGGATATGGTCAGATGGCATAGTGTGAGGGGATATGGTATGATGGCGTAGTTGGGGGATATGGTCAGATGGCGTAGTGGGAGGGGATATGGTCTGGTGGCGTAGTGGGAGGGGATATGGTCTGATGGCGTAGTGGGAGGGGATATGGTCTGATGGCATAGTGGGAGGGGATATGGTCTGGTGGCGTAGTGGGAGGGGATATGGTCAGGTGGCGTAGTGGGAGGGGGTATAGTCAGGTGGCGTAGTGGGATGGGATATGGTCAGATGGCGTTGTGGGAGGGGATATGGTCAGATAGCGTCATCTCTATATCTCACCCATATATACTTATTTTGATATCATCATGATCATCACTCTTCGGTAATCAAACTACATCATCATAGTTATTATCATCCCTACATGTAGAAAGAGAGAGAGACTGTGCTAGAACTGAGACTTACCAAAGGATCATGTCAAATGAAACAGCAAAAATAACTACCATAGATGTTTATGTTTATTTTACACAGCTATATCAATATAATCTAGGGTCTCCAGGGAAAGTAAGTAGAGAAACATAAAAAAAGAAAAGAAAAAAAAGAAGGAGTATAGGAATAATACACTGGACATCATATCATCAATCAGAAAAAACTAACTGTTAGCCAGTTCCAATAACTTTCCCAATTTTCCCCATTCTTTGTCAAAGTTCTGCTGTACGAGGTCGTCTTGATTGTTAGCAATGTGTTTTGTTTCTAGATATAGTACTTTTGGTGCATGTGGACTTAATATTCTATGGTAGATTGTCTTTTATATATATAAAACTTAATCATAATCAAAATTCCATTATCCAGTCTATTTGTTCTAATATTCCTATTGTTTACAAATACACCATAAAGGAAACACTTTCTGTTCACACTTGGAATTGGGATCAAGAGCGCATCAAGGAGTGTTTCTACACTTCACAAAAATCTTTGTGTTTCTCGAGATTCCCACATAATATGAATGTTTGTTTCTCGCTATAGATTTACAAAGAATACATATTGGACTATTCACCAGGCCTATTTTAAACAAGAAAGCATTTGTTGTTAGTATATGATGAACTATTCTGTATTGAAACCATTGTAGTTTTTGTTTGTGTAACCCTAAAAGGAGTTCTAGTAATAATGGGTTTTTTTACCATCAGAATATACAAATCCTTGGTCCCTTCCACTCATTAGTACGTTATTATTAGGAATGATTGGGTAGACTATTACTTTTTGGGTAGAAGTTTGTGTTTATTTGTTAGATCTCGGAACATTCTCGGAATTAGTAGAAAGTGTTCGTGCTGTAATTATTTACCAGATCATTGTTGTCTCAGCTATTGTACCAAACTCTGAATTATTGAACCTTATCCATGCTTTAAACACATCCTTCCATAATTTTTTTACATTTATTCTGACATTTGTGAATATAACCACTGCCACAAGTAGATAGCTTATGTAAGTCTGAGTGCGTCTTAAAATAGTTTGCCACTTGCATGCTTTCTTATATAACCTAATCACCCAACCTAATTGCAATGAGTATATAAATAATCTTACATTAACCATTTTAGCACCCACTTCATAATAATTCTGGGTTGTGACATCTCTCTTTATTTTGTCAGCCCTACTGTTTCACGAAAATGTGAAAAAGAATTGAGTTAAGCTCTTGCAGAATGAATTCATCAGGATTTGGCAAGGAAATAAATGGATGATTGAACTGTGATAATAAAAAACATTTTATCAAACTTATTCTTCCTGCTATACATCCTGAAACTATTTTATAAATCATATTCAATAATGTTATGGGTCGCCATTTTTTAAAGAACTGTCTGTGCTTATCTCCCTTGGGAATACAGGTAATAATTACTTGTCTTTGTGTTACAGAAAGTATACCTTTATTACATCCGAAATTAATTGATTTAACAATTAAAACTGCTGTCTGTTTCCAAAAGCATTTAAAAATTCAACTGTAAAACCATCTGTTTCCGGACTCATTGTTCATGTTATTTAAAGTTTTTGCTGCTTCTTCTATAGAAATTAACCCTTCTAGATGTTCAGCTTCACTTAAATCTAATTTTGGAACTTCAAACTTATCTAAACATTCTGTTAACTCAATATTATCTATTTCATAACTGTTATCATACAATTTTTCATAAAAAGAGAGAACCTCATCAAGAATATCATCCTGCTGTGTTATAATATTATTCTCTTTCTCCATCTTTGTTATTATCTTTGAGGTACAAGTCCTATTCTCTAGATTAAAAACATATTTCGTTGGCTTTTTCACCTTCTTCTTGCCATCTTTTCCTAGATCTGATAACACTGCCTTTAATTTAATTAACTCTAATGCTTTCTTACTCTTTTTTCTTATTCTTCTTATTCTTCAATGTCTACCTTTTCCATGCCTTGTATTGTTTTTTTAAGAGTGTCCTCATTTCTATTTTGCTGTTTCTTTCTAAAAGACAAGTATGAAATATTTTCCCACCTAATTTCCATCAGCATGTTTCAAGAAAAAGTTGAGCATCGATTAAAACATTCAATTAGTAGTTTACATAATGGTGAAACTATACTTTTGACGTGGTAAGGAAATTTATGTTTCCATTCTATAAAACTCTCGGTGACAGACCAATACAGATTCCCAAAATTGTCTAGTATCATCCTTCATAATCAGTGAAACCTTTTAACGACCACTGTTATACTATAACATCCGACTGTATTCACCAGACACATTCACTACATGTACAGTTACCCTGTTTTATCAGAAACCTATCTTATTCGAAATCTCATTAACGACCTGTCTATAAACGTTCAATGTTCAACCTGCCAAGGATCACGACAACGCCTCCATTGTACACACACATCATAGTTTATACCGGACCTCTGTTTAATACAATGCCTTTTGTAAGGTGTTGATGCCGGACTCTGTTTAATATAATACCTTGTGTAAGGAGTATATACCGGACCTCTGTTTAATATAATACCTTATGTAAGGAGTTGATACCGAACTCTGTTTAATATAATACCTTGTGTAAGGAGTTGATACCGGACCCTGTTTAATACAATACCTTGTGTAAGGAGTGTATACCGGACCCTGTTTAATATAATACCTTGTGTAAGGAGTGTATACCGGACCCTGTTTAATACAATATCTTGTGTAAGGAGTGTATACCGGACCCTGTTTAATATAATACCTTATGTAAGGAGTTGATACCGGACCCTGTTTAATACAATACCTTGTGCAAGGAGTTGATACCGGACTCTGTTTAATACAACACCTTGTGCAAGGAGTTTATACCGGACCTCTGTTTAATACAATACCTTGTGTAAGGAGTGTATACCGGACCTCTGTTTAATACAACACCTTGTGTAAGGAGTATATACCGGACCCTGTTTAATATAATACCTTGTGTAAGGAGTATATACCGGACCCTGTTTAATATAATACCTTGTGTAAGGAGTTGATACCGGACCTCTGTTTAATATAATACATTGTGTAAGGTGTGTATACCGGACTCTGTTTAATATAATACCTTGTGTAAGGAGTGTATACCGGACCTCTGTTTAATATAATACCTTGTGTAAGGAGTTGATACCGGACCCTGTTTAATACAATACCTTGTGTAAGGAGTTTATACCGGACTCTGTTTAATACAATACCTTGTGTAAGGAGTTGATACCGGACCTCTGTTTAATACAATACCTTGTGTAAGGAGTGTATACCGGACCTCTGTTTAATATAATACCTTGTGTAAGGAGTATATACTGGACCTCTGTTTAATACAATACCCTGTGTAAGGTGTGTATACCGGACCTCTGTTTAATACAATACCTTGTGTAAGGAGTGTATACCGGACCTCTGTTTAATACAATACCTTGTGTAAGGTGTTGATACCGGACCCTGTTTAATACAATACCTTGTGTAAGGAGTTTATACCGGACTCTGTTTAATACAATACCTTGTGTAAGGAGTTGATACCGGACCTCTGTTTAATACAATACCTTGTGTAAGGAGTGTATACCGAACCCTGTTTAATATAATACCTTGTGTAAGGAGTGTATACCGGACCTCTGTTTAATACAATACCTTGTGTAAGGAGTTGATACCGGACCTCTGTTTAATACAATACCTTGTGTAAGGAGTTTATACCGGACCCTGTTTAATACAATACCTTGTGTAAGGAGTTTATACCGGACCCTGTTTAATACAATACCTTGTGTAAGGAGTTTATACCGGACCCTGTTTAATATAATACCTTGTGTAAGGGGTTTATACCGGACCTCTGTTTAATACAATACCTTGTGTAAGGGGTTTATACCGGACCTCTGTTTAATATAATACCTTGTGTAAGGAGTATATACTGGACCTCTGTTTAATACAATACCCTGTGTAAGGTGTGTATACCGGACCCTGTTTAATACAATACCTTGTGTAAGGAGTTTATACCGGACCCTGTTTAATATAATACCTTGTGTAAGGGGTTTATACCGGACCTCTGTTTAATACAATACCTTGTGTAAGGGGTTTATACCGGACCTCTGTTTAATATAATACCTTGTGTAAGGGGTTTATACCGGACCTCTGTTTAATATAATACCTTGTGTAAGGAGTTGATACCGGACTCTGTTTAATATAATACCTTGTGTAAGGGGTTTATACCGGACCTCTGTTTAATATAATACCTTGTGTAAGGGGTTTATACCGGACCCTGTTTAATATAATACCTTGTGTAAGGAGTTGATACCGGACCTCTGTTTAATACAATACCTTGTGTAAGGGGTTTATACCGGACCTCTGTTTAATACAATACCTTGTGTAAGGAGTTGATACCGGACCCTGTTTAATATAATACCTTGTGTAAGGAGTTGATACCGGAACTCTGTTTAATACAACACCTTGTGTAAGGAGTGTATATCGGACCCTGTTTAATATAATACCTTGTGTAAGGAGTTGATACCGGACCCTGTTTAATACAATACCTTGTGTAAGGAGTGTATACCGGACCTCTGTTTAATACAATACCTTGTGTAAGGAGTTGATACCGGACCTCTGTTTAATATAATACCTGATGTAAGGAGCTTATACCGAACCCTGTTTAATATAACACCTTGTGTAAGGAGTGTATACCGGACCTTTGTTTAATATAACACCTTGTGTAAGGAGTATATACTGGACCTCTGTTTAATACAATACCCTGTGTAAGGTGTGTATACCGGACCTCTGTTTTATACAATACCTTGTGTAAGGAGTATATACTCGACATTTGTTTAATACAACACCTCGTGTAAGGTGTATATACCAGATCCTGTTTAATACAATACCTTGTGTAAGGAGTATATACCGGACCCTGTTTAATATAATACATTGTGTAAGGAGTGTATACCGGACCTCTGTTTAATACAATACCCTGTGTAAGGTGTGTATACCGGACCCTGTTTAATACAATACCTTGTGTAAGGAGTTTATACCGGACCTCTGTTTAATACAATACCTTGTGTAAGGAGTGTATACCGGACCTCTGTTTAATACAATACCCTGTGTAAGGTGTGTATACCGGACCTCTGTTTAATATAACACCTTGTGTAAGGAGTATATACTGGACCTCTGTTTAATACAATACCCTGTGTAAGGTGTGTATACCGGACCTCTGTTTTATACAATACCTTGTGTAAGGAGTATATACTGGACATCTGTTTAATACAACACCTCGTGTAAGGTGTATATACCAGATCCTGTTTAATACAATACCTTGCGTAAGGAGTATATACCGAACCCTGTTTAATATAATACATTGTGTAAGGTGTATACCGGACCTCTGTTTAATACAATACCCTGTGTAAGGTGTGTATACCGGACCCTGTTTAATACAATACCTTGTGTAAGGAGTTGATACCGGACCTCTGTTTAATACAATACCTTGTGTAAGGAGTGTATACCGGACCTCTGTTTAATACAATACCCTGTGTAAGGAGTATATACTGGACATCTGTTTAATACAACACCTCGTGTAAGGTGTATATACCAGATCCTGTTTAATACAATACCTTGCGTAAGGAGTATATACCGAACCCTGTTTAATATAATACATTGTGTAAGGTGTATACCGGACCTCTGTTTAATACAATACCCTGTGTAAGGTGTGTATACCGGACCCTGTTTAATACAATACCTTGTGTAAGGAGTTGATACCGGACCTCTGTTTAATACAATACCTTGTGTAAGGAGTGTATACCGGACCTCTGTTTAATACAATACCCTGTGTAAGGAGTATATACTGGACATCTGTTTAATACAACACCTCGTGTAAGGTGTATATACCGAACCCTGTTTAATATAATACCTTGTGTTAGGAGTTTATACGTTTATACGAACCTCTGTTTATTATAATACATTGTGTAAGGTGTTGATACCAGACCTCTGTTACATACAATACCTTGTGTAAGGAGTGTATTACGGACTCTGTTTAATACAACACCTCGTGTAAGGTGTATATACCGGATCCTGTTTAATACAACACCTTGTGCAAGGAGTATATACCGGACCTCTGTTTAATATAATACCTTGTGTAAGGAGTTTATACCGAACTTCTGTTTAATATAATACCTTGTGTAAGGAGTGTATACCGGACCCTGTTTAATACAATACCTTGTGTAAGGAGTGTATACCGGACCCTGTTTAATATAATACATTGTGTAAGGTGTTGATACCAGACCTCTGTTACATACAATACCTTGTGTAAGAATGTGTACAATAAACTAACAACCCGTGACGTCATTGTCGATCGGCTTTACTGCACCAAGACCTCGAAACATGGTGGCCATGGGTCGTTGATTTCATTTGCCTGCCTTGTCGACAATGACACTTGTTTTGTTGTAACTGAATGCGCTATACATTTAAATATGTTTCGGTACGCGGCAATATTACCTGTACCCTGATTGAGTTATCCAGTTACTTGATCAACGAATAAATAACATTCATGATAGTTTTAAGTTCATCCGCCTTACATTGTTCTTGGTTCGATTTAATGAATAAACATCCGATTTCCTCCCAGGTAGTCCGACATGTAGAGATTGATACTTAAATATTATTTAGTATGATTGGGTGTCGCATGATGTACAGCTCCTGACATCGAAGACTGTATATTTTATAAGGTAATTATATATAATGTGTTAATGAGTATACACTATTGTTTTGTATGTAAACACCTTTTTGTATTATTTTATATCGATATTGGTGTTGAGTCATTCTGTAAAGCTACCTTCACAATGTAGAGTTATCCTGGCATTAACTTCACACGACTTCTGTTTAATATAAACAGATCATTTCGTATTATTATATTTTATATCGATACTATATTCTAAAGATGATTCATTGATATACAACAATGAAAATATAATTAGTAGAGTAGAGTAGAGTAATTATAACCAGCCTTACTAAAATAATTATTTTGTATTCTACAGACAAGTTTGGAAAAGGACTATACACGGAAGATAGTGACGTATTTCTTTGAATCAAAGCCGAATGAGTTATAATCTTAGATCGATTATAAGCATAATCGTATAGTTGGATCTTACAATGACGAAATGGAATCCAATCCGAGGTCAGTATCCTTTAGTCCATCCGATACTGGCCGTGATACTAGTCAGCGTTCTAGGTCTATTGTTCCAGATACTGAACCTGACTCTGAAACACGAAGCCATGAGGCGGCCAACAATTTGGGACAGTGAAGGAAATATCCACTCCTTCCTTATTCCGACAGATGAATTGAATTCCTCTGATATAAAATACCTCTCGTATCATACATCTTACTCCTACCCTCCAGAAGAAGGAAATCTTTCTCAGATGGTAAAGGATTCTCTGTCGTACGACAAGCCAATTCCTCTGAAAGTTATAAATGACCATCCTTTTTCATATATTCATCTACCAATGGCATGCAACTTCAGCGATAGTGCTTCAAATAACATGGTGGTTTTAATCAAATCATTTGCTTTGAATTTCGGATTTCGGCAAGCTCAAAGGACGTTGTGGAAAAAAGTGAATAGTACATCAATGTGGATGGTTTTTATGCTAGGATACCACAGTAGTCAGTCTGTTCAGAACATGATACACATGGAAGCTGATCGCTACAAAGATGTCATTCAAGAAGATTTTATCGACGCTTATTTCAACAATACTTATAAGACAATCATGGTTTATAACTGGGTTGTGCGGTATTGTTCAGGTGCCAAGATTTTGTTCTTTCAAGACGATGATTATCATGTTAAGTGGAGCGAGGTTGCCGTACATTTGAGACCACAGTTCAAGGACAGATTTGCAAATAATTATTTTGGAAGTTTGGCCGTATCTGCCCCTCCATACAGAAAAGAGGACGCTAAGTGGTTTTTAACGTTTCAGGATTATCCATTTGACCTTTTCCCTCCATACATAGGAGGGGGTTCATATGTGATGTCGTTCGATGTTGCTGAACGATTTCAACGTGCGTTTCCGTATGTCCGATACTTGGGTATAGATGATGTTTATCTTGGAATTGTGGCTCAAAAACTGTCCATTCGTCCGGAAAACGAGACACTTTTAGATACAGTAAACAGAGACTCTCTGGCAAAAGAATGTTCTCATATCGCTCATAACATTGTAAACGAGAAATGTGATTTAGCGGAGAAGAAACAGGAAATATTTGAGCTCAGCTTGCAGACGACAACTCCTGAAGATATTATTTTGATAAACGGTCGGCCAGTGGAAGTTGATGATACAATCTATCTATCGTATGATGACGAATTTGCATTTCCCTTAAAAGTGAGACTTGATGACGCAGTGAAAAAAGTTGTGCTTTATAACAACAAAATTCCGTTTTCACCGATCAATGTTCATAAATACGTCATATTAAATGAACCGCCGCAGTGTTTTTATCCTACGCAAAAAAGTGGACACCAATTCATAGTTATCCTTATTAAGATAGACGCCAGCAACTACAAAATACGTGGTGATATAAGAGGTTTCTGGAAATCTCTTGGAGATCCTGCAATCAGGGTGATATTCCTATTAGGACACTCGGTGAAGAGCCAAGTTCAAGTTGACAAAGAAAGCGCTGAAAATCAAGATATTCTACAAGAAAAGTTCAAAGAACATCATATGCATTCTACCCGGAAAATTGAAATGGGATTTAACTGGATAGAGACAAAATGTTCTCAAGCTGATCTAGTATTAGTGTTAGAGGAAATGTATCAAGTTAACTATACACAGATGATTGCTCACTTAAAAAGAATACCTAAAAACAAAGATGTGTTCATAGGTAAACTTTGGAGAAATACGAGTCCGCATAGGGAAATGAATAGTAAGTGGAGAGTAACTTATGATCATTATCCATTTGACAAATTCCCTCCATATCTCTCCGGGGGAGCCTTCATGGCATCGTACGGAACTGTACGGAAATTTAAAATTGCATTCCCTTATGTTAAGTATTTTGGTATTGATGATGTTTACCTTGGGATTATTGCTAAGAAGATCCGTATAACACCGACACACGACTCCTACTTTGAACCACTTAGTACAATAGCACTAGTGAAAAGGTGCCCTCGAGATGTGTTTAAAATCGTGAATGGAAAATGTGTAGATAAGATAATCCGTTCTTCGTCGGGTTCAAGTAGTAGCTTAATGTGCAATACACTTGTATACTTTTACATATCTAAATATGTCTTATTGTCCATTATTTGCTATATGCAACTGTCATGATCATGTCAATTATAATACTTGTTATCTGAATTGGAAAAAATGGGTTAGAGTAAAGCTATTTGAAGTGAAAATTCTGGACATTTTTCAATTCATCAATTCAGTAATTGGTACAAAGCGTGCATCATAATACAGGGGCATTCGCAACGCCATTTAGCCCAGCAATATGGTGTACATGAGACAAAAAATATCCCGCTTAGCTGGGCGTCTCAGAGCCACATGGAGATTGGGTGGCCGTCCCAGGAGCAGACGCCCGCGCATTACATCACGACGTCAAGACGAAGGCATACGTCTCTCGAACCTCCGTAACCGATTTGAGACGGAGACGGTGCGTTATCGGTACTCATGGTCGGCCAGAGCTGCGGGAGTTTCATTTAAGGCCACGACGTCCCTTTGTTGGTCAGCCACTTACGCAGAGGCGACGCCAACGTCGGATGTAGTGGCTGCTTGCATATACACCTAATCGGTTTCGTTTGGGAGCCGCGTGTTGTTCAGTACCGAGTCTCGCTTTACTTTTTACAGGTCAGATGGACGAGAACTTGACTATCGACGTCTTAACGGAAACGCAAAAATCGTCTTTCATAAGACGACAATAATCATCAAAATGTATTAAGTAATGATGAAATAATCGAGAAACCCACACTATTAACACATCATCAAAGAATGATGTAAAATAATAACTAACGAAGATAGACTTGCGTTTCTTTCTTCCGCTAGTATATACCGTGAGCTTCATGATATATTCAGCCAGGAGATTATTAACAATACCTCAAAAGTGTTTTGTTGTAATGTTATAGACTGGTTATTAGATACTCCCGTGCTATTTATGGCAATGCACAATCTAGATTTATTGTAGTAACGGGCTTTCGATACCATTCTATATCATCATTGGCTTAGACACCAAATACTGGAGTTATCTGAGCTTTATTCTGATATTTATGTATTAATGTTTTCTCAACCCTTAACTGTTGAAAGGACGTTAGACAATGAGAAAAACAAACCTCAACCCCTGTTGTCGTTTTTTTTCCCTATCAACCGAAGTTCACATTTGTTCTTGGTATCTCATTTTTAAGTAAATCATCATTTCCACACTTACCCGATTTTATCTAAGTCGCCCCTTGTATGGATTCATCTTCCTTGACTCGAAACTTTAACCATCATTTTATTAGTTTTACCGGTATTGAGGCCATGATTAACCGTTTCTTTGATTCATGTACAGTGAAACTCCCCGAAACCGATCCTCCTCAAAACTGATCATCTCCTGATAACGATCAAAATGGCGATATATGGAATTATGGAAGATAATATTTTGACCAGCCGTTGGTTTGTTTTTATAAAACTGCGATATGTGATGGTATATCACAACAGTCTAATAACAATGATGATACAGTTGGTATATCACAATAGGCTAATTACAATGATGATACACCAGGTTTATCATAACAGGCTAATTACAATGATGATACACCAGGTTTATCATAATAGGCTAATTACAATGATGATACACCAGGTTTATCACAATAGGCTAATTACAATGATGATACACCAGGTATATCACAATATGCTAATTACAATGATGATACACCAGGTTTATCACAACAGGTTAATAACAATTATGATACACCAGGTTTATCACAACAGGTTAATTACAATGATGATACACCAGGTTTATCACAATAGGCTAATTACAATGATGATACACCAGGTTTATCTCAACAGTCTTATTACAATTATGATACACCAGGTTTATCAAAACAGGCTGATTACAATTATGATACACCAGGTTTATCTTAACAGGCTAATTACAATAATGATACACCAAGTATATCACAATAGGCTAATTACAATGATGATACACCAGGTTTATCACAACAGACTTATTACAATGATGATACACCAGGTTTATCAAAACAGGCTAATTACAATGATGATACACTAGGTTTATCACAATAGGCTTATTACAATGATGATACACCAGGTTTATCCCAATAGGCTTATTACAATGAAGATACACCAGGTTTATCAAAACAGGCTAATTACAATTATGTTACACCAGGTTTATCACAGCAGGCTAATTACAATAATGATACACCAAGTTTATCACAACAGTCTAATTACAATGATGATACACCAGGTTTATCACAACAGTCTAATTACAATGATGATACACCAGGTATATCACAATAGGCTAATTACAATGATGATACACCAGGTTTATCAAAACAGGCTAATTACAATGATGATACACCAGGTTTATCAAAACAGGCTAATTACAATGATGATACACTAGGTTTATCACAATAGGCTTATTACAATGATGATACACCAGGTTTATCACAATAGGCTTATTACAATGAAGATACACCAGGTTTATCAAAACAGGCTAATTACAATGATGATACACTAGGTTTATCACAATAGGCTTATTACAATGATGATACACCAGGTTTATCACAATAGGCTTATTACAATGAAGATACACCAGGTTTATCACAATAGGCTAATTACAATAATGATACACCAAGTTTATCACAACAGTCTAATTACAATGATGATACACCAGGTATATCATAACAGGCTAATTACAATGATGATACACCAGGTTTATCACAACAGGCTAATTACAATAATGATACACCAGGTTTATCACAACAGGCTAATTACAATAATGATACACCAGGTTTATCACAACAGTCTAATTACAATAATGATACACCAGGTTTATCACAACAGTCTAATTACAATAATGATACACCAGGTTTATCACAACAGGGTAATTACAATGATGATACACCAGGTATATCACAATAGGCTAATTACAATGATGATACACCAGGTTTATCACAATAGGCTAATTACAATGATGATACACCAGGTATATCACAATAGGCTAATTACAATGATGATACACCAGGTTTATCACAACAGTCTAATTACAAAAATGATACACCAGGTTTATCACAATAGGCTAATTACAATGATGATACACCAGGTTTATCACAATATGCTAATTACAATGATGATACACCAGGTTTATCAAAACAGGCTAATTACAATGATGATACACCAGGTTTATCAAAACAGGCTGATTACAATTATGTTACACCAGGTTTATCTTAACAGGCTAATTACAATAATGATACACCAGGTATATCACAATAGGCTAATTACAATGATGATACACCAGGTTTATCACAACAGACTTATTACAATGATGATACACCAGGTTTATCAAAACAGGCTAATTACAATGATGATACACCAGGTTTATCACAACAGGTTAATTACAATGATGATACACCGGGTATATCACAACAGGTTAATTACAATGATGATACACCAGGTTTATCACAACAGGCTAATTACAATAATGATACACCAGGTTTATCAAAACAGGCTAATTACAATGATGATACACTAGGTTTATCACAATAGGCTTATTACAATGAAGATACACCAGGTTTATCACAATAGGCTTATTACAATGAAGATACACCAGGTTTATCACAATAGGCTTATTACAATGAAGATACACCAGGTTTATCACAATAGGCTTATTACAATGATGATACACCAGGTTTATCACAATAGGCTTATTACAATGAAGATACACCAGGTTTATCACAATAGGCTTATTACAATGAAGATACACCAGGTTTATCACAATAGGCTTATTACAATGATGATACACCAGGTTTATCACAATAGGCTTATTACAATGATGATACACCAGGTTTATCACAACAGTCTAATTACAATGATGATACACCAGGTTTATCACAGCAGTCTAATTACAATGATGATACACCAGGTTTATCACAGCAGTCTAATTACATTGATGATACACCAGGTTTATCACAATAGGCTAATTACAATGATGATACACCAGGTTTATCTCAACAGTCTTATTACAATTATGATACACCAGGTTTATCAAAACAAGCTGATTACAATGATGATACACTAGGTTTATCACAATAGGCTTATTACAATGATGATACACCAGGTTTATCACAATAGGCTTATTACAATGATGATACACCAGGTTTATCACAACAGTCTAATTACAATGATGATACACCAGGTATATCACACTAGTCTAATTACAATGATGATACACCAGGTTTATCACAACAGTCTAATTACAATGATGATACACCAGGTATATCACAAAAGTCTAATTACAATGATGATACACCAGGTTTATCACAGCAGTCTAATTACATTGATGATACACCAGGTTTATCACAATAGGCTAATTACAATGATGATACACCAGGTTTATCTCAACAGTCTTATTACAATTATGATACACCAGGTTTATCAAAACAGGCTAATTACAATGATGATACACCAGGTTTATCACAATAGGCTAATTACAATGATGATACACCAGGTTTATCACAACAGGCTTATTGCAATGATGATACACCAGGTTTATCACAACAGGCTAATTACAATGATGATACACCAGGTTTATCACAATATGCTAATTACAATAATGATACATCAGGTTTATCACAACAGTCTTATAACAATGATGATACACCAGGTTTATCATAACAGTCTAATTACAATGATGATACACCAGGTTTATCACAACAGTCTAATTACAATAATGATACACCAGGTTTATCACAACAGGGTAATTACAATGATGATACACCAGGTTTATCACAACAGGTTAATTACAATAATGATACACCAGGTTTATCACAACAGGCTAATTACAATAATGATACACTAGGTTTATCACAACAGTCTAATTACAATAATGATACACCAGGTTTATCACAACAGGGTAATTACAATGATGATACACCAGGTTTATCACAACAGGTTAATTACAATAATGATACACCAGGTTTATCACAACAGGCTAATTACAATAATGATACACCAGGTTTATCACAACAGTCTAATTACAATGATGATACACCGGGTATATCACAACAGGTTAATTACAATGATGATACACCAGGCATATCACAACAGGCTAATTACAATGATGATACACCAGGTTTATCACAACAGGGTAATTACAATAATGATACACCAGGTTTATCACAACAGGTTAATTACAATGATGATACACCGGGTATATCACAACAGGCTAATTACAATGATGATACACCAGGTATATCACAACAGGTTAATTACAATGATGATACACCAGGTATATCACAACAGGTTAATTACAATAATGATACACCAGGTTTATCACAACAGGGTAATTACAATGATGATACACCAGGTTTATCACAACAGGTTAATTACAATAATGATACACCAGGTTTATCACAACAGTCTAATTACAATAATGATACACCAGGATTATCACAACAGTCTAATTACAATGATGATACACCGGGTATATCACAACAGGTTAATTACAATGATGATACACCGGGTATATCACAACAGGCTAATTACAATGATGATACACCAGGTTTATCACAACAGGTTAATTACAATGATGATACACCGGGTATATCACAACAGGCTAATTACAATGATGATACACCAGGTATATCACAACAGGTTAATTACAATAATGATACACCAGGTTTATCATAACAGGCTAATTACAATAATGATACACCAGGTTTATCACAATAGGCTAATTACAATGATGATACACCAGGTTTATCACAACAGGCTAATTACAATTATGATACACCAGGTTTATCACAACAGTTTATCACAACAGTCTAATTACAATGATGATACACCAGGTTTATCACAACAGGTTAATTACAATAATGATACACCGGGTATATCACAACAGGCTAATTACAATGATGATACACCAGGTTTATCACAATAGGCTAATTACAATTATGATACACCAGGTTTATCACAACAGTTTATCACAACAGTCTAATTACAATGATGATACACCAGGTTTATCACAATAGGCTAATTACAATTATGATACACCAGGTTTATCACAACAGTTTATCACAACAGTCTAATTACAATGATGATACACCAGGTTTATCACAATAGGCTAATTACAATTATGATACACCAGGTTTATCACAACAGTTTATCACAACAGTCTAATTACAATGATGATACACCAGGTTTATCACAATAGGCTAATTACAATTATGATACACCAGGTTTATCACAACAGTTTATCACAACAGTCTAATTACAATGATGATACACCAGGTTTATCACAACAGTCTTATTACAATGATGATACACCAGGTTTATCAAAACAGGCTAATTACAATGATGATACACCAGGTTTATCATAACAGGCTAATTAAAATAATGATACACCAGGTTTATCATAACCGGCTAATTAAAATAATGATACACCAGGTATATCATAATAGGCTAATTACAATGATGATACACCAGGTTTATCACAACAGGCTAATTACAATTATGATACACCAGGTTTATCACAACAGTCTAATTACAATTATGATACACCAGGTTTATCACAACAGGTTAATTACAATGATGATACACCAGGTTTATCACAACAGGCTAATTACAATGATGATACACCAGGTTTATCACAACAGTCTAATTACAATGATGATACACCAGGTTTATCAAAACAGGCTAATTACAATGATGATACACCAAGTTTATCACAATAGGCTTATTACAATGATGATACACCAGGTTTATCACAATAGGCTTATTACAATGAAGATACACCAGGTTTATCACAATAGGCTTATTACAATGATGATACACCAGGTTTATCACAACAGGCTAATTACAATTATGATACACCAGGTTTATCACAACAGGTTAATTACAATGATGATACACTAGGTTTATCACAACAGTCTAATTACAATAATGATACACCAGGTTTATCACAACAGTCTAATTACAATGATGATACACCAGGTTTATCATAACAGTCTAATTACAATGATGATACACCAGGTTTATCACAATAGGCTAATTACTGATGATACACCAGGCATATCACAACAGGCTAATTACAATGATGATACACCAGGTTTATCACAATATGCTAATTACAATAATGATACACCAGGTTTATCACAACAGTCTTATTACAATGATGATACAACAGGTTTATCACAACAGGCTAATTACAATAATGATACACCAGGTTTATCACAACAGGATAATTACAATAATGATACACCAGGTTGATCACAACAGTCTAATTACAATGATGATACACCAGGTTTATCATAACAGTCTAATTACAATGATGATACACCAGGTTTATCATAACAGTCTAATTACAATGATGATACACCAGGTTTATCACAATAGGCTAATTACTGATGATACACCAGGCATATCACAACAGGCTAATTACAATGATGATACACCAGGTTTATCACAACAGTCTAATTACAATGATGATACACCAGGTTTATCACAACAGACTTATTACAATAATGATACACCAGGCATATCACAACAGGCTAATTACAATGATGATACACCAGGTTTATCTTAACAGGCTAATTACAATAATGATACACCAGGTTTATCACAATATGCTTATTACAATAATGATACACCAGGTTTATCAGAACAGTCTTATTACAATGATGATACAGCAGGTTTATCACAACAGGCTAATTACAATAATGATACAGGAGGTAAATGATTTTTTTTCTTTTTTTATTGTTATGTTTTTACATATATTTCAAAATGGCTGAATTGGGGGGGGGGGGGGGGGGGGGGGGGGGGGGGGATATTAGCCATCCTGGCAATAGTGCTAGTTTAGGAAACATTTTTATATATGTATCAGTAGAGACAGGTTTTTTTTCCAGAAATCGAGCAAAATGTAGATAGGATATAAAATCATATAATAAATCGATCACAACGCTCACATATATACAATATATGAAAATTGAATGTGAAACACTTATATCAATATTTACATAATAATCAAAAATAAATAAGTATTTCATCAATGTTGACCAAGTGTTATTGCATATTGAAAAATCAATAATGATTTTTGAATTATCTTAATGACATTAATTAGTAAACCAATAAGTTTTACTATCACTGATTCAACTTCTGTGGTAAATAATTCAAATGGAATACGAGGGCGCGTGCGACATTTAGTAGATTTCAACTCTGATGGATTATGGGAGCATTCGATTGCCACGCTCAGGTGATCCTTTCTGGACATCTCGGCACAGTACGTTGGTGTTATACCTAGTATATTAGCGACAAGTCCAAGGTAGGCATCATCCACACCAATATATTTCACATAGGGAAACGCCAGTTTGAATTTTCTGCTGACGTCACATGAAACTACATAAACTCCTCCGGCTAAGTATGATGGGAACGTCCTGAATGGGTACACATTCGTATCAATATACCAGGGTGATCCTTTATCCCTATAAGGAACAGCGGATGATACTCGCTTCCCTAAAAATAAATCTGTATGTTTGTTTCTGAATTGATATAAAAATTCCACCATTTTGTTCCATTTCACAAAATAATCGTCATCTAGAAATAACAGCAACTGAGTTTCCGGACAATACTCACTGGCCCAGTTAAATCCCATAATAGTCTTTAATGTATTGTTTGAATATGCGTCTATGAAATTTTCCTGTATTAAGTCTCCGTATGTTTCATTTTCTTGAAAAATACTGTCCACATATTGATCAGCTATTCCTAACATAAAGACGAGCTTTATGTTCGATCTTGTAACGTTGCTGGCCAGTTGTCGTAGCACTCTCCTCTGTTCAATGCTTCCCACGAAGGATTTCACTAAAGCAAGTATAAATGGTTTTGTTGACTGTGTGAAATTGCATGGAGAGGATAAGTACAGGTATTGGTATGGATGAGGATTGACTGTTTGTGACGGAAGTGATCTATTATCATGTACATATCCGTCGATCACCTCCCTGATATTAAATGTAAGCGGGTAAGTATACTCCTTTATATCAAATTTACTAAGATCGCGCTTTGGTTTTTGCGAAACAATTCTCAATATATGAATATTGATGTACAGCCAATATATAGGGAATGTGATGATTATTATACAAAAATAGCGTTTTTTCTTTGACATGTTCAAATACATGATGCCATGCTTCTATTATAATACTTTGTCATACCAAATGATGTCCAACGAGAAGTTATGCAATGTAAGTAATTGTTGTTTTAGTTCGGTAAAGCAGGTGATTGAATCGTTTATTACAACTATATATAAAAACCTAGCTGATTATCTGACTTTTACAAAATTTGTGAAATGTTTTTAAAATTCAGAACTCCAGCTGTTCTTTAAAGTTTCACGTCTACAAAAATCGTATAAGAGAAGAATCCGGAATATTTCATTTTTGTTGTTATTCGGTGTTGTCAGCACGTCGACCGGTAATTCTATAGGACCTTCCTACAAAGAAGTGATACAGACATCATAATATGTTACATGTCATAACAGCAATGCATTGTGATTTCTCGAGTAAAAAGTGTGTGTTCTATGTTCTATTAAATATTTTCATAAAATGTTTTAATATGTTTTGATATTCTCGAAATAGCCTCTGAATATTTTTAATGAAGTTAAATACAATGCAATCAAAATTCTTTGTCAAAAAGATAAATTACTGAAGTTTTGTATATAAGCAATAAGTAAACATGTAATGCAAATAATTTCGGCTTTCGGATCTAAGATTGTTATAAGAAATTCTTATTTTAACTATATAATACATATATTGCAAAAGGGGAAGTTTTGTGATATGTTTATGACACCAGTATTCTTGTTTCTGGTTTAATTTTCCTCGCCGTCGAGGTTATACCAAAACTAATAAACTCCCTATAATGTGTCTGAAACTATATATCTTGCTATTATGCAATGGGACAGCAAAATACAATTCTAAACGCCCTAGCTTACTTTCAGAATAGACCAAAGGATGTTTCAGACCAAATATAATAAGAATACTTTCATTCCTGAGGGTTGCTACAGGGCCCCACCAATTAGACCCCTGCCGCGCCACGACATAATGTCACCTGAGTGGAGATGAAAATAACACAAAACATTTTCTAAAGATAAATACAAGTATTACTTGTTTAACATCTATAACAAAAGAAAATTTAATATGACAGTAAATATGTACAATATAGAATTGAGAAAAAACATTATTTAAATATATATAATAATAATAATAATAATACAAGTACCTCCGTTTCGGTCCAAATATGCACGTTGGCGTTATTTTTGTCCTGTGTGTTAAAGGTGCTTGATGTACATACAAAGCCTTTAAACATACACACTGCTAGCGCTCCGATTTTAATGGTCGGTAGGGGTACAATGGCGACAGCGTTTTAACAATATCCTTTGTTCTTTGTCACATGGAGTCACGATTCGGTCGAATTATAACGCCGGCGTTATTTACCACGAGCCTTAGTTTAGGAAAAATTATTACCAACATTTGTGCATTCCATAGTGGATGAATTACAATAATGAAGTGAAAACATAACATAACCTATTCTGTAGACTTGATCAGGGAATATATTTTATCTGATTAACTGAACTGAATAAACCAAAAGCCCTGTCAACTCATACGATCTGATTCTATTTATTTCTTAAATCCTCTCTTTTCCTGTTTCTCATATTCTAGTCATAGTTATTTAATATCATTCAGTTTTAAATCGAAAATCCAGAGAAACCATTTGTGTTACATTGGTAAATCATCATTAGTACCATGTATTGGTGTTAATATATATCTATATCATTAATACCATGTATTGGTGTAAATATATACGGTTTTATGCACTATTTTGTTAGAAGTAGGGTACATTTATGGGACTCCTCCTAAGAATGAATTCGGGTTCCTCATATCAAAATGTTCGTAATGTTTTGGTATTATCATCTGTATGCTCGCCATTATTCAAAGGTACATGTATATGTCTGCAGCAGTGCAATATTTCACAAATGGAAACACAACGTGAAATGACTTGACAATTTTAAATGACATGAGATAATTTTATCCAACCATACGTGGTGGAAATAGGTCAAAGGGATTATCATTTTCACTTCAAATACAACGTGACCAAGGAAGATATCTTAAGCGTTTCTTTTAACGTGTTCTTTAATTACTGTAGTTACCTTGCTTATATCAATATTAATATTACCATCAAGAATTAAATTGTAATCCGTGGTTTTGCAATTCTGAACAATCAACGTGAAAGTTGCACATGGTTTTTACAGTGTCGTAAAACTTGTCTTCTTCTGCAGATATTTGTTTAAAAAATTTACTTTTGGCGTCAATAATTGTGTGGACATCTTATTATATAAGCACAAACATGAGTTTAACTATTGTATCTGATTGTCCCCACATATCCCGTATGGCTGACCGCTGTTCACTACCAAAGGCATCAGACCAAACGATCACAAGAAAATGATCAATGTATAGTTCCCTCTAGTGAAATGCTTACATCTTGTCGAGCTACATATTGATGGTAACAGCTTCGTGTTGATTTATTGATGTGATATCTCTTCACCATTAACAATGTGATATCTCTTCACCATTAACAATGTGATATCTCTTCACCATTAACAATGTGATATCTCTTCACCATTAACAATGTGATATCTCTTCACCATTAACAATGTGATATCTCTTCGCCATTAACAATGTGATATATCTTCATCATTAACAATGTGATATCTCTTCACCATTAACAATGTGATATCTCTTCGCCATTAACAATGTGATATATCTTCGCCATTAACAATGTGATATCTCTTCGCCATTAACAATGTGATATCTCTTCGCCATTAACAATGTGATATCTCTTCGCCATTAACAATGTGATATCTCTTCGCCATTAACAATGTGATATCTCTTCGCCATTAACAATGTGATATCTTTTCGCCATTAACAATGTGATATCTCTTCACCATTAACAATGTGATATCTCTTCACCATTAACAATGTGATATCTCTTCACCATTAACAATGTGATATCTCTTCACCATTAACAATGTGGTATCTCTTCACCATTAACAATGTGATATCTCTTCACCATTAACAATGTGATATCTCTTCACCATTAACAATGTGATATCTCTTCACCATTAACAATGTGGTATCTCTTCACCATTAACAATGTGATATCTCTTCACCATTAACAATGTGATATATCTTCACCATTAACAATGTGATATCTCTTCACCATTAACAATGTGATATCTCTTTACCATTAACGATGTGGTATCTCTTCACCATTAACAATGTGATATATCTTCACTATTAACAATGTGATATCTCTTCACCATTAACAATGTGATATCTCTTCACCATTAACAATGTGGTATCTCTTCACCATTAACAATGTGATATCTCTTCACCATTAACAATGTGATATCTCTTCGCCATTAACAATGTGATATCTCTTCACCATTAACAATGTGATATCTCTTCACCATTAACGATGTGGTATCTCTTCACCATTAACAAAATGTGATATCTCTTCACCATTAACAATGTGATATCTCTTCACCATTAACAACTGTCTGTCTCACAAGTCGTCTGGAGTTTATATTTAGAGGATACGACAATAAATGCCAAGAGACAATTTGACGAGCTGAATCAAAATATGACACTGGATTGTCGGGGTCATATAACCGTTTCACAAATAAAGTCTTTGCAACATTTCTGAGATATTTTCTTGCATCATTCTCATTTATTTTGATGTAAGGGAAAATAATTTGAAATCGTTTAGCAACATCACGTGATACGAGATAAACTTAAGATTATCTGTATGTTGATTCGTTTGAATATGACCACGAAACAAACCTGCCGGTGAATCGGATATTAGTCTCTGATGTATCCGATTTCACGCGCAAAGTCTCTTCAAGGCTGAGGATGACGTCAGCTGAATGACAACAATTAATTCCCTAATTATCTTAAAAGTTTTATTCCGATGTGAATCTTTAAAATCCTCTTGAAGAACATCTCCATATTGATAACTTTCGTCTTCAACGACAAACTGGACGTCCTCCAAAAGTCCTAGCAAGAAAACAAGTTGTACATTTTGATCTCTCAACTCTCTCCTCGTTTGTCTTATGATTATCCTGTTTTTCCAGGACGAGAATACATCATCATAAATATCTTGGAACTGTCTCCGTGGAAATTGTAGGTAAATACGATTACATGGATGTGGGTTCGTCCGGGGTGCACTAGCCAACAACGTATCTACAAGAAGATTATCTATGGTCAAATTAACAAAAGAATTGTTTAGTTCCTTGTTTGTAATAATATCTATCATAGATTGGTTGAGATTTAAACTTTTCGTCGTAGTCTCCGACTTTCTAGTTGAACCAGTTATATCAAGCTGACTATCGTTAACAGAACATATTTCAGGTTGCGACGATTTTCCTAGAAAATAACAATCCACGCCAGGGTTTCTCATTTTACTTTGCGCATGCTCAAACATTCGAGGACAAGCACAAGCAGGAACCCGAATACTTCCATAGTTAAACATGTCCTGATAAACAGGACTATCACCGGAAACTGTCTATTCCAGGTCTATTGAAACTTCGATGGAACAGACACTATACTCGAACGTGTCCTTCTGGATTCAAACAAAAATGAAAATCCATCAAATAAATGCTTTTCATTCCTGCTACAAAGTCCTAATTTTTTTTTCTTTTCGGACGAAAATCTTAAAAATACGCTTCTTAACTAAACATTATTTTAAAACAAAATACAAAAACATAAAATGCTTGTCCGTTTACATATCTGAAAATGGACTTGTATATAATTCAGCTACAGAGCACGCGCAGCCATCATATGGATTCAACTTGCGCTGTTAATTTGTTTAACGTTTTATTTTTACTCCTTAGTTATTCATTTACTTATTTCTACCAGCTGAACACGACCTAAGATGTAAAATATGCCTTCGGCGAATTAATTATCGACAAAGAGAATCCTTAACACCAACATAACGATATTGTTCATTGTTTTCTACTAAAACTTGTGTAACTGTTCCATGTTCTATATCTATATGTGATTGTTTGTAATTTACTTGTCTGTACTGTCGTTATTACTACATGTCCAATTATATATTTCCAGTAATACGCAACAAGTGGACCAAACTGTCCATATTACTTACTAGACCCTATATATACATATATGTATCATAAATAGTAAATCTAAGTATGGTAAGATGTGTTAGCATATTCGATCAATTAGTAGGGAACTTATACGTTTGATAGCATTAAATATAGACTATGTATTCAACACTGTAATAATGTTATAACGCAATTGATCAACCAAAACTATCTCGAGTTCTTTGTGTATGGTTTAAATCTTTATTAATTTGATATCAAACCGAGATATAGATATGTCAATGCTTGTCTTAATACTATCAATGCTAATTAAACTATCATAAATATACCACTTACCTTTCTCACTTGTAATGGCGAGAGAAAATTTCTTAAAGACGGTAAAATATGTCATCAATATTTTAGAAAGAAAAAAAAAAATCACCGTGAAAAATACAATTTTTTTTTCGCAAAATCACTCAGTGTATATTGATTTACAATTATTGTATTTCTATATATATATATATATACCCTAAACGTAAGCTATATACACACAAGACTATCAAAAGATTCTTGTGGAGTTATCAAATATTCAATCATACTTAAGTATTCAATGAACTCGGTGAGTCCAAAATTTATCACCACCATCTGGGTATTTGTCAATATTACTGTATTGTCCCCCGATGTCTTGAATCAGTGCACATTGTAACGCAGTGAGGAGTAAGAATCATGTGTTATGTTAAAACAATTTGATTCTGAGTGCCGTTCCGCCTGGGTTCTACGTAGTTATTCGATTGGAGGATAAACAATAGCTTAATACCACATCAAATATATTAACCCCTACACCTAAGTACACGTTATGTCAGATAAATATATTCAGAACGATTATGTTTTTATGTTAACCTCTACACCTAAGTACACATCAGGTCAGATAAATATATTCAGAACGGATAGGTTTTCATGTTAACCTCTACACCTAAGTACACATTAGGCCAGATAAATATATTCAGAACGGATAGGTTTTCATGTTAACCTCTACAACTAGTACACATCAGGTCAGATAAATATATTCAGAACGGATAGGTTTTCATGTTAACCCCTACACCTAAGTACACATTAGGTCAGATAAATATATTCAGAACGGATAGGTTTGCATACATGTCATCAGACATCGTTATAGACTTTCCTTTCCCTCTCTTACTGTAAACCTTCAAATTTTAGTGCCTATCTTATTTTAAACTTTATTCTCGCTAAAATAATTCCACTAATTAATGATAACGCTAATTACACTTTATTAATATTGTTACTGTTAATACGTATTTTGGTTGTATTGATTCACCATTGTCTTGATCTGCTAAAGTTCAATTATGTTTCGGAAAAAGATACTGCATTTGACTATTTGGGAAGTATCACAAATCAATCGTTCCACCTAAAATTAGTTTTAGACATGTTCCCTTGGACGTCAAGGTTACGTGTTAAATGAGAGGACTGTAACTAAACTAAAAGTTTACAGTTTTTTCCTGTCAGGCAACCAAATAGATGTACCATAAATGATCGGCCATGAAATAAGAAATAGAGGATATCTAACAGTGTCTTCAGTAATACCAAATATATTTCACGAGTGGGGCTAATATTTTGATATTTTTCACGAGTGCGCAGCACGAGTGAAAAATATCAAAATATTAGCCGCACGAGTGAAATATATTTGGTATTACTGAAGACACTGTTAGATATTCTGTTTGTTACATTTTTTTACCAACGAAAAACCTACCCCGTATGCTAACTAGGCCTAATGTAAACAAAAAAAGTAGTTTCCCCTGTCCAGGTGCTGACATATATGTCGGGTTTTCTGATTGGTCAATTATTTTGGTATTTTCTAATCATTAATTTGATTGGTCAAATCAGCAAAAGTGATATTTTTCACTAGATAGTGAAAAATATCACTTTTATAGAATGAATAATTTTTTATATTTCACTGGTAAAAAGGTAATAAAATTATATCTTCATATCAACGAAATATAACACTAACTCTTTAACAGAATATAGATTTGGAGGTCCTCGAAAGCAAAAGAATAATGAGAAGAAGTGTTCATATTTATGTATATTTATGTCAAAACTTGCCAGTTTTACGTTCTCGTGATTTGAGAATGGGTAACTAGATTAAGCATGTGACTAAATTAATTAGCAAATGATGTATTTTTCATATCAAGGTAACTACATCATAGAAGCCATGCAGATGAACCATTTCTGTGAAAAAAAAATAAAACAAAATACTAACCATTATTCTATTATTCTATTTATTCATTTATTTGACGTAAAAATGTGATTTATACGCAAATTAATCCAACTTCTATCATTCAAACCTGCATATGTAGTATCCGAGTCACTATAGAACATGTTCGTACCCTCTAGTTGTCCATAGTATCATCATGATGTCCCCACAGTATGGGATGATTGTATTTTAGCTTTTCTTATTACTTTTATTCTTTCTTTGGTAATATTACTTTTAAGTAGTTCCTTAGAGGATATGCAGTATTTTGTGATAATCTTCGCAAATGATTTATCCGGGCATTCTGTCACAACATCAAGTTGTGGAGGATCAACAAATATCTGGTCTTCCTTTGGCTTTATTTGTAACTTCCGCGCTACAAACCCTAAATACACATCACTTCGTCCAAAATACTGAACGAATGGAAAGGCAGCTTGGAACTTCCACGCTACGTCCGCGGATACTACGAAAACCCTTTCATTGAGAAATGATGGGAAACTTTCCATGGGGTAAATTTTACGTGACATGAATAATCTGGAGTCCGAATCACGTGTTGGATAGGCATTTTTAACCAACTTCCCGCGAAATATATCTGATGATTGCTTGCTTGGCAAAATTGTCCGTAAATATGTTAATGTCTTGTTAATGTCTACATTATATCCGTCTTTCACTACGACTAGAAAGTCTGCTCCACTACAGAACTTGGCTGCCCAATTAAAACCCATTATAGTTTTCACTGTGTCGTTCATGTAATCGTCCCGAAAGTCCTCCTGAATAATGTCCCGATACTTCCGGCTTTCTTCGTCGACCAAAGACTGTTTGGAGCTCCCCATCCCCAAGAGAAACACTTTCCTAAAGTTAAAATCTCGATGAATGCCCCATAGTTTTCTTAGGTACAATCGTTCTTTAACGTTGATCGCGTGTGACTTAAACAACATCAGTACATTTTTAATGATCTTATCAGAGTGACGAAAGGAACATTTGTTCGGACGGTGGATGTAATTGTAGCGATGAAAATTGATCGGAAGAATGGTGGGATCTTTATGACGAAGAAGTACATCATTGACCAGTTTTGTCATGTTCACCATCAAAGGATAGGTGAAAGTTACGTTGTCAACTAGGAATTTTCCATTGGACAAAGCTGGTTTCAGAAGAAGTAACCTACGTTTCCTGTCGGCGATTTGACAATTCCGGACACAAGTTCCGCCGGGTCGTGTGAACATTCCTTTGCTAATGATATGTTCGAGGTGCTTGAAAAATGGGGATCGTATTTCGGATGAATAGACAGTTTTTTAGCCACTATACCTAAATACACATCGTCAATTCCCAAATACTTTACATATGGAAAAGCTACTTTAAACTTCCTTGACACATCTTTGGAAAGTAAATATGCCCCGCCTCCAATATATGTCGGGAAATAATCGTATGGATATTCATGAAAGCTCGTTCTCCATTTAGACTTTATATTCCGCTCCGGCTGGGCCGCTACAGCTGTTGTCCCAAGGTAAACGCCAGTTTTATTTGTCTTAGAAATGTCCCTTATGTACTTAATCAGTGCGTGCGGCTGCACGTGATAGTCGTCATCCAGGAAGAACAACATGTCTGCTTCCCAACAATACTTCGTTGCCCAGTTATATGACATGACGGTTTTTAAAGTGTTGTTCATGTAAGCGTCCAGAAAATTCTCTTGGACAATGTCATTGTATTGTCGTACCTCCTCGTCCACCAGAGCCTGGTATGACCCGTTATAACCTAGCATGAACACGCGCCACACGAACGGGTCATGTAAATCTCTCCACATTGCCCTTGCGGCAGCCCTCAGCTCCATATTGGACACGGCCGATTTTATGAGCACTAATACTGTCCTTGTGCTTTTGTTATGTGGCGGAAAATGACATTTTGGAGGAGGATTGATGAAAGTGTATGGGTGAGGATTAATCTGCCTGTACGGTATTCGCTGTTTGAACAAAATGAGATTATGTACTAGGCGTTCCAAATCTATATCCATAGGATAGGAAAAACTGTCGTTGTACGGTAAATATTGACGATATGTTTCGTTAAATACTTCATCGTCATCTGACTTTTCAAACATCGTTGGCAGCGGCAGAGTCATGTCATCAAACCTTTCATCATAAAAACTTTCATCCAGATAGTCGCCTGTCTCTTTCTCTAATACAATATCTGTATCGTTATTTTCTTTTTCACTTGTTTCTAATGTTTTTCTAAATTCTTTTTTGATAGTTGTTTTTCCGGTTACTATTATGATATCGGTTTTTTGAATCATATAAGAAAAATTAAGTAGTAATCCGAGAAATCCAAATAATAAAACGGCAAAGAATACACCAAAGAGGTTTCGAATGTTGAACTGTTGTACTAGCAACACTGAACGTTTTAGCTTGTTGCTGACCGCCTTGATCATGTTTGTCCTCTTCGGTATTTCTTACTTTGAACACTTATTTCAGCAAGTGTTTAAATATCTGAAATCAGCATATCCCTCTTACCAATAATATAACCTTGGCCATTCGACTGCATCTGTAAAAACAATATCATAAAAGTCTTGTTATTGTTGATGATTTTAGATTTAATGTTGACTAACGTCTGTAAAGTCGATTTTGTGAAAAGCATATGGAAACAACATTTTTACCAGAACTCAAGTAGATGAAGCTACGGCAAAATTTGAACAATGTATATGTACACAGATACCACTGAGCGCTAAAAGGATAAGATATAAGTACAGATCTGGAAGAGTAAGTGTCTTCTGTTTTCATGACAAAACCTGGCGGATAAATCTTGGGTTAAGGAAAAGTAACTTGTCATACTAACGAAAATGTCGGTATACATTATATACTGAAAACCTAAAATAACTGAATAAGAAATGATACTATAATTCAATGATGAAAACAATTTAATGGTTTAATGAATGAATAAATCCACACATTTTAAACACTACTATTCAGTGTAACACGACCAGTAGAGTGATAATGGAGTTATGTTTACAAGCCAATATTTAATGGACAAGCCGGTATGTCGTGGTAATTACCTATACACCAGGCCAACAATGAGTTTATGTGCTATACTTTAAGGCGAGATAAGCAGTCGCTTAACTATTACAAACACATTGCCTTAAAATCACATTCAAGTAATAACCAAGATTTGTAAACAAATCCCTTCAATTTTTATTATAACGAGACATGAAACTGGTACATGCTTTTAATATACTGTGATAATTTTACACATGGTGAAATGAGTTATATTCCTTTAACACTTCAGAACATAGAATATATTAATTATATATTACTAGTAGTAACTGTTTCCTTTATTCAATATTTCAAAACATCAGAAACACATAAGTCATGTAATTACACTTAAAGATATATGACTCTGCCCCCCCCCCCCCCCCAACGACAAATATTACCCTGTCAAAAACTAAATAGAAAATATATATACTAATTAAACTCATGTCAACACTAACACTTGTCTTTTACGTTTATAACGAAGTATTTCTTACCGTTTTTTGTACTTGTTGTCGTTGTTCCCATTAGGTAGTAAACAGTTGTCAGCACTGGACTACCTATTTACGTACATAGGTTGTATGTGAGTCGTGACATGGGTATTGTTATTAGAACGGTATCTGTTGAATATCTTTGCTTCCATACAAAAACAGATCCTTGCTTAATCACTCGAAAGATTATAGAACACAAAGTTATACCTGATTGTAGCCCGAGTGTCCTTTGGCCCTGACACCAGATATGGTGTCAGAGCCACAGGAAACTCGAGATAACCTTAATGTAGTTTCCGAAGACAAAAGCACATGTGATACATTAAAACATCCTTAATCAAATTTCGTTTTCTCAGTCTCTGATTAATGAAGACCCTGACTAACTCGAAGTGAAAAAATCATTGCGGACCAAATTTAGTATCTTGTAACATCCATTGTAGTTTTAGGAAGGTACTCCAACATGACAAAAACTAACTCTCCTCTCTACCCACAGTTGTCGTCCCTTGTACTCTCTACCCACAGTTGTCGTCCCTTGTACTCTCTACCCACAGTTGTCGTCCCTTATACTCCCTACCCACATTTGTCGTCCCTTGTACTCCCTACCCACAGTTGTCGTCTCTTGTACTCTCAACCAACAGTTGTCGTCCCTTGTACTCTCTACCCACAGTCGTCGTCCCTTTTACTCCCTACCCACAGTTGTCGTCCCTTGTACTCTCAACCAACAGTTGTCGTCCCTTGTACTCTCTACCCACAGTTGTCGTCCATTGTACTCCCTACCCACAGTTGTCGTCCCTTGTACTCTCTACCCACAGTCGTCGTCCCTTGTACTCTCTACCCACAGTTGTGGTCCCTTGTACTCTCTACCCACAGTGGTCATCTCTTGTACTCTCTACCCACAGTTGTCGTCCCTTTTACTCCCTACCCACAGTTGTCGTCTCTTGTACTCTCAACCAACAGTTGTCGTCCCTTTTAAACCCTACCCACAGTCGTCGTCCCTTTTACTCCCTACCCACAGTCGTCGTCCCTTTTACTCTCTACCCACAGTTGTGGTCCCTTGTACTCCCTACCCACAGTTGTCGTCTCTTGTACTCTCAACCAACAGTTATCGTCCCTTTTACTCCCTACCCACAGTTGTCGTCCCTTTTACTCCCTACCCACAGTTGTCGTCCCTTGCACTCTCTCACATCAGGACACAATCGGAGAAAACCCCTCGAACGTTTTCGTCATTCTTAGGAATAGCAAAGATGGCAATTTCCTGAAGAATGACATAAAGCCCTTAATATTGATACACTGGCTAAGACAGGCGTACACATGAACACACTGTCCTATTTTCTCAATATATTATACTGGATTTATTTTCCAGCCTTGCGATTCACTTATGTATGCTATATTTAGACGAATTCTCTGGAATGCAATGAAAGATGTCACACTGCCGATAACGTGTACACATTTTGTCACAGGAATTCAGAAAATGACACCCACGGAACGAAATAATAATAAACACCAACAAACGAAAAGATTACTAGCGTCCTAAAATGATCGCTTATCAGACAGAATATAGAAGTAGAAAACGGTAGAAAAATTTCGGGTGCAATTAATTATTGATTCACTTTGAATTTAAAAGACTAGCACTTTACAACCCTCCGTAAGTTTGAGTTTCTCCTTTAGTAAGGTGTGATAGGTAAGGTATACAAATATTTTATAGTTAAGGATTGAATAATGTTATGTTGAAGTGTATGGGGGTATAAACCTCAATAGGTCTTGAGACAAATTTTATGAACTGTTTCGCAGTTCATAAATTTGTCTCAAGACCTATTGAGGTTTATACCCCCATACACCTCAACATAACTTTATTCAATCCTTATATTTATATATTTTTGATATTTTGTACAATATTTTGTCTTTGAAAAATAGGCACTTGTGCAAGTTTACCCACAGAACTTACCGAAATGTACGTCATCACTCTTCGTCTACATATGGTTAATACTTTCAGGATTTCTTTCGTGAACAAACTTAATAGCGAATTAAAACAAATATTAGTTTTAAAGGAATTTATTTCATATAAATATGATCACTTTTGAAAAGGAATTAAAAAAATATAGTCCAAGCTTGACAAATGTATTCCTACGCCGGACTTGATATAGTTCATTGAAAAATGACTCGAGTTAACTGTGGTAGGTTCATTGAGTCTGAATTGAGTGGAAATATAAATATATAACAATGAACAATGTATATAGATCCTATTCTTGTAATGATCATAATCACTCCTTTGTCGGAGACGTGACACTTTTAAAATTTATTCACTCGGCATTTTCTAGGTAGTATCTGTATGTGTGTTTTAATCCAGAAAATCTTATCATTAATGCTCGGAATGGAGGATATTTTCATAAAGGATTTAAATAAAGGAACCTATGATCAAGGTCGAATGTGAAATCGGAGGTGTGCAATAGAAAAAAAATAGCAAAGTTGGACGAAATACTTACATGCAGCTTTCGTCCTTTTTCGGGTGCTTCAGTTAAGGTTATTTTTCCAAGGATGTCATAAATGCACAGTATCTGGTGACTGTGTAATTAATATATGGGTAAAAAACATTAAACTGATCACAAGCACAATCATGAGTATGCTTATCCTCATAGAAATTTCGTAAGGAATCAGCTTTAGTTTGTTGTCTATGTAAAGTTCATTTATAGATTGACCAATATGTCAATTAAAAAAACTAATTATAGCATACATCACACACTTTGACTTAAAAATCATATTTGCTTTTACTGCGAAATCTAAACCATTTTAAAGAAATACCTACTACATACAATAATCATTGGACATGTACCACACCTATAGGTGGCTTACATTTGGACACTCTGGGTTTACACCAGAATTCAATCAGCGCAGCTACAACCTACACAGTTTTACTGAGCTACAACCTACACAGTTTTACTGAGCTACAAACTACACAGACAAAACTATTAGCGAACTGATCACTTGAATTAAACTTGTTAATATATTCACATCCGTTAAGGGAAATAAATATTTACTGTTCAGTTTCCGCCTGATAATGCATAACTAATTAAAATAAACATTTTTCCACTCTGTGAATTATGGGGCGCCGTTTTACTATTTATTCCCATTTGGTGATATCACCTATTCAATCAGTGATATCACCTATTCGAATAGGTGATATCACTTAATGAAACGAATAGGTGATATCACTTATTCGAATAGGTGATATCACTTAATGAAACGAATAGGTGATATCACTTATTCGAATAGGTGATATCACTGATTGAATATTCTTAAGTGATATCACCTATTCGAATAGGTGATATCACCAATTCGAATAGGTGATATCACTTATAAAGTTCTTAAGTGATATCACCTATTCGAATAGGTAATATCACCTATACGAAAAGGTGATATCACTTATGAAATTTTATAAGTGATATCACCTATTCCAATTGGTGATATCACCTATTCGAATGAGTGATATCACTATGGGGCGCCGTTTTACTATTTATTCCCATTTGGTGATATCACCTATTCGAATAGGTGATATCACCTATTCAATCAGTGATATCACCTATTCGAATAGGTGATATCATCAATTCATTTTTCAAATAAGTGATATCACTTATTCGAAATGGTGATATCACCTATTCGAATTGGTGATATCACCTATTCGTTTCATTAAGTGATATCACCTATTCGAATGAGTGATATCACCTATTCGAATGGGTGATATCACTTAATGAAACGAATAGGTGATATCACTTATTCGAATAGGTGATATCACCTATTCGAATAGGTGATATCACTTAAAAAAGTTCTTAAGTGATATCACTCATTTGAATAGGTGATATCACCAAATGGGAATAAATAGTAAAACGGCGCCCCATAGTGAATTGGTCATTTCATGATTAATAAATCAAAATTTGAAATTAATAAATGGAAACCGTACCACTGTCCAACTTAGCAGACTTTAAATACGCTAAAGTAACGTTGCTGTTACACCACAAGCTAGTTACCTCGCTGTTGGTCACGCTATCTGGTTTACAATGGAGGTCGATCTATATCACCACGGGTCGCTGGACAGGTCAGGATAAGGTGATGATATAGCAGTCGAATACATGTCCAATAGAATATACTGGCTTAGTGTCCTAGCTAAAAGCCCAGAGCACTAAGGAAACTGGCACTACTTACGTAGAGATATACTGGCTCCGTTAAAAACAGAGGACGTCTAACACACGTGTGGTCCCGCGGCCGACCAGGTGTGAAGAGACGCTTACACGGTTCACGGGGTTGATCTTTACCTGACACGGGCCAGTTGACCGTCACGCACTTCCGGCGGCGTAAACAATGTGGTCAACTCGGCCCGAGACACTACATTCCTCCCAACTTTATAATGAAAGTCCTTGATGGTCGGAGGCTTCGTAATGGTAATATAAAGATCTTCCGAGTCCTGATCAAATTCCTATATAAATTGACTCTGCACACTAAAAGCGTTGCCATGAAGTCACTCGGGGTACTACTGTTGTTTGGTTCCTCCAAAATGGAGGAATAAGTAGGGATAAAATCCCTTTTGACAGTAAAATCCTAGGTTAAGGTTTGGATTGTCTCGAAAAAGACACACCACCCTGTAAAATACATGGGTGTAATCCTGACCTTGATGGCAATGATATGATAAAACACCATCTGAGTTTACCAACTTTTCTATTCCACCAGTAGTACTTAGCTTCTCCTTGTCCAGGTTCTGATCCATCCAGTAGATATTTCCGGATAAACTGGAGGTCTGCATCTTTTCCTAATCTGGAGCTGGTTGTCTAGAAGCGCTATATCGAAACTTGATCCATCCGTGTGATCTGTCATCTTTAAGTCCACTGTCATGTCTACCACAATCAGGATGTGGATAGTCAAGGAAAACCGAGGAAGCCGTATTTACCTGATGACTCCCCGGAGTTTGACTCGCAGAAGGTGTTTGGCCAATACAAATGGCCCTGTCATCTTTAAGCCGACTGTCATGGCTACCACAATCAGGGTGTGGATAACCAAGGAAAACCGGAGTAGCCCTATTTACCTGATGACTACCCGGAGTTGACTTGCAGAAGGGGGTTGGGTCGAACTGGCATCTTTAAGTCCACTGTCATGGCTACCACAATCAGGGTGAGGATAGCCAAGGAAAACCGGAGTAGCCCTATTTACCTGATGACTACCCGGAGTTTGACTCTCAGAAGATATACTGGCATGCATGTTCAGGGGACACTCAAGGAAACTGGTAGGCTTATTTTCTTTACCGGCAGAGTTACACACGGAACCAGCCGTGGCACTTTCGTACGGGCGTTGATCGCTAGCAGGAAAACTGTCATGAGTGCCTTGACATGCAAGATAACTGTCATGTTCACCTGGAGGGTGAGCAAGGTAACTCGAACAACTCAAGAATGAATTGACCCCTGGCATGAGTGTCGAGTTGATTGTCCATTTAGGAGGCTCTATAGGGCTAGAGTCCCCTAACCGGTCTTGCGGATCTAATGTGGCCACATTGTTGGTACCTACAAGGTACCCCTTATCACCGCAAGTCTTACTTCCCGTCAGGGCGGTTACGTCGTCTACTTCCAGTGAGAATTCGCCCCACTGTCTGTCAGCACGCTTACAATAATTGCAGCCTTCACAGGGCAAGTTTTCAGGCTTGATTCCAGCTATGTACGATGGGCATGGAGTCAGTTCATCCGGGATTCTGGAAAGCGCGTCCGCATTTCCATGTTTGGTTCCGGGTCTGTGTTTCACAATCATATGGTATTGAGAAAGTTCTTCCATACATCGTGCGAGCTGTCCCTGCGGCTCCTTAAATCGTAACAGCCATGTTAGACTTGTATGGTCCGTCCCGACGGTAAACTGTCTACCTAAAAGGTAGTATTTAAACTGTCATGTAAATCTCACAATACTAAGCAGTTCCTTCCGAGTGGTGTAGTATCCTTTGTTCGGTTGTAAGAGGGAAACTGCTAAAAGCAATGACTCTCTCAACCCTGTCTTGTACTTGATTAAACACCCCTCCAATTGCTACATCCGAGGCATCTCTATCTAAGATGAATGGATCCTTACTTAGTATCGGGCAACAATAAGATGGGAGGTTCTGTCAGCGCCGCCTTCTGTCTCTTGAAGGCCTGTTGCTGTTCCAAGTCCCAATGAAATTTGTTCTTTCCTGTGAGATTATACAAGGGTTGAGCTAACTCGGCGAAATCCTTGAGTAAGGTACAGTGATAATTCACCTATCCGAGAATCCGCTCCATATCTTTAGAGGACGCTGGTAAAGGGCAATTAGCTACCGTATTGGTGTCTGTGTCAGACATCGCTATCTGGTCCTTTCCGGCTATTCGACCTTAAAACTTGACTTCCGGTTGGAAAAGTAGACACTTTTTTGGTAATGTCTGAATCTTTCCAACGTTTCTCTCAAATTATCGAGGTGTTCCCTGAAGGTGTGTCCTAATGCTAGGATGTCGTCCAAAAAGACTGTTTTCCAGGGGAGACCCCATAATGCGAGATTCATTGCACGAGAAAATGTGGCGGGAGCGTTAGTCAGACCAAAACCTATACGAACATGTTCAAATAATCCGTATTTTGTAAGAAACGCTGTTTTCTTTCGGTCCGTGTCCTTAACCTTGATCTGCCAATACGCGTTTTTGGCGTCCAGTTTTGAGAACCACGAACTTCCAGCTAGAGTGTCCAAACAATCCTCTACTAGTGGTAATGGAAAGGTGTCCTTAACAGTGACATCATTGAGCAACGCATGGAGCTGTCCTTTTATCTAACGAATACAGGTGCCGACGCCCACTCCTCCTCCCCAGCGAATGATGCTGGCGTACGCCGCATTCGCTGCTTTACAGGCTTGGCGTCGCTGGTGTCTACTGCATGCTCAATTTTGTCCAAAAAAAACTCCCAGATCAAATTCATTCTTAGCGAAAACGTCCGAATAATGACGGAGAAGTTCAACTAAGTCCTTATACTGTGGAGATGCTCGGGTACCTTCCCAGTATCAGTTGAGGTTTTGGTTTAGTCTGACTCGCCAACATCACGATGTTATTATATCATTTGCATGCCTCTGAATATGTCTGGCGCTTATATCGGAGCGAATAAAATCCGCTGTTTCGGGTTAAAATAACCCCGAACCTCAAAAGCGTTAGCTAGTATTTCCCCTTTATTATAATGATCCTAAAACTGTCGCCTAAATTTACCAAACAAACGACGGCTTAGTATTGGCATTACGAACTGTACGGGGTACTAGAAGATCCAAGTTCCCATTAGACTTATTAGAAAACAATTGGGTTGGATTTGTTTTTATTCAAAAAATAGGCATACAATAATCACAAAATTCCACCGTAAAAAATACTCCGTATTATAAAATAACACTGGAATATGTGGTTAAGAATAATGTTGTGCAATAAAAATGATACAAATTTAATCCTCGTATTATAAAATAACACACAGGAACGGTATCATGAATTTGTGAAACCACGTGACTGCTGGCTGAGGAACAATTCGATAAAATCGTAATTGAAACCACAGAAAAATCAGGAAAACTGCGCAAAAATTGATAAACACATGATTAAAAGAATATAATGCATTAATTTATCAATTGCTAGCCAATACTTCTGACACCATTAAAGTAACGTTGCTGTTACACCACAAGCTAGTTACCTCGCTGTTGGTCACGCTATCTGGTTTACAATGGAGGTCGATCTATATCACCACGGGTCGCTGGACAGGTCAGGATAAGGTGATGATATAGCAGTCGAATACATGTCCAATAGAATATACTGGCTTAGTGTCCTAGCTAAAAGCCCAGAGCACTAAGGAAACTGGCACTACTTACGTAGAGATATACTGGCTCCGTTAAAAACAGAGGACGTCTAACACACGTGTGGTCCCGCGGCCGACCAGGTGTGAAGAGACGCTTACACGGTTCACGGGGTTGATCTTTACCTGACACGGGCCAGTTGACCGTCACGCACTTCCGGCGGCGTAAACAATGTGGTCAACTCGGCCCGAGACACTACAACGCTATAGGCCCTATAAAGTATGTTACCGAAACAACATGGTTACCAGGGAAACACAATTAGAATAACTAGGCCTAAGTCTCATACTGTACATGTAACTAAAAATGACTTGAGACGAATTTCGACGTAGATTATTTACTCTCTGGTATTGGTTATAGATGTTTACTTCATTAATATTTCGTTGTTTTAAGTCATTCTTCTTTCAATTTTGTTTGTAAATATGTCTAAATTATTGAAACTTTCCATTTGATACTTATTTAAACAAACAAAATAGCATTAACTCAGGTTTTAATTTTAAGATTGAAATCAGGTTAATAAAGTCGATAAATTGGGTCTTTGACTTTATGGTATTTAACTCCTTTAGCTGGATGTTAAATCATAGACTTTCCGCCCCAAAACCATTTCGCCCTATACCATTACCAGCACTTTCGTTTGATTTTATTGTTGTTTTGGGACGAATCGTCTGAAAATGGCGGATTTCGTGCATGTGCGACTTCCGGTTATTGTTGAAATGGAACTGTAAACTGTTATTTACTTTGATCTACAGGTCACGCAAACATCGTCATGGCACACTGGACACCAAACCAATATTTTCAGTCTGTAAGTAAAACAACATAAATGTGTCGGCGATAATTTAGCCTAAGTTGATCTGATTAGATTGTACCATCAGACAACCCTCACACAACGTTTAATATTTTCATTTTTCATATTTGCATGTTTTTTTTTCTGCCGACAAGTGCATTATATGTACTGTTCAGTATCGATTTATCTACCTACATATATCAATCATTGGCTGAATTTCAACTCCAAACATGTAGTAAAAAAAAATGTGCATATGGACGGAGGAAATCTAGTAGTAATTATTTTAAACCATATACTAATTTAGTATATATAAGTCTCTGACCAGAGTGATTATAATGTGACATTTGGTAATGCTTTACACTGACCACAAGGGTATGTCTAGTCTTATATTGAAAAATAGCCAGAAATACCTATATATTAATACTTAATATAACTGTATCAATGATTATGTATCATTTTGAGTCTGGTATAGAGGACTTGAACCAGAAATAAACTTGACTTAACTTATAATAGGTATTTCTGGCAATATTTAATATAAGACTAGCCCTGTGCACTGACGGTTGATGTTCACCAAGAACCGCCTCCAATCGTATTTATAATACACTGCAACCATTTATATTTCAGATGGACGATGCACTCTCAGAAAAGGATGGTGTTGTGTGTGCAGTAAGTGTTGGAGTCTTCATGAAACAAATGTAAACAAATGTAAATTAGATCACAGAAAAGTAAAAACCAGTGTATCAATCCTAGGCCTCTTAAGTAATCAAATCATATCAAAGTTTTATTCATAGTCATTAAAAAAACAAATCAACATCAGCACTAGTGAGCTATTAAAACCGACTTGTACAGTAAAATACATACACAGTTACATAATAAATTGAAACATGAAAACATTCAAGTATGGCATACTCAAATCAAATTATGATAATAATTTTTAGATAAAACATTCATTTAAATAAAAACATGTAATAATTTACACTATTAAAACCCTTAGCTCGATCACCTTACCAATTAAATAAATTTGACTGATATTATAATGATAATTTTTTTTCACAAAAATTTTATTGAATCAATTAAATCAATGGGTATTGGGCAACAGGCAAATGCTGATATGAAGACCTCTCCCAAATAACTATATAATGTTATAATGATAATGTTTGTTTATGTAAAAGGAAGCAACTTAAATGATAAGTTTTATAAAATGGATGTAAAAGACATGTTTTAGACAATGTGGCACAGCCAGAGTTTTCTAAGGGTTGGGGATAGCCCTATCAGCGAAGTCTGTTCTGGCTGTCAACACTTAACTCATTAATTGAAATATTTTCTAATAAAATAGTGTGATGGTTCATGGATATTGGCATTTCAGCTGCATACATGTATATAGTCCAATAGCTAGCTTTTATGGCTGTGCGGTTGAGTGTCGTGTCTGTGTACCGAAGTTAAGCAACGTCGAGCGTGGTCAGCTCTTGGATGGGTGATGATGACTACTCCACTGTCTGTACTCCCGGTGCACGTTACATTTGGTAGCAGCGAACAGGTCTGGTATCCTGTAGGGTGCCCTCGGACAGCACGGGAAGCACAATGTTCCTGGAGACTTGTTGGTGACTGGGGGGGTCTGGTCATGAGGTGGCACCACTATACCCTTGTGGATTTGCAGTATGCTGGCAGCATGTTTCAAATGTTTAATTTATGCTGCCAGTACGCTGCAGGCTATAGCAGCATGCCAGCAGCAAGGTCAGGGGTGCTGCAATGGCCATGCTCCCAGTATGCTGCAACCAAATCTCACTTCTGGTTAATGCAATCTGTTGCAGACTAAATCCAGTCGATGATATTCGTGTTTAACATTTTCTATTGCATGTTTTTATTGCCTTATATTGTAAACAGATTACTTATACAAATATATAAACTTAGTATAGGCCTACTTGTACACTGCACATTATACATTATGTTACATACATGTTTTCCTAAGCAGCCCGAAAGACCAGCTGCTTATGTGCTTGCAAATTTTGCATGAGGGCTGTGTACAAGCGAGTGTCACTGATGTACACAAAAAAAAAAAGTCATGTACATGATGGAGGTAATTGATGTTGATGCTGTCCAGTTTGGTGATACAATAACATTCGTCTGTTACTAATTAATTAATGCTCCTGGTACGAGGTATTACATTTTTAGTATGTGGACACACATCTAGACACTTCCACATTGTATTGTTTTAGCATGTGTAGTCCTACTGTACAATAGTTTCTCAATCGGTCTGACTGACGTCACGGATACGCTTATATCAATTAAATGATGTTAAATCAGTTTCAGATGTTGTGTTTGATATTTCTATTGATACAGTTTCACTATATTTTTTTTTTTTTTCATTATTTTTGATAGATTTTTTTTATATCATCACACCTAACTTGAAACAAAAAGTATTTCTGGTACGTTTGAACAATATGATCTTGCTTATGTTTTAGGCGCATGTCAAAAATACCAGTGAGAAGGATCGAGGTACATCTGTGTAGCTGCTTTGATACCTGGTGCCTCTAATTATGAAAATAACGAACTGAAATTCATCTTTTAGCGACAATATGTGTATATCCTAAAGTACAATGCAATTAATACAAGGTTCTTTTATGTGAACATAGACCATAAATACTTGATCATAGTATGCTGCTTGCACAGAATATTGAAAAAGTTTTGACATTTGAGACATATAATTACAACTACGAATGTCATGCAGCCCATGAGCTTTACAAAAGCACATAATCATGAGCTTTCAATATACTGGCAGCATGATCAGATTCCTGGCAAAGTTTTAGCAGCATACTGGCAGCATTGTCCGTCATGACCTAAAATGATCTATGTATATGCAGCACATTAGCAGCATGCATAGATTTTGGCCAAGTTTTAACTGTTTCAGGAGTGTTTCCTAGTAAGTAACTATTGGTGTCTTGTTTTAGGAGTGTTTACTAGTAAGTAACTATTGGTGTCTTGTTTTAGTGGTGTTTTCTAGTAAGTAACTATTGGTGTCTTGTTTTAGTAGTGTTTACTAGTAAGTAACTATTGGTGTCTTGTTTTAGGAGTGTTTACTAGTAAGTAACTATTGGTGTCTTGTTTTAGTAGTGTTTACTAGTAAGTAACTATTGGTGTCTTGTTTCAGGAGTGTTTACTAGTAAGTAACTATTGGTGTCTTGTTTCAGGAGTGTTTACTAGTAAGTAACTATTGGTGTCTTGTTTCAGGAGTGTTTACTAGTAAGTAACTATTGGTGTCTTGTTTCAGGAGTGTTTACTAGTAAGTAACTATTGGTGTCTTGTTTTAGTAGTGTTTACTAGTAAGTAACTATTGGTGTCTTGTTTTAGTAGTGTTTACTAGTAAGTAACTATTGGTGTCTTGTTTTAGGAGTGTTTACTAGTAAGTAACTATTGGTGTTTTGTTTTAGTAGTGTTTACTAGTAAGTAACTATTGGCGCTTGTTTTAGGAGTTACTGTCCTTTAACCATCCTCACATTGCCAACCCGCGCCTACAGATAGAACATCCTGAGTCGGCTGTTCAACGAGTGTTTGATCCTCCATGTGATGAGCTTATTGCAGCTCATTTACGGTAACTTGAACTTTGTATTTACTCACATTGGAAGACATTAGAATTATATACCCAGATTATATATAGTTATTATAATTATATACATGTAATATAATTATGTACATGTTTTCATATACATGTATATTCTTCATGTTAGAAAGTATTTAAGTCGTAATCACATCCAGTGTTGCTTAACTTACAAATTAAATCTAATATTGTTACACAAGGTCTTTTCACTTAAATGTACAGGTGTATATATAAGTACACCTATAGCTGTAAATTTAAAACAAAAAATCATATAGTAAATTAATATACCGTATTTATTCTAATAAACGCCCCCACCCTAATAAACGCCCCCCCACCCCCCACCCTTTTTTTGGAAAGAAAAATTCCTCAATTCGAGAAAAAGAACTTACCGTGGCACAGTTATATATCCATCCACATGTGTCCAGAGGTAATTATTTAAAGGATATCCAACATAAAACTAACACAAACCACAAAACAAAGTTTGTCACTTAGTTTTACAATGTTTTGGATACATATACACATGTTTCATGGTGTGAAATGGGTACATACAACAGATCTCACAACTTACCGACTCTGAAATTTTGATCTCCATTAAACGCCCCCCCCTTGGAAAAATGTCACGCCCCTGGGGCGTTTATTAGAATAAATACGGTACCAATGTAGTTTAACATTTTCATGTAGCATTATCTGGTGCATACATGGTATTTAAAATATGATGATGTGTAAAAATCTTTGATATTTATAACACATTTAGGTGTCATAATGTCTATTCTTACGATATTTGTTTCATTGTGAATGTTAATCTATAATAGAATAAATAACCTTTTGTGTTGTGTTTTTGCCAGGTGTTGCTGGGCTGTGTCGAATCATGACTTCATTGAGGCTTATGGTTGCCAATCCATAGTGGTGCAATATCCTTTATACCCAGGAAACATAATTACAAAGTGAACGTTTGAGATCAAACCTTTTTAATTAGAGTTTCAGAAGAAAATACACTCATCAAGGTCATAGTTTGTTTTAATTTGTGGTGGATACTTTTACCTGTAGGCTTTTTATTACCTTCCAACTTGGTCCAGTCTTTGTGTAAGGTCAAGGGTCAGGAGAACTTAAGATATCACCTAATTCATTCAAATTTGCAAATTCTTTACTCATGAAGACCATTTTAATGAAACGTGTCATATTATGCCTGAATTTAAATTTAATGAAATATCAACCTTCAGGAAGATTGATTCTGTCTGAATTATACATTTAAATCTATAAATTTCATTACTAGTTACATTTTCCATGAAAATATGTTTATGAATCTTTTTAAAAGATGGGTATGATTTGGGTACCTTACACAATGTAAACTAATTATATAAGGCTTTGTATGTGAAATGTGATGCCTGTAGGCTTACATAAAACTAGTCCTCTAAAACCCAGGTTATGTTTTTTTTTCTTTTATTTTTATGTCATGGCATCTTTTATTACAATATTCTATTTGTATTTACAATTTCTGGAAAGATATTCACTTAACTATTGCACAGCATTTGTTAAGCTGTTTCAAAGTGTGAAAGAAGAGAACTGGCCACTTTCCATTATGTTTTCTGTTTGTCTCGACCTCAGACTATTCGCTAATAGCGTAAGTTGTATAGGAAATTATACTGTATATGAGTTCTAAATGGAATTTGAGGACCATGATTGTGACTCTAGATTGATTTCCTTATTTCTCTTTACTTAACCTGTAAGTTAAAGTGTTTGTTTTTAAAATATCATTGACTTGACATGCAATGGGTACTATGGGTATTCCCTGTCCTTGTAAGATGTGAAAACTTGACACAGGGCAATATGTGTGTATATGATAGATAACACTATTGATACCTATGACAATTCATTCCAAGCTGTCCTGAGAGGTTAATTCCAAATTCATTGGAGACTAATTTTTTTCAATTAAACTGATATTAAGTAAAATATTCTTTTAGTATAACGGTTTTGTGATATTTTCATACAGGCAGATCTTCAGGCAGTGAGGAAAGGGAAAGGAAAACCTGGTGAGAGATTGGAGAAGTCTGCCGAGCTCCTCATGTCATGTTTCAGGGTGTGTGCTAGTGATAAGTATGTGTGATTTCACAGCCATTTTGGTATACAGTCTAATCTGTCTAAACGACCATCTCTATTTAGCGACCCTCTGTTCTAAGCGACCATTTCAATTCCTCCCGAGCGTTTTCGCTATATATTTTAACTCTATTAAGCGACCCTCTGCTTACGCGACCAGCGACCACAATTTTTCGTTCCCGTGATAAAAATAACTCTCCAATAAGCGACCAAAAGTCTCCAAAATGCCTTACATTACCATTTTCGCCTTAATAACACCCAAGTAGTTTTACTTTTCTTGCAAAAGGACGGGAGATGAGGCGAAGTGACCGTCTGGAATTCTGACGAATATGTATTTGTGAGGTATAAGTAGCAATCTTTGGAGGGGTGCCATATTGGGTATTTCTGTGCCCAATCAGTGATGACGCTAATATTTTGCAAGAAGATACTTCAAGGTCAGCTACATATGGTATGATATTCAAAACATCAGATTTTTTCTCGGCTCATAGAAATTTCAGAGGTCAAAAGTCACAGGGTGTAAAATGCAAGTTTCATTTTTTGGGCTGATACAAATTCAATATTGAAGCAAAAATGATATTTTTGATGTTTCTGTTAAATATTGTGTCAGGTTCAGAAACACAATTTGACAAAAATGTAAAAATACCTAAACAAAATAGGTCACAGTGATATGATTTTACATCTTGTCGGTTTTGGTGGCAAATACTTTAGAAAAATTACCAAGACACTTCCAAAAAATCGCCCAGTAGTAAATTTTCAACAGTAATTTTGCCCAGCATCGGTATCAAAATCTATATTTGGCAAGTTGCTGACCCTTCAGAGCCCTGATGGTCTAATGAAGAGGCCTCAAACGGCCTGAGGGCTGAGGCGGGTCGGATCACATAGTGCATTTTTAGCATCACTAAGTATTGATCCTGAAAGGGCGATGCTGTGTGGATATACCCAGTAATCTGGTTAAACCCGACCCCAGGGTCTGAGGAGGCCGGGGTCACAGAGTGCATTTTTAGCAACATTTCAGCTTATAAGCCACATAAGTTTGATTCTGATTGTAGTAACAATCAACAATTGGTGGGATTATCATCTATACTCAGCAGATTTAATTGATAATGATGGTAATGTTACAACTTTTTAAACGAGTTGAGAAGTCTTAAACATATCACAAAGTCAGCAAATTAAGTTCTATGGCAATTTCAGATGTATGGAAAAGGTCTATACGTAACTATGGTAACAATACATTTCAAGAAACATATAATAGTACTAGACTTATCAGATCTCTTGTTAACCCAACTACGACTTTTTATTCAAAATTCTGTTCACCTGTTCTCTCTATAAACCTAAAAGCTATCGAAAAGTGGTCTCAATGCTTACAAAATCTAGATATTGATTGGAAATTTATCTATTTGATACCAGGAAGCTGTACACATGATGTAATTTTAAGAAATTTTCAGTTCGAGGTAAATCATATAATGTTTGTTACAATTATACTTTTCTTTATAAATAAGGAGTAAAAGATAATAAGAGGTGTACTTTCTGTAATTGTGATGATGAAGACTTGTATCATTTAATGTGGCAATGTATTCTATCAGGTTAATGTGATTTGGAGAGTTTTCAAACCTGCTTCATGAAACATGTAATATTGCAATTGAAATTGACAAAAAGGATGCCATTTTACATTTTTGTAGGTTGTTCTAGCAATTATAACAATCTATTAAATTGTTGTTTTTTTATAATAAAATGCTACATATAATATATAATTATGTAGATGCTTTCCTACCATTCCTTTGATAACAGCTGCTCTATAATATTTGAAACGTCAGAGAGAAATAGAAATAACATTTTTTCAGCATTATAGATACAATAAAATTCATATTATAACTCAAATGGTAACCAATTGAAAATTTATTAAGTTGAACATGTATCAACAACAAGATACATGCTTTAACAATGATTAATATAATACAGTGGACCCTCGATAATCCGGACGCCGATAGTCAGGAAAACTCACAGTCCGGACGGAAATGCACGGGAACGGATTTCCGTAACTTTTTTTTGGACTGGGTACGAAGGTGTTCGGATTATCGAGGGTCCACTGTAATACTTTTATGTTTTGTAGTAAATTACAGATGTATGAATATGTGTGAATCAAAAGAAGTAATTGAAGAATATACATTGCAAAAAGAAAATTCTGAAAATTTGGTTAATGCGTCATAGTACATTTTACTTTATATTGAATGTTGTAATGTCAGTTTATTTCAGTTGTTTAATGGGTCCATTTTGTCTCGTCTTGGTGAGAAAATTGGTGAACTGGGAAGGACATTTTCATGCAACTTTTTGGAATTTAGCTTTAATAGGAAATAATTTCAATTGGGAACTGTCAACGGCCCAAAAAGGCACTCAGAAAAAGACATATTTACTTAATACATTTATTGTGAAAGGCTCTGTTCTTGATGCAGAATATATTCTGTAGAGTTTTGTTTATCGTACTGCTACTAAAGATGTGACCTAGACATGCTCTTTAGTTTTCAACAATTTTGAAGTGCCTTATCATTTTATGTAAATTTTACCACTTCTAAAAAATTAATTCTTCACAAAACCTTTCTTGTCGTGGCAAACTATTTTAGATGTTAGCTACTGATGATTGTTTATTTCTGTCTGTTTTACAGCCGAGCTTCAGTGGAGGACACAAAAAAGTGGGGAATGCTGAATCTTGTGAACCAGTTGTTTAAGATATATTTTAAGGTGTGTTAATCAGTATATAGATCTTTTATATAAATTAACACATTAAGGTTAAAATTTGCATTCAGTACAACACCAGTCTTGATTTATGAGTGAAAGTTTGCCCATTAAAAAAAATATTGTAAATAATGTATGCGAAATTCTGAACTAATTGATAAAAATAGATTTTTAATTTGCACTTCTCTTCAATTGTCTTAAAAGATACCCCAATATGAAGTATTGAAAGTGTGTTGCAGGGGATTAGAAATTACAATAAGTCAGGGCGTTAGATTTTATCCACCTGTCGTTCTAAAGATAGTTGATGTTATGTTGTTGGTTTATACAATTTATTCATTGTTACAATGTAGTAGACGAAAGATTTACAACACCTTTGATTATTGTTTGTAGATTAACAAGCTTCACTTATGTAAACCATTGGTGCGGGCCATAGACAGTTTACCTATCAAGGACAGGTTCCCTCTGTCACAGCAGGTCACGTACAGGTAAATACAGATATATACTGTATCGGACACGTTACTCCCAATTCATTAAGTCTATAAAGCCAACACCCCAAAGCTATGGTTTTAACGACAATTTTAAAGTTGAATGATAGGAATACTGATCTTCTTATCCTCTAACTCTGATGATGGCCTAACCATCCAAAACATGTACAAAATCCTTTATATTGAGACTGCATCACTTAAAAACACTGCATCACTATCAGTATATTTACTGACTTTATATTTGTACTTTCCTTTGCCAAAGTTACAATAGTGTAGTTAAGTATCTTGGATTTCTCATCAGTATAGAGTTTCACTATGTTGTTTGATTCTGTTTTAAGTAAAGATTCCTTACCCAGATGAACAATCACTTCGCTGATTATCTTTATTGAAAACGCAAAAGAGACCGTCTGTTCGGGTTGTATTTCTGGTTTTTGTTGGGTTCTTTTTTTTCTGTAGAACCACAGACTTCACTGACTTGTCCAAGTCTATGTAGCTGAGCTTTATAAAATACCTGTGGTTTATTGAAAACATTGCACATCAAACTCCAAGTAACCCAAAACTTGTGTGTTAGATAAAATATGGACACCATGAACTAATAATTATATATGATTATGTAAATATGTGTCACCATATCGATAGATGCAAAGAATTCATTTTACAGAAATGAAAGGGCTATTTTTCTTGCATATTGATATTTAACTGATGTATTGTGTGGAAAATCAGCAAGGGAAACAATGTTTTTGTATTGTATTCATAGTTTTTTCATGGTCAAATGATTGCTGTTTTCAATTGGTATGTTCATAAAAAGAATCAACACTCAGAATATAAATATAACATAGTAATACAGTGAAAAAGGAACTCACCATCTGAAGCACCTAATCACCTAGCCAGAATACCAGCAGCTTATACCACTGCATCACATCCATCTTTTTAAAAAAAGAAAGTTTCAAATGTGCATGATGGTTGGCCTGATGCCCTTACATATACATGTGTATATATAAATATATATAGATAATAAATTGTTTTTATCCTTACGGACGAAATATAAAAGTAAAATAAAAAAAACAACTCTCCGTTAGCGCTTTCGTCGCGTCATGGCGACTCTTCAGAATTTCCTTTAGCGCTTTCATCGCGTCATGGCGACTCTTCAGAATTCTGAAGAGTCGCCATGACGCGGCGAAAGCGCTAACGGAGAGTTTTTTTGTTTTATTTTACTTATATATATATATATGATAAATTAAGTATATTACTTGCCCTACTTTCATTATTGTAAATGTCAAATCAAACTTTTATGATATAATGCTGTTTTATTTTGTAGATACTATGTTGGAAGGAAGGCTATGTTTGATAGTGATTTTAAGGGTGGTAAGTCATCAGAATACAGACTGATAGTAAGATTATTTCAGCCTCTGGGGATGAGATAGAAATAAGTCACAAGTAATCTGTTGTGATCTCATTTTGTCCTGCATTGTCTGTCATACATCATAAACTATATACATTTTTGACTCATGATATTGGGCCAGAAGCATGCTTGGATAAAAGACGACAAAATTTGTTCAGCTGAATGACCTTGACCTACTTTCAAGGTCACATGGGTAAAATATGTGAAAATCTTGAAGCAACTTCTTCTCAGTAACCAAGAGGCCCATAGCCTTGATATTTGGCTAGTTTCATGCTGGGATGACACACAGGTCAAATAGGTTAAACTCAACTTCTCAATAAGCAAGAGGTCACTGCCATGATATAGAGCAATGGCAGGCTTTGATAACACACTGAAAAGATTGTTCATTTGAATGACCTTGACCTGCCTTCAAGGTCACATTGTCAAATGTATTAAATTCTTAATTTTAAAACAAGAACAACTATCTGTATGTATTTCAGAATTCAGGTGACTGACCATAAAGGCCTATGGGCCACTTGTTTTCAAAAACAATGTAATATGTATTCATACAGTATGTATTAATTTTTGGGCATGATGGGTGTGGCCAAATAGGGAAATTATAGCAATTCTTTTAATTATATGGTCATAAAATCTGCTTTAACCATTCTATAATGTCCGAGAGGAAAGCATTGTGGCGTTGGACATTGTCACATCAGAACAGGAAAATATTACACGTCTGAGGACATTTTTACATGTTACAGCGGATGAATTCCTTTCCTATGCTTTTGAGCGCTGCCATCGAGCCAGTAAGAGAAACAAGAGGATGACTCTGATCTATCTGTTACCTGTCAAGATGTTGTTGGTAGGTTTAATGATGTGATTAAGTAAAGGGCAGAACAAATGGGATATAGCATGTTATCCCCATATATACATATATACCTATGTTATCCCCCATATATACCTATGTTATACCCTAAATATACATATATACCCCGGTACCTAATATGTTATCCCCATATATACCTATGTTATCCCCATATATACCTATGTTATACCCCATATATACATATATACCTATGTTATACCCTATATATACATATATACCTATGTTATAGTGTTGAACATGATACAGTCACGCTAGTATCCGCCTTTGGCCCACGTTTGCCGAAGGGTTCATTGTGGTTTCTCCAGTTACTAAAACATTATTCTTATTGTATTTTATTGTATTTCCAGTACTTCTTATATATATTATGTGATTGTATTTGTAATTTTTTGTGTTTTGATAAAGGGGCGGATTGCCTCGAAAATTTAACAAACTTTATTGTTTACACTGTTTGAATTACTTCTTTGCCCCATATAATCATTACAAGTAATTCGTATCCTCCATACATTTATGTGAGGATCCAGTGTTATCTGGATTATACTGTTCATATTACTTCTTTGACACCTATGTTATACCCTTTATATACCTATGTTATCCCCCATATATTTACATTCTGTGTTGCATTTGTCTATATGTGAGAAAGCTATCGACAGATAGTGCCTATTTTTGCATATTTTAGGTTGGGGAATGAGAGAAAAATACTCAATCATATGTGGTTTATGTAGGATAGGGATATTTCACCCTCTGGGTCACAAAATGTGGTAAAACCCTCGGCAGAGCCTCGGGTTTTACCACATTTTGTGACCCCTCGGGTGGAATATCCCTATCCTACATGACCACATATGATAGAGTCTTATATTATATATGGGGATAACATACCCATATATACATATATACCTATGCTATCCCCCGTATATACGTATATACCTATGTTTTCCCCCATATTTACATATATACCCTTGTTAAACTTTGATAAAATCAGTTATCAGGAACCGGGACAGTTTCACCCATGAGTATATATATGAACAGTAAATTTGTTTACTTCATTGTAAACTTAAATGATTGATACATGTAACATATATCAGGCTGTCAAGACTCGATAAATTACTTGTATGTTCTGTAATTCAATAGGGTCACATGCCAAAGCAATCCCTGCTCCAGAAATACGACTTAATGCAGTTCTACGACGTAGCCAAGGCAGTCAGGTAAGACAGTATTTAGATATCTAGTAGTTACAGTACTAGTGACCATGTCACCCAGACAGTATTTAGATATCTAGTAGTTACAGTACTAGTGATCATGTCACCCAGACAGTATTTAGATATCTAGTAGTTACAGTACTAGGGATCATGTTACCCAGACAGTAGTTAGATATCTAGTAGTTACAGTACTAGTGACCATGTCACCCAGACAGTATTCAGATATCTAGTAGTTACAGTACTAGGGATCATGTCACCCAGACAGTATTTAGATATCTAGTAGTTACAGTACTAGTGACCATGTCACCCAGACAGTATTTAGATATCTAGTAGTTACAGTACTAGGGATCATGTCACCCAGACAGTATTCAGATATCTAGTAGTTACAGTACTAGTGATAATGTCACCCAGACAGTATTCAAATATCTAGTAGTTACAGTACTAGGGATCATGTCACCCAGACAGTAGTTAGATATCTAGTAGTTACAGTACTAGTGACCATGTCACCCAGACAGTATTTAGATATCTAGTAGTTACAGTACTAGGGATCATGTCACCCAGACAGTATTTAGATATCTAGTAGTTACAGTACTAGTGACCATGTCACCCAGACAGTATTTAGATATCTAGTAGTTACAGTACTAGTGATCATGTCACCCAGACAGTATTTAGATATCTAGTAGTTACAGTACTAGGGATCATGTCACCCAGACAGTATTTAGATATCTAGTAGTTACAGTACTAGTGACCATGTCACCCAGACAGTTTTCAGATATCTAGTAGTTACAGTACTAGTGATCATGTCACCCAGACAGTATTTAGATATCTAGTAGTTACAGTACTAGTGACCATGTCACCCAGACAGTATTTAGATATCTAGTAGTTACAGTACTAGTGACAGTGTCACCCAGACAGTATTTAGATATCTATAGTTACAGTACTAGTGAACATGTCACCCAGACAGTATTTAGATATCTAGTAGTTACAGTACTAGTGAACATGTCACCCAGACAGTATTTAGATATCTAGTAGTTACAGTACTAGTGAACATATCACCCAGACAGTATTCAGATATCTAGTAGTTACAGTACTAGTGATCATGTAACCCAGACAGTATTCAGATATCTAGTAGTTACAGTACTAGTGACCATGTCACCCAGACAGTATTTAGATATCTAGTAGTTACAGTACTAGTGACAGTGTCACCCAGACAGTATTTAGATATCTAGTAGTTACAGTACTAGTGACCATGTCACCCAGACAGTATTTAGATATCTAGTAGTTACAGTACTAGTGACAGTGTCACCCAGACAGTATTTAGATATCTAGTAGTTACAGTACTAGGGATCATGTCACCCAGACAGTATTTAGATATCTAGTAGTTACAGTACTAGTGGAACATGTCACCCAGACAGTATTTAGATATCTAGTAGTTACAGTACTAGTGACAGTGTCACCCAGACAGTATTTAGATATCTAGTAGTTACAGTACTAGTGACCATGTCACCCAGACAGTATTTAGATATCTAGTAGTTACAGTACTAGTGATCATGTCACCCAGACAGTATTTAGATATCTAGTAGTTACAGTACTAGTGGAACAAGTCACCCAGACAGTATTTAGATATCTAGTAGTTACAGTACTAGGGATCATGTCACCCAGATAGTATTCAGATATCTAGTAGTTACAGTACTAGTGACCATGTCACCCAGACAGTATTTAGATGTCTAGTAGTTACAGTACTAGTGATCATGTCACCCAGACAGTATTCAGATATCTAGTAGTTACAGTACTAGTGATAATGTCACCCAGACAGTATTTAGATATCTAGTAGTTACAGTACTAGTGGAACATGTCACCCAGACAGTATTTAGATATCTAGTAGTTACAGTACTAGTGACCATGTCACCCAGACAGTATTCAGATATCTAGTAGTTACAGTACAAGTGACCATATCACCCAGACAGTATTTAGATATCTAGTAGTTACAGTACTAGTGGAACATGTCACCCAGACAGTATTTAGATATCTAGTAGTTACAGTACTAGTGACCATGTCACCCAGACAGTATTTAGATATCTAGTAGTTACAGTACTAGTGAACATGTCACCCAGACAGTATTTAGATATCTAGTAGTTACAGTACTAGTGAACATGTCACCCAGACAGTATTTAGATATCTAGTAGTTACAGTACTAGTGACCATGTCACCCAGACAGTATTTAGATATCTAGTAGTTACATTACTAGTGAACATGTCACCCAGACAGTATTCAGATATCTAGTAGTTACAGCACTAGTGATCATGCCACCCAGACAGTATTCAGATATCTAGTAGTTACAGTACTAGTGACAGTGTCACCCAGACAGTATTCAGATATCTAGTAGTTACAGTACTAGTGACCATGTCACACAGACAGAATTTAGATATCTAGTAGTAACAGTACAAGTGATCATGTCACCCAGACAGTATTCAGATATCTAGTAGTTACAGTACTAGTGACCATGTCACCCAGACAGTATTTAGATATCTAGTAGTTACAGTACTAGTGACCATGTCACCCAGACACTTTTCAGATATCTAGTAGTTACAGTACTAGTGGAACATGTCACCCAGACAGTATTCAGATATCTAGTAGTTACAGTACTAGTGGAACACGTCACCCAGACAGTATTTAGATATCTAGTAGTTACAATACTAGTGACCATGTCACCCAGACAGTATTTAGGTATCTAGTAGTTACAGTACTAGGGATCATGTCACCCAGACAGTATTTAGATATCTAGTAGTTACAATACTAGTGACCATGTCACCCAGACAGTATTTAGATATCTAGTAGTTACAGTACTAGTGGAACATGTCACCCAGACAGTATTTAGATATCTAGTAGATACAGTACAAGTGAGCATGTCACCCAGACAGTATTCAGATATCTAGTAGTTACAGTACTAGTGAACATGTCACCCAGACAGTATTAGATATCTAGTAGTTACAGTACTAGTGGAACCATGTCACCCAGACAGTATTTAGATATCTAGTAGTTACAATACTAGTGACCATGTCACCCAGACAGTATTTAGGTATCTAGTAGTTACAGTACTAGTGACCATGTCACCCAGACAGTATTTAGATATCTAGTAGTTACAGTACTAGTGGAACATGCCACCCAGACAGTTTGTAGATATCTAGTAGTTACAGTACTAGGGATCATGTCACCCAGACAGTATTTAGATATCTAGTAGTTACAGTACTAGTGACCAGTGTCACCCAGACAGTATTTAGATATCTAGTAGTTACAGTACTAGTGATCATGTCACCCAGACAGTATTTAGATATCTAGTAGTTACAGTACTAGGGACCATGTCACCCAGACAGTATTTAGATATCTAGTAGTTACAGTACTAGTGACCATGTCACCCAGACAGTATTTAGATATCTAGTAGTTACAGTACTAGTGGAACATGTCACCCAGACAGTATTCAGATATCTAGTAGTTACAGTACTAGTGAACATGTCACCCAGACAGTATTCAGATATCTAGTAGTTACAGTACTAGTGGAACCTGTCACCCAGACAGTATTTAGATATCTAGTAGTTACAATACTAGTGACCATGTCACCCAGACAGTATTTAGGTATCTAGTAGTTACAGTACTAGGGATCATGTCACCCAGACAGTATTTAGATATCTAGTAGTTACAGTACTAGTGACCATGTCACCCAGACAGTATTTAGATATCTAGTAGTTACAGTACTAGTAGAACATGCCACCCAGACAGTTTGTAGATATCTAGTAGTTACAGTACTAGGGATCATGTCACCCAGACAGTATTTAGATATCTAGTAGTTACAGTACTAGTGACAGTGTCACCCAGACAGTATTTAGATATCTAGTAGTTACAGTACTAGTGATCATGTCACCCAGACAGTATTTAGATATCTAGTAGTTACAGTACTAGGGATCATGTCACCCAGACAGTATTTAGATATCTAGTAGTTACAGTACTAGTGACCATGTCACCCAGACAGTATTTAGATATCTAGTAGTTACAGTACTAGTGGAACATGTCACCCAGACAGTATTTAGATATCTTGTAGTTACAGTACTAGTGGAACATGTCACCCAGACAGTATTTAGATATCTTGTAGTTACAGTACTAGTGATCATGTCACCCAGACAGTATTCAGATATCTAGTAGTTACACTACTAGTGGAACATGTCACCCGGACAGTATTTAGATATCTAGTAGTTACAGTACTAGTGATCAAATGGAGTAGCCTATTTAAATCATCTTTCTTTGTAAATTAACTTTGATAATAAATGTATATATATCAAGAATGTGTAAATTTGTACCAAGATTTGTAAGGAACAATAAATTTGTATTCATTACGTAGGTATTGAAATGTGAAAAAGGAAAGTTTATATTTTCTTTTCTGAAGTGAATGTTTTCTGAAGTTTTGCTCAAATAGAGAATAAGAATCAGCAGCAATTATAATTATAAAATGGATTATAAATTGGGGAGTTTGACTTCATATTGCTATCTTGATTCTGTTGTTTGTAAGATACAGAGAAAGCTTATATCTATCACCCACACATATGTAGAGGAATATAATCACAATATTGATAAATATCATTTCTGAACAGTAATTCAAAAAAGAATCTAAATGCCAAAAATTCTACACTTTGATATGATGGTATACTGTTATATGTACAGTAGTTAAGGGGATAACCAAAATCCCTGCAGTCAAAATCAAGGTAACTGTGTGTTTGATAGAATAGGAAAATAAAGTATATACTGCCTATAATTGTAAGATAATTTCTGGGTCTTGTTGACCAGTCATTACTCTCATTCACATACTAATTGGCTTAAAAAAAGATAATCAACTTCTCGTCCCATCTACTGTCCAGGTTTTAGGGATGTATTCATGTTTAGCCTAACAGGACAAAGTCTTAGTTTTAAAAACAAATCCATCAACTACGACTTTGTGTTATTAAATGAAGCCATCCTTAAATGATCATAGTTGTTGATAGGATGTTAAGAACTGAAAAACCAAAAACTAATCTGCTAATGCCAACTCCTGAATCCAGGTATCTAAATGTAGTATTGAAAAGGAATGCTGGTTGCCGACATGTTTCGGCCTTAGGTAGGCCGTCCTCAGAGCCCCACTCGATTTGCACTCTTCTAAGAAGAGAAGCCTTCTAAGAAGATCGTATTCTGTTATATGTGAATCGAGTAAACCGGGAGAATATAACCCGGAATAAACAAGTTTTTAAGTTTTCTCAAACACTATGACACAAACACATGCATGTATGTGCCATATATACTTCTCTAGTGAAACTCATCACTCGCACACTTAAAACAAGGTCGCCGCCATCTTGGAAGATAAATCTTCCAGCTTCGAGACGGAAGAAGTAGAAGATCTTCCTGAAGCAGTAGAGCTTCAAATCGAGTGACCGGAAGACATATTCTAGAATGAGAAGAGTGCAAATCGAACGGGGCTCCGGGCACAGCTTACATAGTACAGTGTTACATGATGTACAGGTAGTGGTAAGTCTTATAGTGGTAAGTCTTACCACTAACTTGACATCATGTAACACTGGATTTAGGAGTTAGCACTCTTCTTTTTATTTTGTTATTTACCTGGATTGTTTAAGAGGCCTCTGTATCTACTATGGATCCTCCTGGAACCAAGCGATGAAACAAAGCATCTTTTTGAACTCTGCAGGACGTTGGTTCTTGGAGAATTTCTCCTTAGGGAGAATTTTCTCTTCTGATTTTATTAATCTGCTAATGTTTCAGCTCTGGGAACCTGTTACTTCTAAATGAAGCACTGGAGAGGAATGAAGCTTTTTTTATCAAGTGTGGCATTTTTCTCATCCTGGAGAAACTCAAAATCATCACATATAGGAATCTCTTTAAGAAAATGTAAGTTAGCAGTTTTAATGTTCATAGTTATGTTTATCTGGGAAGCAGTTAAAACCATGAGCTGAAATGAATTCGGGTACTAAATTTAAACTATGACATCTACAATTAGTATTTCTACATTGTTTTTTCATTACAACAGATGCAATTTTTATTAAGTATTTTTGTTTTTCATTACATATTTAAAGAAGATGCAAGTTTTATTTTGTATATTATACTCCAAATATATACATGTATACTAATGAGATCCAACTCAAATTTGTGATAAGTTTTTTGCTGGTTTTTGTATATTTTCTCAATTGATTTGGATTTCAGTTACCTACTCCTAAACACTCATCAGATACCAGTAAAGGCCTTTACAGCTGCTCTTAGGATGATGGAGGTAAGTATGGTCTACAGTCAGGACCGGGATTGGTAAGTATGGTCTCCAGTCAGGACCGGGATTGGTAAGTATGGTCTCCAGTCAGGACCGGGATTGGTAAGTATGGTCTCCAGTCAGGACCGGGATTGGTAAGTATGGTCTCCAGTCAGGACGGGGATTGGTAAGTATGGTCTCCAGTCAGGACGGGGATTGGTAAGTATGGTCTCCAGTCAGGACCGGGATTGGTAAGTATGGTCTACAGTCAGGACCGGGATTGGTAAGTATGGTCTCCAGTCAGGACCGGGATTGGTAAGTATGGTCTCCAGTCAGGACCGGGATTGGTAAGTATGGTCTCCAGTCAGGACCGGGATTGGTAAGTATGGTCTCCAGTCAGGACCGGGATTGGTAAGTATGGTCTCCAGTCAGGACCGGGATTGGTAAGTATGGTCTACAGTCAGGACCGGGATTGGTAAGTATGGTCTCCAGTCAGGGCCGGGATTGGTAAGTATGGTCTCCAGTCAGGACCGGGATTGGTAAGTATGGTCTCCAATCAGGATCAGGATTGGTAAGTATGGTCTACAGTCAGGACCGGGATTGGTAAGTATGGTCTCCAGTCAGGACCGGGATTGGTAAGTATGGTCTCCAGTCAGGACCGGGATTGGTAAGTATGGTCTCCAGTCAGGAACTGGATTGCAGTGTTAGTACACTGTACCTAGAATTACTTTATTCCACGAGTCTTCCTGTAAAAGAGGTACTTCAAACACCCTCTTTCAATCCTACATATATATTCATAAAATATTTACTTGTCTTAAGTAAAAAAAGAAATAGAGCAATTCTAGTGAATTTGGCCTCAATGTGACCTTGACATTGCACATACAGATAAGCAATTACATAATGCTTTTGTCATCCTACATATACCGGTACATATAATTCAATGCCCTACTTACTTTACTTAAAGAAAGTCAGAACTTAAGCTTCATAGACAAATAACCTTTCACATTGTCGATTACTTAATTCCATTTGAGGATGACCTAATTTCAAAATCCTGTAAAAGGTAAACGTGTTTGCAATAGACCTGCTATAACTGTCAATAGACCTGCTATGACTGTCAATAGACCTGCTATGACTGTCAATAGACCTGCTATGACTATCAATAGACCTGCTATGACTATCAATAGACCTGCTATGACTGTCAATAGACCTGCTATGACTGTCAATAGACCTGCTATGACTGTCAATAGACCTGCTATGACTATCAATAGACATGCTATGACTGTCAATAGACCTGCTACATTGTATGACTATCAATAGACCTGCTATGACTGTCAATAGACCTGCTATGACTATCAATAGACATGCTATGACTGTCAATAGACATGCTATGACTGTCAGTAGACCTGCTATGACTGTCAATAGACCTGCTATGACTGTCAATATATTGCAAATCTATATTTTTACAGGTTACAGATATTGATGATGACGAAACATCATGCATCATCGCAAATCTCATCTATGAGGTATGTGTCCAAAATTTAACCACTACTAATGAGAACTGTGATATATCTTCATAACATTTAATTGAAAATCCAGTGTAGAAAGAAATATGCTAAATCAAAATGGGAAATAAAAAATGTTAGTATGAACTTCTTAATTACATGTAATTTCTTTCCTATTAGGGTTTTTTTCCAAGTGTGTTAAAGAATTTCTTTCAATAATGTACAAATTGCCCATAATAAACATACCGTATTAATTATTGCTTAATATGTTTTATTTTCAGAACAAGATAAAGGGCTACATTTCTCATCAACATCAGAAACTTGTGGTCAGCAAGCAGAATGCATTCCCTGTTCTAGCATCAGTGTTGTCATAGTTATGCAGACAAATAAATCATCACTATAAGCAGCACTGCTTACAAACAGCAACATAGCTTGACAGGTCATTGTTGTTATTATGGAGACCCAGCCAACATCTTAATTCCATGTTCTCGGAGGAAGCCATCTTGTTCAAACCTGGAATAGTTACAAGTTTAAAAGTGCCACATAATATTCTGACTGACATGCGCTATAGTATCATTGTATAGCTAAACTACCTTTGCTAATGTGATAGTCTGAAGCTAATTAAGCTGAATCTTAGATGGATGACCAGGCAACTGCAATAGTGAACACGAACTATTGACTTTTGTTGTATCTTCATGACAATCAGGGCTGAAGTTGTAGGACACATTTGAAGCAATGTGTCGCGTTTGTGTGAAGATGGTATACGTACAGATATACAGTGTACATGTATCAAAAGTTCTAGTACAATGTATTAGAATATAAAGAGTGGGCGTCAATGGATGGTATCACTTGTATGGTGGAAGTCGGTTACGAATGTTTGTATGTCTTTACATTGAGGATGTATATGCTATTTGATTTACATGTAGTGTACAATGTAAATGTAATAAAATTTGATTAAAATTAATATTATAATTCAGTGTTTTCATTTATTTCTAAATAATATTCATGAGAGTAATCAAAGGTAAATTTATGCATGATAAATTTCATTTCGTTCGTGTATGGAATGAAGGCAAATTATCAATGCCATATTTTGTTTGGAGTCGATCATGATGCAGTTTATGACGAGAATAAACTCGTCCACAAAGTTATAAGTTAACCTGTGCATGAGCAGAGTTAGTTAGTTTGCTGTGTTTATCACTCCATGAACAGTCCGAGCCCCACTCGTTTTGCACTCTTCTAAGAAGAGAAGCCTTCTAAGAAGATCGTATTCCGTTATATGTAAATCGAGTAAACCGGGAGAATAAAACAAAAAATAAACAAGTTTTTAAGTTTTCTCAAACACGGTGACACAAACATGTGCATGTATGTGTTATAAATCCTTCTCTTGTGAAACTCATCACTCGCACACTTAAAACATGGTCGCCGCCATCTTGGAAGATAAATATTCCAGCTTCGAGACGGAAGAAGTAGAAGATCTTCCAGAAGCAGAAGAGCTACAAATCGAGTGACCGGAAGATATATTCTAGAATGAGAAGAGTGCAAATCGAACGGGGCTCAGTCATTTTTAGGCAGAATCTCCTTGAAGTAGTTGGTGACTACTTCCCTGAACAACACACAGAAGGCCTGTTACATCAATAAGGGTAAATTGTCTTGCCCAAGGACACAACCATGACAACACAGGCCGGCCCACAGGGGCTTGGCACGATTTTCCAAATGATATATATATATGTATTATAGTGTTATATATATGGACCATCATTTGGAAAATCGTGCCAAGCCCCTGTGGGCCGGCCCGTCTCTCAAACCAATACAGGTAGGAAGTGTTGAACCATTCACCTCGGATCTTCACCTGAGGTCAATGCAGCCAGTACTTTAGCCGGCCAAGCTAGCATGGCCCTTGCATCACTCACAGGGGCTAGTAACGATATAAATGGGGAAAAAATGAAAAATAAGAAAAAAAAGTACGCAATACATAGCGTACGTTTTTTTCTTATGTATTGCGTACGTTTTTTTCTTATTTTTCATTTTTCCGCATTTATATCGTTACTAGCCCCTGTGCATCACTAGAGAAAATATGCTCAAAAAGAGAATTAGGTTGGTGAAAGTGGAACCACTAAATAAGCCTATCAACAAGCATTAAACATGTCTGACTTAATATCACACATGGACATGGAATGTTTCCAAATGAGATCATCATGCTTACCATATTAGATTGGCCCCCTGTTTCTAGAATATTGAAATTATATATAAAATTGACTATTATGATTTTGGTATCTAGGATATGTCTGATTCTGGAGACTGGTCAATGCTGATGAAGTTTACAATTTTCTACTCGGGACTGTAAAACCACAAACTCGGCATGAGTCTCACCTTAGGAACATCACGCCCCTGATTATCACTGACTGGTCAGTATCTGATGACATGTATTCCACTCCCTTTACTGACCAAACAGCTGGCGTAAACTGGTAAATGGTCGAAAAATAATGAAAGATTTAAAATGCCGGATAACCACTCTCTGAAGGCAGACAACAACGTCTAATTTTATTTTTTTTAAGTTACTCACGGCCTAGTGGCCATACCCGAAGACTCGCTGATCCAGTATAACACCAGACAAACTAGAAGACAACACCGCCAGACCATCAAAGTACCTAGTCGCAACACCGATACATATAGAAAGAAACATCTTTAAAAAAATATAAACGGCATAGTTTAAATGCTGGTGTTTATAAATATAAAACTGCTGGTGAAATAAATGAACGAACTAATGTGTTTCAGCACAGATAACAAAACGATATCAGTTTGAATCATTTTGATGATAATACTATGCGCGTAGCCAAGTTATTTTGTATGTGTATGCAGAGAAATGCAATGAGCGTATTATGATATACAGTTACGTGTTTGGACAATTTACACAAGTCCGTCATTTAACGATGTCCGAATAGTTACGTTGTTCTGTTTTCTGGAAACAACGAGCCTTGTACAGCATTTAGAATGATAATTTGTGTTGACTTTACCTTATTTTGCACGCTTTGAATACGTTTACATAATGTCCGAATATGTGTTCAATAACCATACGTACATAACCATAAACCATTCATATTCAAATATGTAAATGAGATATTATCTCCAATTTTCACTATTCGCTTATTCACTACATGTACGTTTAATAATAGAAGATATAGGCGCTTATTTTACTTTTCTTAATTGAGAAAGTATCAGATTATTTTTTCTACAAGTTTCATGCAATTTGTGCCGAAATACACACACACACACATATTTGAAAAAAAAAATGTCTCGTTGTGTATAATTGTTAAAATGGAATGAGTTAAATTATAATTCTATGTTGTATTGTGTTTCGGCATATTATTATCGTGATAACATATCTTATATAAGATAATACGTTTTAAGGGATAGGAGATCTAACAATGCTATATAGTTTACATTCAGCACGTATCTGAATAAAGCTGTTAGATTGTCTGACATGTGTAAAAGAGCTTTCAGATCCCCATTTTCTTCGTAGAATCAATTGTAATCTACTTTAACCTGAAATGATTTTACATGTACGTCTAACTGCAAAAAAGCAAATACGTGTACTTGAGACATATTTAAAAATATAATCTGTTTAGTATAAAAAGAGATAATCTGAATTGTATATAAAATAAATATGTATTGTAAAAAGGAATGGTAGGAGAGATAAACAGAAGAAAATTAGGAGAATTTAGAAAGTAATTGTCTCTATTTTGAAGGTACAATACCAAATAGACTGATTGATCAAGACAAGAGAGGTGAGGGACGCCAAACCGGAATCAAGTTAATAATCATTTAGTAGAGTAGAGTAAAGTTACAAAAAAATATTATTGAATTATTCTATTTTTTTCTTTTAATTTAAGTTTCCTATGTTTATTACTTAACGTTTTTGTGAAAACTTAATGTAATAACAACATAATTGTACTGACTATTACTTACGCTTAGTGTAATGAAACTTTTTTTTATTACATTAAGCGTTTAAACAGCAATATTTATCGAGTGAGCATTCCCGTATTAACTATCGGACGGGTATCCCCGTATCAACTACAGGACGGGTATCCCCGTATCAACTATAGGACGGATATCCTCGTATTAACTATAGGACGGGTATCCCCGTATCAACTACAGAACGGGTATCCCCGTATTAACTATAGGACGGGTATCCCCGTATTAACTATAGGACGGGTATCCCCGTATTAACTATAGGACGGGTATCCCCGTATTAACTATAGGACGGGTATCCCCGTATTAACTATAGGACGGGTATCCCCGTATTAACTATAGGACGGGTATCCCCGTATTAACTATAGGACGGGTATCCCCGTATTAACTATAGGACGGGTATCCCCGTATTAACTATAGGACGGGTATCCCCGTATTAACTATAGGACGGGTATCCCCGTATTAACTATAGGACTGGTATCCCCGTATTAACTATAGGACGGGTATCCCCGTATTAACTATAGGACGGGTATCCCCGTATTAACTATAGGACGGGTATCCCCGTATTAACTATAGGACGGGTATCCCCGTATTAACTATAGGACGGGTATCCCTGTATAAACTATAGGACGGGTATCCCCGTATTAACTATAGGACGGGTATCCCTTATTAACTATAGGACGGGTATCCCTGTATTAACTATAGGACGGGTATCCCTGTATTAAATATAGAACGGTGTCCCTGTATTAACTATAGGACGGGTATCCCTGTATTAAATATAGGACGGGTATCCCCGTATTAACTATAGGACGGGTATCCCTGTATTAACTATAGGACGGGTATCCCTGTATTAACTATAGGACGGGTATCCATGTATTAACTATAGGACGGGTATCCATGTATTAACTATTTCCGTTTTTAACTGCATATCTGCATTTACCGCTACATTGACCAATCACATACTTCATCTTGACCAGTAACGCCACCTGTCGCGTCATTTCCGGGGACAAAAGATACGGCTATGCCGAAAAATTCATTTGTACCATCGACTATAAATGACTGGAATTGTGTTACCACCAAATGTACACAGCAGGATAAACCAGGGACTCTTATTATACGTCCCTGGATAAACGAACAATTTTAAATTAAGGCTGCCCTCGTAGCTATATATAAAGCTACTAAAGAACATATGCACACTCGCCACCCTGTATAAATTTTACTCGGAGTCAATATCCAGTACAGATACAGATACAGATACAGATGAAGCTGCAATGTAGATAAGTGATGAGAACAGGATGATTGTTGAGAAATTTATTGAAATATGTTTTCTTTATTAAGTCGGGAGGATGAAGGGAATTGAAATTTCTTGTTGTGAAAAAGAAAACAAAAGAGAGAATAAGTCTGTGCAACTCCAGGCAATTGTATTTTATATTTAAATTTCCCGCCAAAACACAATTCTATAATATATATCAACAGTTCATTAATTTGGCGTATATATCTCTTACCGTTATCGCTCCTATTAATGTTCGTATGTATTGACATTAAACACAGATCCCCTTTATGTAAATTAGCCTTGCGATTTCCATTATGTAAGTGGAAATCTAATAACTATAGGGGCCTAGTGCGTCCCGTTGAAATTATCCCCATTCCGTAAATTCAACAAAACTTATCAATGATGGCGGACACGTCGGCCCTTCTTGTCAACCAGAGAGTGATACGGGACCGTTTGCATGCGTGGGAATCTACCACTGACTCTAAAGCTCCACTCACAGGCACACAGAAGGATGTTTTGGTGGAACTGACATCAAAAACTTCAGAAAGACATTTCCCTAAAGATGTCAGTACTTTCAGTCTGACCGAGACTAACCGGCCCTCATACTTGTAACTGCTCAATATACTGTCGCGTCCACATCGCGGAACAATAGATCTAGATTTTACTCTTTGATTACTCGTTTATCTGTCAATGTTGATGGATAAGAGTGTGATAATATTTTTGCATGTGTTTAATATTTCCTGGAAATCTGTGCAAATGCTTGGACTGTGCAAGTCTGGTACATGTACCGTACGTCCATGCGCAATATAAAAATTCCATCACAGTGAAACTCACCAATAGCAAATGCAAATCCATCAACATCACTAAAATATAATTATCTTCACCACCACCACCACCACCACCCCCCCCCCCCCCCCCTTCCAGTATTAATTATAGACTGTAAGTCTTGACCACGGATCCTTTGTGGATGTTTATAGAGCTGTACAATGTAGCAGGACTGGACTGGGTCGATTATCGGTGACCAGGTAGCTCAATTGGTAGAGCATCCGGCTACTGTTCGGAGCTCCCGGGTTCGAACCCTGGTCTGGCCGCTACATTTTCTCCTCTCCTGTTACAAAATTGGCGCCCAACTAAAATACCCACGGTGGTGGTATATATGAAATACCCACGGTGTGTGTCTTCGAGGGCGAAGACTTGAAAAAAAGGAGGGAGGTGTGTAGCAGGACTGGACTGGGTCGATCATCGGTGACCAGGTAGCTCAATTGGTAGAGCATCCAGCTAGTGTTCGGAGGTCCCGGGTTTGAACCCCGGTCTGGCCACTACATTTTCTCCTCTCCTGTTACAGAGCCTTATGTTTCACTGCTTGACTAGGATATTTAACATTCTTGTTATAATTGCAGGCATATCAATTCTTATATCAAACCACATTTTTGTATTATCAGCTGCCGGAGGATGAAGTTTCATTTTCAATGTCCAAAACCCCTCCTTCCCAGCTGACTAATGACTCCCAGGGACCTAAGAAAAGTGCCTTGTCAAATGATGCAGAAAAAATTGACACAGCTCAACAGGTAATAGGAAAATAGTGATATGTGTATAGCAGAACTGGACTAGTTAGGGTAGAACCCAGAAGGCAGGGGTAGCTCAAATGGCCAGAGCTTCAATCTACAGTAGATGTCATCCTTGCATTCTTTTCTGTCTTACTGCATATGTACTGAATATATTTTGATTAATTTTAACTTTTTCTGTGAATAGAAAATTCTTTACTGGTAAAAAGCATTCGCAGTTGATTATGTTTCAGTTTTTCTCCTGGTTCTCCACTGTTGAAGAGGACATAGAGAGAGATGAGGAGATACCATACAGGTGAGAAAAACTGTTACTTACCATTGATAATTTGGTAACTGAGGGTTGGAAGAATGTGGGTGTGAGAGTCATTTAATTTACAGACATTACAAACAGTGTATACGGTAAACCTCCGGTTAGTTCGAACAAAATTAAATAAATATTGACGAACCTGTTCGAATTATTCGAAATTATGCTTCAGAAAATAAGCGTGAGTTCGAACTATTCGAGTCAATATCGGCGAAAATCTCGGCAGAGTAAAATCATTAGACACAAACACATCCATCGTAAATCTGATACGTAATAACGGCGGCCTGAACAATGGCACATTTATAAGTAAGTAAAATGATAGTATTTTATTTAATTCAATGTTAATTGATCGTTAAACATTCTTCATTCCGTGATACTTATGATGGTTATTGCACGAAGCCGCTTGGTTAATGTGTAGCTACAGTAGGCCCCAAAACAGTACAGTACACGTTTCATTTGTGACACTAAAGTTAAACATTTGAACAGTATAATCTTTGCATGGTTATATTTTTTATCTGAATCAGAAACTATCGCAATATTATTGTAATAAATGGTCTCTTTAATACATCAAAAGCAGTCTACATATAACCTGTTGTGTTTACGAAAACACTACTGTAAAAATAGGCAATATTATATGTTGGTAAATTTAGGTCAGAACATCAACATTTCTTCTTTTAAATATGCCCAGTCGTATTATCTACCAAACATAGTTGATACCTGCAAAATTATCCATCACTAATTAGGACACCTGTGGATTGTTTTGACTGGATATAAATACTTTTCACGTCACTCAGCACGATCGGTCAGCCGATCCTTTAAAACTTTATCGCAAGCGACACCTCGCGTGGCCTGCTTACCTAGCGTGAGGTCGCAGGTTTTCAGGTAATACCTTGATTGGCAATACTTAAGAGATGTCCAGTCACAATTAAATAATCATAATGCTAACTAAAGATAACACTAGTTATATGTGAAAATACACGGACGATTTCTCAGTTTGCCATATAGCGCGAATACAAATATCGCATGTTATTTATACATTGTCGGGGCCTAAATTTGCAATTGGCTCTCTCGTGTGTGGTGTATTTTGCAATGTAAAAAAACTGAATTAACGCTAAAAAATATGTGGCATATATTAAATCACAGACACATTCTAAGCTAATGATCACGCATACAATCTAATAACCTAAATGTGCTTGCTGATCAAATTTAAATCTTGTCATTTTTTCTGGGCCAGTCATCGGGGCTGAGTCGTCGCGAGCTTTCAATGGAGTTTGCCGAAAAAAATGTTACTTTACGTTCTTCATTTGACAAGTTCGAACTATCCGAAATGGTGTCAGTCATAAACTGCCAGAGTTCGAACTATTGATAGCTAAAAAAATATTGTTTTTCTAGGAAAAAATGTGTGTTCGAACTATCCGCGTGTTCGAATTAATCGGAGGTTTACCGTACATTATTCTGTAATACAATGATGTCAGTTTAACTCAACTGTAAAAATGTGATGTAAAATTTACAGACGTTACATAGAGGAGTTAAGGGAGTATCAGAAGCAGTGTGATTCAGTCTTGGAAGAAGTAGGAACTGCTCTAGACTACCTTTGCAGTCTCCAGGCCCACTATATCCACGTATCCACAAAGACAAATGCTCTCCATGACGCCTGTGAACATCTGTTGGCTGAACAGGTAAGTCAATATGCATTCATCATGTACGTACATGTATTTCAAAAAAGAAACTGCTTCATAATTTCGGAGAAAGTAATCCTACAATAATGTATACGTAAATGCTTAGAAAACAAGATATATATTTATAGCCAATAGTCACCATCACCGTGTATAAGCCAGCTGTTGGGGGGGGGGGGGGGGGGGGGGGGGATTAATGCCATAGAGGGGTAAACATTTCCAATGGAGGCAGACACCAGGCAATGGCAAAGTAAATATTTCTCCAGATATTCAACTTATATCATTGATTTAACTAGCGCACAGACCGCAGCAAGGAAAGCACTTTCACCAGAACCAGATGTTTCATCTTTTCTCAAATATTTCAACAATATCCATTTGGGATGAAATGTCCTGTTCCGGTGAAAGTGCATATATATTGAATATCTGGAGAATTACTTACTTTGCCACTGCCGGGTGCCTTCCTCCCCCCTCCCCCCTCCCCCTATGGAACTCAGTTGGTTTATACACAGTGTACATGTACCAGCATATATTATTTTTGTTTTCCATTAGATTATAAATCTACATTATTATTATCAATACAAATGTGTTGGGTATTTAGAGACAACTGTGTTAAATGTACCTCGTATTTACTTGGATATCCAATCATAAGACAACATTACCCATGTTTCATAATTTGTGCTTGCAGACAAGACTTATCAACACAGCAGAAAACATTAGCAATAAATTGTCATACTTCAATGAACTGGACCGAATATCTTCAGTAAGTGATTTTAGAATTGTGTTTCAGGTTTGATTATGAATTGTGTTTTAATACATGAATACAACTCTAAATCCTTGATTAATTATTTTTTTTTGAAAGTTTTTCCTGACTTTGAGGGGAAATTGTCACCTGAAGGAATTAAGGAATTTTTTGTGCTGGAAATGTGTAAAATGAGGGGAAATGGTGCTCATAGATTGATGGATTTCATGTCTGTACAGGAAAACATAACCAGATTTACAATAAAGATTTCAGGAATTTTGATGACTTTTTCATTAAGGTGTGTGGGGGGGCATACACAACTGGGAATGGTGCTTTAGGCAGGAAAAACAATTCAAGGCATAAGATAAATTGGTCTTGTCATCATGAAGTGTATGCCCCCTCACATATTGTCATACTGTAAAAGTAATTGTAGTGTACTTTAGTGGAAACAGATTATGGTGGAAGGACACATTGACACACCATGTTACTTATCATAGATAGCTATGACAAATGTGCTGAAATCAAAGTTAGAGCATCATGCAATCAATACCAAGAGTGACTAAAAATACGTACATTGATTATTATTTTACAGTTACTATGTTCAATTGATTAACCTGCAATGTATTTCAATATGAAACATGATAATATTAGGTTTTCCCTTGTTTCTACATATATTATTATAATATTGAAACTTTTTCAATGTATAGACAATGGCTTTATTTCTTGTTTCAGAAACTTGGTTCACCCACCCTGACTGTCACCAATGAATCATTTGTGCCCATGTTGTCTCGGCTAGATGAGTGCATTTTATATATCTCCAATAATGTAAGTAGAAAATATTCCACAATATCATACTACATCAGTTATACATATATACTGCATCAGTAATACATTTATACTGCATCAGTTATACATATATACTGCATCAATAATACATTTATACTGCATCAATAATACATTTTATACTGTCCAACAGTAGTACATTAAAATTTGTATACTGCATCAGTAGTACATTTATACTGTCAATCAGTTATACATTTATACTGCATCAGTAGTACATTTATACTGTCCATCAGTTATACATTTATACTGCATCAGTTATACATTTATACTGCATCAGTAATACATTTATACTGCATCAGTAATACATTTATACTGCATCAATAATACATTTATACTGTCCATCAGTTATACATTTATACTGTCCATCAGTTATACATTCATACATGTATCAGTAATACATTTATACTGTCCATCAATAATACATTTATACTGCATCAGTTATACATTTATAAAGCATCAGTAAAACATTTATACTGTCCATCAGTAATACATTTATACTGTCCATCAGTAATACATTTCAAAAATATTCTTCTCTCCTCTCAGGTATGGTAGAATCAAACATTCTTCATAGAGTCTTAAGATGCTTAACCAAAATTGTGAATTTCATCACCCTGGGGTCTCTTGTTTGCCCCTGGGGAGGGGGTAAACTTTACTATAGTTTATATAGGGAAATCACATTTGAGACTTTTATTTGTTAGATTTGTATTGGAATTCCTTCTAATTTAGTTAACATTATCAGCATGGGATGACAGTTTGATGGTATGCACATGTTGGCCCTGACTGACCGCCAGGGGCTGATGGGTGGGGCTAAAAAGGGTCAAATTGACTAAAATTTAAAAAATCTTCTTCTCAAAACCCACATAAAATAAAATGTAATACTCTTCATAGATTGAAGAGTCTTAAGGTGCTTTACTTAAATTGTGAATTTCATGACCCTGGGGTCACATGTTTGCCCCTGGGGAGGGGGTAAACTTTACTATAGTTTATATAGGGAAATCACATTTTTGACTATTATTTGTTGGATTTGTATTGGAATTCATTCTTTCTTGATTAACATTATCAGCATGGAATGACAGCTGAATGGTATGCACATTGTTAACCCTGACTGACGACCCCTTGGACTGATGGGTGGGGCCCAAAAGGGTCAATTAAATTGACTGAAATATTCAAATCTCAGGTGACTGTTAAGGCCCATGGGCCTCTTGTTCTTTTATTCAGACATTAGTTTTCACCTCTTATTATATTTTCAGGCACGCTGTAAGGAATCAGCAATTTACCTCGCCAAGTTTAGACACTGCCTTGCTCGGGCTTTGAACCTGATTAAGTGTCATGTGGTTCACATATTACAAGTGGCTACACAGCAAGTCCAACCCACTAAGGTCAGTGTAAGTTTAGACTTGGATATTGTTATTATCTCACTGGTTACGAGTAACCGTGAGCTAATGCTGTACCCCCGGTGTCCGTGTCGGCGTCTGCGTCCCACCCTACTTTAAAGATTTTGGGATCAGTTTTTGTAAAAAAAGTATACACCTCACACCCTTCTAATTTGGTTCATACATTCATTAGAGGTCTAGGAGTGACGTTTTTGCAAAATCATGCTGAAAAAAATTGTGATTTTTTCGCATTTTACCATTTTGTGGACTTAACTTTTTTAGCACCAAAATCCACTTTAAAGTTACCAAAATCCACTTCAAAGTTTTTGGGGGTAAGTCCAAAAGTATGCATCTCATACCCTTCTAATTTGTTTTATACATTCATTAGAGTTCCAGGAGTGATGTTATGGCAAAATCATGCAGAAAAAAATTGTGATTTTTTTTGGCATTTTACCATTTAGTGGACTTTTTGGCACCAAAACCCACTTTAAAGAATTTGGGGGTAAGTTTTGGAAAGCTTGTAAGTCCACACCCTTCTTATTTAGTTTATACATCCATTAGAGGTCTAGGAGCGATATTATGTGACATACAATTTCAAAATGACATGCTTATGCATACATAAAAAATGAATGTATAGTGTGATTGCTGCCACCGGTGAGCTTTCGCAATCATTGATTGCACTTGTTTTTAAGTTGTTTCGTTGGTTTGCATAGTTACTTCAAAAAATATTTTGATATATTTACAGGATTCCGTCAGTATTGGTGATAATGCTTTTACATTATTCTATGGAAAGTTTCGAGCTAATGCTCCTCGTGTGAAATCGCTGATGGAGGAGCTGGAACAGAGAGTAGATAAAAGTTCCGAGTAAGTTGCTACTAGGTGATTCTCATTGAAAATGTAACATTTGAATGTAAGATTGAAACCCCTTGAAGTCCACTTTTTTTTACATGCAATAAAAGAAAGCATAAAATTTGAATGCAGCAGAATTTGAAAATTAAAATATTATCTGCGTTCTTGAAGCTCTGTTTATCACACAATGTAGGGGTGACAATGTCTGATGTTCAATCTTTGAAACCTGTATGATTTTGAAACCAATATGAACTATTCACATGATTGACAGATATGTACAGATACTGGCTGACTGTCATCAGTGCTACTTCCAACAAAGAGAGGTGTTACTGGGACCGAGTGTCGCATCAACTGTCACCGATCTGGCCACCAAACATACCCGTGACCACTGTGCTCTGGTTAGTGTGTACAATATCTAATAAGACAATAAGACCACTCATATCTATCACAGTTCAGTAAAAATTCAACAACATATTCCACATACTTATAAATGGTCATGCAATAAACCCACCTCTCCTTAGAGACAAATGTGTTGTGTTCCTGTGGTTATTTAAGCATTGAACGGCTTTCAAGCGCGCTTCATGGAATTTGCCTCTGTCCAGTTGGCATTCATATTGACTATGAATGCCAACTGAAAGCCGTTCAATGCTTATATTTACCATCTGCGATTTTTTATTTGTCGTGCGATTTTTTTTTTGAAATTTTCAAATTCAAATTTCAGTTGGCAGTTCATAAGCTGGTGAACTCGCAACTGAATTGGTAGGGTTATATAGTGGCAGTGCCATACAATGGTAAATATAACAGGATAGATACAATATGTAATGGCAATGGTGGTCATGTCTTTGATCAGTAAAACTCAATCATGATATATATATACTGCTACATACAGTAGGAACGTCGTTAACTTGAACTCGGAAAACTTGAATACCCCGTTTAACTCGAAGTACTTGGTCATTCCCGACCGAATTCTGTCTTTATCCTTATAAAAAGAACTCGAAAAACACAGATAATACGAAGTGAAAATTAGGTCCCAACAATAAAAATCTTATTTGAAATAATCCAATAACTAAAATTATCGTTTTTGAGTCTAACAATGTGATCGATGGTTTGCTCCAAAAATGACAACTCGCTTAATTTGAAAACTTTAAATTTTCTCTTAGTCCTGTCGAGTTGAAGTTAACGAAGTTCCACTGTATCTAAAAAAATCTTAGATTGTCTCCATCCTAATTGATTAAACAAAACAAATAGACCAGTGACTTTTGCTGAGTTCATGCATTTTCTGAAATCTGGTTCACTTTGCCGATGATTTGTGATATCAGTACTAACATTCATTGACCTTTCATATCAGCTAAAATTATTGTTCATGATGTGCCAGGGTGAGTATTGTCGTTTACAGTTACCATTTGTGTGAACATTATATCTCGCATTACACTTCTACAATTATATTCTGAATTCTTGAAGGAAGAATGTTTTTGCTCCTGATATTGTTGTTTACATGGTTTATTCATGGTCTTTATTGTTTTCTCTGCAGATGAGAAGTGGATGTGCCTTTATGGTCCATGTATGTGAGGATGAACATCAGCTCTACTTTAACTTCTTTTCCAAACCAACTCCTCGGCTAGAGTAAGTAGTCAAGAATTTCACCTCTGAAAAAAAACCTTCAGAATCCCATTTAAAAATTTATTCTATTTTTCATTCATCAAAACATGTTGATCATTATTATGTGTGAAATCAGGTTTACTATTGTGACTACTCTGTCTCCCACAAATAGTGATTGTTTGTAATGTTTTGTTGTGCTGCCTTTGATGTGGAGCAATTTTTTTCACTGATTTGCTAATGCATTCATATGCCATTTAAATGCCAATGTGTTGCTAATTGGTATTGGTATAATCATACTAAAACCTCTACAGTTTGTTTTGGCATTATCCAAACATAAATAAAAGTTATTTTCTTTTAAGTTATTATTTTGATATCTAAAATTACTTTTACACTGTGAAGAAAGAAAGAAAGCAGAAAAGAAAATGTTAAGCAAAGAGAAAATCTAAAATTACTTAATTTTCATTCCTTTACTGGCTTCTGCTACCATGCAAGGTGAAAGGGCTTGTGGACATAATAACTGAAAAATGAGGGATCTGCTGATGTTCATTAAATGTTCTCCTTTACCATAAACAATGTATATGTATATATGTATGTAAACATTTTGTTTTTATAGTGTAGGGCTTGATAAGTAAAATAATTTCATTATCAATTCTGTTGTTTGGGGCCGCGGTGGCCGAGTGGTTAAGGTGTCCCGACACTTTAACACTAGCCCTCCACCGCTGGGTTGCGAGTTCGAAACCTACGTGGGGCAGTTGCCAGGTACTGACCGTAGACCGGCGGTTTTTCTCCGGGTACTCCGGCTTTCCTCCACCTCCAAAACCTGGCACGTCCTTAAATGACCCTGGCTGTTAATAGGACGTTAAATAAAAACAAACCAAACTGTTGTTTCAATAAAACCAAACAATCATAGACTGCTTATTTACTACAAATGGAATAGTAAAACTTCTAAAAGTGTTTCAAAGTTTGCCACAAAAACTTTGTACTTCGTAACATTCCCATAAAATATGATTAATTGTCTCCCTTTCTGTAATGCAAAACGTACAGAGAGGGTTATTTGTATAAGATTTATCTTGTAAATATAAGAGTATTTGTTATAATGTGATGGTCTATTCAAAACTGTAAGCCATTGAAGTTTTGTACTATTAGTTACCCTGAATGGAAGACAGTTTATCTTTTACCATGTATCATTATTGAATTCAAATATAGTTCCCCATTTAATTTGAGCAGATATATTGGTATTTTTTCTAATGAGCACTTTATAAAAGTCTTGAGATCCTTTTTTTTCATTTTCAAAATGATTTCAAGACCATGATGGTATGATTGGATATTGCAGAACTTTGTTTGGAATCTGATCATTTTTAAGATAATTTAAAAAGGCCTTTGTACTTTTTAATAATCCATGGTACTGGAGATCATTGGATATATGTCGCCATGTAATTCAGAAAATTCATTCAAAAAAAGAATGAAATGATTTAACCTCGACTAGATCATCAATTATCACGGTTCCTTTTTCTTAATAAGCCAATTGTGAAAAACAATTTTTTTTTCACCTACAATTACATAATTGTACCATAAAGGTGATTTAAGCACAGAATTAATCATCAATCTTATATAGCTCCTCTCATCTAAGTTTGCTTGAAAAATTTGTTTATTACAGCTGATGTAAATTTGTTTGAAGTATTCGCTACCAGAATTAACCACATATAGGAATATTAACTTGACTTTTCAGGTCACCTTAGACGATAAGTCTCAACTGACCTATATATTCTAATCGCCTTTTGTCCGTCATTGTGCGTCGTCCGTCCTGGATTGTCCGCCTGTTAACAATTTACATTTTCAACTTAGCTTCTTCTCAAAAACAGCTGAACCAAATTTAAAGAAATTTGACAGGAAGCTTCCATGGCCAAAGGTCAACCAAAAGTGTAAATTATATGGTCCCAGTTCCCCAGTGGCCTGAGGGGCGGGACCAAAAAGGGTAAAATTGTCTAAATTCCAAAAATCTTCTTCTGATCTCCTAGATATGGTAGAATCAAATACTCGTCATAGATAGAAAGATAGAAAGCTAATTACAACGACAATATTGACCCTTGTTGCTTCAGCAAAAGTAACCATCTCCATGATGACATGATATGTACAGTTAAGATGCACACATGCTATTGTAGGAATTCCTACTCGAAATGGTTACTTGCTTCCAGTCCTCCATGTAGCGTATGTAATATAAGGGAGGTAACTGGGAAGGGTACAGAACCAGTCTAAGAAACTGGATTTTCCTCCCAATTTTCAAAATCATTAATATAAATTGTTCACTAACCCAGCAAAAATATCTTATTGCTTTGTAGGCATGCAGCCATTGTACTCCCCTGTTTTTACATTTTTATGTTGTTATATGTTTGTTTTCAGTGAGATGTTAGAGCACCTGTGCAACAGTCTTTATGACATGTTCCGGCCACTTATTATCCACATCAACCATTTAGAAACACTCTCCGAGTTATGTTCCATTCTCAAGATAGAGATGTTGGAGGAGCATGTACAGAATAATGGTAAGGAATCCAATATGTCCCAGTAATGTACCATCCTCAAGATAGAAATGTTGGAGGAGCATGTACAGGATACTGGTAAGGAATCCAATATGTCCCTGTTATGTACCATCCTCAAGATAGAAATGTTGGAGGAGCATGTACAGAATAATGGTAAGGAATCCAATATGTCCCTGTTATGTTCTGTCCTCAAGATAGAGATGTTGGAGGAGCATGTACAGGATAATGGGGAAAGGGGTAATCTTTTTCTGCTTCTTATCAAAAGCACTTAATAGAACATGATAATGTAAAAATGAAAGCACTTCATAGACCATGATAATATAAAAATAAAAACACTTCAAAGACCATGATAATGTAAAACTTTCAGAACTCCAGAATTATTTAAGCTTCAAGCATGCATAACAGAACCAATAATATACTGCAATGATGACTAAATTACAATTACATGTATTTGATACTGGCTAATCTAGTTAATCTTAGTAATTCAAAGCAGTCTTACACATCAGACAAGTAAGAGTTGACCACTGAATTGGATTCAAGTCAAAGTCGAATGGTGCTCCCTATTAATGGTGCATCGCCATTGGATACCTATACTTTGCGACCTATGACAGAAAATAGAATTTTTAAAAATCTGGATAATAACCCCAGGCACTGCTCCCTAACTGTCCCAATAAGTCGTGATATAGTCCTCTCATAGCCAAATAAATAAGTAAACGCACTTCATTAAAATCTATTGCAGTCCAAGAGCTGGGAGCATTTGAGACGATTTGTAAACAGATGTTGATGGACGTACAAGAGAGACTCGTGTACAGGACGTATATCTGTATCAAGGCAGACATCCTCAACTATAAAGCTGCTCAGGGAGACCTGGCCTACCCAGAGAAGCTGGAGATGATGGAGGTTTTAATAGATTTTTATATAAACATGATGTTTGACATGTACATCAAGTTTGCTGGTATAAGCATGCTTGACACAGTAATAATTCACAACAGTGGTGTCCTTATAGATGGCGAGACAGATAAAAAATAGCAAGCTTTGAGAAAATTATGTCTGTAAGTTAGTCCTCTACTAGAATGTCCAAAGGGCTGTATATTGTTAGTCTGGTACTACTGGATAGGAGTGTGGTATTTTATTGTCAGTCTGGTAATACTGGATAGGAGTGTGGTATTTTATTGTCAGTCTGGTACTACTGGATAGGAGTGTGGTATTTTATTGTCAGTCTGGTAATACTGGATAGGAGTGTGGTATTTTATTGTCAGTCTGGTAACACTGTATAGGAGTGTGGTATTTTATTGTCAGCCTGGTACTACTGGATAGGAGTGTGGTATTTTATTGTCAGTCTGGTAATACTGGATAGGAGTGTGGTATTTTATTGTTAGTCTGGTACTACTGGATAGGAGTGTGGTATTTTATTGTCAGTCTGGTACTACTGGATAGGAGTGTGGTATTTTATTGTCAGTCTGGTACTACTGGATAGGAGTGTGGTATTTTATTGTCAGTTTGGTACTACTGGATAGGAGTGTGATATTTTATTGTCAGTCTGGTACTACTGGATAGGAGTGTGGTATTTTATTGTCAGTCTGGTACTACTGGATAGGAGTGTGGTATTTTATTGTCAGTCTGGTATTACTGGATAGGAGTGTGGTATTTTATTGTCAGTCTGGTACAACTGGATAGGAGTGTGGTATTTTATTGTCTGTCTGGTAATACTGGATAGGAGTGTGGTATTTTATTGTCAGTCTGGTAATACTGGATAGGAGTGTGGTATTTTATTGTCAGTCTGGTAACACTGGATAGGAGTGTGGTATTTTATTGTTAGTCTGGTACTACTGGATAGGAGTGTGGTATTTTATTGTCAGTCTGGTACTACTGGATAGGAGTGTGGTATTTTATTGTTAGTCTGGTACTACTGGATAGGAGTGTGGTATTTTATTGTCAGTCTGGTACTACTGGATAGGAGTGTGGTATTTTATTGTCAGTCTGGTAACACTGGATAGGAGTGTGGTATTTTATTGTCAGTCTGGTAACACTGGATAGGAGTGTGGTATTTTATTGTCAGTCTGTTACTACTGGATAGGAGTGTGGTATTTTATTGTCAGTCTGGTACTACTGGATAGGAGTGTGGTATTTTATTGTCAGTCTGGTACTACTGGATAGGAGTGTATTTTATTGTCAGTCTGGTAATACTGGATAGGAGTGTGGTATTTTATTGTCAGTCTGGTACTACTGGATAGGAGTGTGGTATTTTATTGTTAGTCTGGTACTACTGGATAGGAGTGTGGTATTTTATTGTCAGTCTGGTACTACTGGATAGAAGTGTGGTATTTTATTGTCAGTCTGGTACTACTGGATAGGAGTGTGGTATTTTATTGTCAGTCTAGTACTACTGGATAGGAGTGTGGTATTTTATTGTCAGTCTGGTACTACTGGATAGGAGTGTGGTATTTTATTGTCAGTCTGGTACTACTGGATAGGAGTGTGGTATTTTATTGTTAGTCTGGTACTACTGGATAGGAGTGTGGTATTTTATTGTCAGTCTGGTACTACTGGATAGGAGTGTGGTATTTTATTGTCAGTCTGGTACTACTGGATAGGAGTGTGGTATTTATACAATTAAAGGTCACTGTTTTGTCCATCAGTCTGTGCTTCACTCTGCCTGTCTCACGTTACCTTTTTATATAAATACTCCAAATGATATGTTAGGACTTGACAGTAGAATGTCACCCTATGAATTGGGTCCAGTGCAATAATCCATGCAGAGTTATTGCCCCTTGTTCAATAGAATCATATTTTCTAGGAGAGATGTACCTCATGGGTTTTGTGTGTATTGAAATTTGGTCAAAATACAGAATTACCAGTCAGGTACTTTAAATTTTCTTCAAAATTGTTTGGAGGTGTTCTTTGGACTAAGATGTATGGTTGCTTGTAATACTCTAGATTATTCATCTTCATCAGCTTTGTTTGAAGATCGTAAGTTAAATTTCATTTTTTTAAATTAAACTGTAAATCTATATAACATATTGTTTCTTCAGAGCATAGCGGAGGGTATTAAGAATACCCAAGAAAGTTCAAGGACATCATCTACATCCTCCACAGGTGAGGGTCACAGAAGGTCATTGTCAAATGTCTCCAACACAAGTCTGGAGGTAGCCCAGATCACGGACGGGGAACATAAGGAGATGGGGCCACCTGTAGGAGGAGGCGACCCTCAACACCCCCAGGGTATGTACTGAACTGATGTGGAATGATAAATTCTGGTCAAGCTACATCAAGCAGTACAGAACAAAACAGTAGAAGATGAGCTGATGTTACTGCAGTAGAACCCCACATACTTGAATACCCCAAAAATAATTGGGAATTAACCAGTAAATTAAATCAGTTAAAATATGGTTGCCATTCGAATACCATTCATTTCATACTTATTTTTCCAGCACTCTTCTCACAGCTTTTAAGGTCACCTGAGACCAAGTCTCCAGTGACCTATTCTAATCGCCTTTTGTCCGTCATCGTACATGTGTCATGCGTCCTTAAACAATTTACATTTTTGACTTCTCCTCCAAAACAGTCAAACAAAATTCAATGAAATTTGGCAAGAAGCTTCAATGACTAAAGGTCAACCAAATTGTGAATTATATGATCCCCACCCCCAGGGGCCTGAGAGGCGGGGCCGAAAAGAGTCAAATTGATTAAAACTTAAAAAAAATATTCTTCTTTGCTCTCAGATATAGTGGATTCAAAAACTCTTCATGGATGGAAGGGTCTTAAGGTGCTTTACCAAAATTGTGAATTTCATTACCCAAGGGTCTCACATTTGCCCCTAGGGAGGGGGTAAACTTTACTATATTTTATATAGGGAAATCACACATTCCAACTTGGTTAATATTATTAGCATGAAATGACAGTTTAATGGTATGCGCATATTGGCCCTGACTGACCCCTAGGGGCTGATAGGCGGGGCTAAAAAGGGTCATATTGACTGAAATTTTAAAAAATCTTCTTCTCAAGACCCAAATAAGGTAGAATCAATTCATCAAATACTCTTCATAGATAAAAGGGTCTTAAGGTGCTTTACCGAAATTGTAAATTTCATGACCCTTGGGTTCAATGTTTGCCCCTAGGGATGGGGTAAACTTAACTATATTTTATATAGGGAAATCACCCATTTGACTATCATTTGTTAGCTCACCTTCCCCAAGGGCCCCTAACCATATAAAGCAATGCTGGGCATCAAGAGATAGACACAATCCTGATGAGCCTGGAGTTCATTCTGGGTTATTTTGAAGCGTAACCATATATAGCATTGTTAGACATCAATAAATAATTAGTTATCAACAAATGGAACATGAACATTATTTTGACATTTAAATTTGTTCAAATCAACCAGGTGAGCAATACAGGTCCTCTGGGCCTCTTGTATTTGAATTGGATTAATTATGTGTCACTAGCTTTTGTGCTACATTAGGATTTACTTTTCTAACTTAGTTGGGTTTGTAATTGACATTTATATACACATGTATAACTTTGATTTATATTAATGTAATCTTCTGTAACATATACATGTATTCCTTAAACAGAAGTGTTTTTTTAGCTAGATATATATGCATGAACATGAGAAAACCATTAATCATCAGTTAATTCCAAACTATAATCTCATAGAAAGGATTAAAACAATACTGATTTATGAAAAATTCTTGGTTAATTTCGCTGAAATATTTTAGATCTAAAGGAAAGATATGTTAGGTAGGAACCTCAATGTACCATTCTGTATTATGGTTATATAACTTGATTTGTTATGTAGGAACCTCAATGTACCATTCTGTATTACGGTTATATAACTTGATTTGTTATGTAGGAACCTCAATGTACCATTCTGTATTACGGTTATATAACTTGATTTGTTATGTAGGAACCTCAATGTACCATTCTGTATTACGGTTATATAACTTGATTTGTTATGTAGGAACCTCAATGTACCATTCTGTATTACGGTTATATAACTTGATTTGTTATGTAGGAACCTCAATGTACCATTCTGTATTACGGTTATATAACTTGATTTGTTATGTAGGAACCTCAATGTACCATTCTGTATTACGGTTATATAACTTGATTTGTTATGTAGGAACCTCAATGTACCATTCTGTATTACGGTTATATAACTTGATTTGTTATGTAGGAACCTCAATGTACCATTCTGTATTATGGTTATATAACTTGATTTGTTTGGTTATGTAGGAACCTCAATGCCTCTCTCTCCTGCTGATCTCCATGGTATGTGGTATCCGACAGTGCGCCGGACACTGGTCACTCTGTCCAAGCTCTACAGGTGTATAGATGTAAGTACACAACTTGGCTTTTTACATAACAGTAATTACCTTCCCTGTCAAATTAAAGTAGATTCAGAAAATAATTACTTTTCCACGGCCCTTCCTACATTTTTTTTCTTTTAAGCTCACCTGGTCTGAAGGACTGTTGAGTTGATACTGTGGTCAACTTTACACTACTAGTCATGAATTACTGAGCAGATTTCAACCATTCGGTGTGGAGCATCAGAACCAGTTTTATTTTTCATAAACGGTAAACGGCCTGAAAGGACGGGGCGAAGCAGGGGAATTATGTACCGAAAAAATGCTTCTTCTTGAGTAGGAATTAGAGGATTTGGTCCATATTTGGTCTTAACTCTTTCACCACTGTAGTCCGTAATGAACTCCTCCAGATCAATGGATAGTAGAGTCTACTAAAGTAACATAGGGGTGAAAGGGTTAAGTATCCTTTAAAAGGTATAGTGGAACCTTTTTTGTATAAATGGAAGGTCTGGTTCCCCAGGAGCCTGTGGGGTGGGGGCCCAATAGGGAAAGCATAGCAGTTACTTTAAAATAAATCTTATCAGTATATAGGAATGAATAGATTTGATCCATATTTGGTCTGAAGCATACTTGGGTGAAGGGGAACCAATTTTGTATAAGCAATGGGCTCTCTAGGGGCAGGGCCAAATAGGGAAAATATTATAGCAAATTCTACAAAATCCTACTTCTGCAGAAATATAGAGTGTTTCCCTATATTTACTGCCATATCCAACTGAGAGAGACAGACCCTCTGGCTTACCTGTCAACTCTCAGAAATTGAAATGTGTGAGAAAGTGCGTGAACAACATTTTCGTCTCTTCAGCTGACTTGTATTGTCACTTTGCTCATTATTAAAATCATTTTGGATAGTATTTTAACATAAAACAAGGACACGACAGTCTCTTAATAATTATATAGTTTATTTAAAGGTAAATAAAAACAAGACAACACATCTAAAAATACTTTAGCTTTTCAATGTATCATAACAATTCTAGTTGGATGTAATTCAATAGATAATAATGAGATTCATACAAACCAAACTATAAATAAATAAATTTAATTATGTGTTTCTAAAAACATTTTTTTGAAAATATGATCCATAATCTCTTTATTAACTTAATATGTTATTCATTCAAATTCTTACTAAACATGTAACATTTCAAACGCATATAATTATTACTCATACAGTGTAAATGCACACATTCTGTTACTTTCATTTTTTAACCAAAACTATTGTGCAGTTAAAAAAAAACCCAGAAAACAACGACTATTCATTCCTACAGATACAGAACATATTTTGATCAATTTCATATTGTGTCGTTTTTATAACTCGGGGAGGAATAATCATATCTTCAATCACCTATGTTTGTTCTTTTAAAATGTACTCGATGGAACTGATTTATTTGACTTTTATATCGTTATTTTTCCGTTTGAATAGGTCGTTATGATTGAAACATTCTGGAAGCCATACATCAAATTCTAAATTTTGCAAATTATTTTCCTACCATGGTCAACTTTGAAGTGTTTCTTGCATACATGGCAAAACACGAAGTCATTTCCCTTATCAGAACGGCTGATCCAGCTGAACTCCTTTTCCCAAGCAGGTTGATACTTTGATGCATACCTCTTGTTCATCTTCGGCGGGGTAATCATCGTCAATAAACATGGATAACCGCATAAATAAAGTTTTGTAAAACTCAATCAGAACAAAGCCATGGAAGCATGGGTCCGAAACGGAACATTTTTTCGTACTGGAAAAAAAATAAAGAGTTCCAAAGGGAGATAAATAGGCTTGCAATGCAATCAATTTGGCAGGATTTTCAAAATTTTACCGTATGTCGTCAGAATACGGGGATTTCGGGGGATTTTACATATGTGGGAAATTGCGATAACTGATATAAAATTGCTGGGGAGAAACGCCGTCCGCCGCCGTGCGTAAACTTTTCACATTTCAATCTTCTTCTCAAGTTCCACCAGTGGGATTAAGCTGAAAACTTTGCCTGAAATGATCCTGAGATGATCCTGACCAAGTGTTGTTATTTTTCGGGTCGGTCCGAAATCCAAGATGGCCGCCATAGCCGCCATCTTGAAAAACACATTTTAAACTTCTTCTCAAGTTCCACCAGTGCTGCTGGGCTGAAACTTGCCAGAAATGATCCTGAGATGATCCTGACCAAGTGTTGTTATTTTTCGGGTCGGTCCGAAATCCAAGATGGCCGCCATAGCCGCCATCTTGAAAAACACATTTTAAACTTCTTCTCAAGTTCCACCAGTGCTATTGAGCTGAAACTTGCCAGAAATGATCCTGAGATGATCCCGACCAAGTGTTGTTATTTTTTGGGTCGGTCCGAAATCCAATATGGCCGCCATAGCCGCCATCTTGAAAAACACATTTTAAACTTCTTCTCAAGTTCCACCAGTGCTATTGAGCTGAAACTTGCCAGAAATGATCCTGAGATGATCCTGACCAAGTGTTGTTATTTTTTGGGTCGGTCCGAAATCCAAGATGGCCGCCATAGCCGCCATCTTGAAAAACACATTTTAAACTTCTTTTCAAGTTCCACCAGTGCTGTTGGGCTGAAACTTGCCAGAAATGATCCTGAGATGATCCCGACAAAGTGTTGTTATTTTTCAGGTCGGTGCGAATTCCAAGATGGCCGCCATAGCCGCCATCTTGAAAAACATATTTTAAACTTCTTCTCAAGTTCCACCAGTGCTATTGAGCTGAAACTTGCCTGAAATGATCCTGATATGATTCCGACCAAGTGTTGTTATTTTTTGGGTCGGTCCAAAATCCAAGATGCCCGCCATAGCCGCCATCTTGTAAAAAACATTTTAAACTTCTTCTCCAGTTCCATTGGTGCCATTGAGCTGGAAATGGGTGAGGATGTCAAGGAAGGGAAGCCAACATAGTGTTGTTATTTTTTTGGCGTCGTAAAAACTTTGACATTGCAGCAATATGGCGGCCATTTTGTAACATGATTGCGCAATCATGGTTTTCCTGAACAATGCCTATTTCAAACTTCTCAAATTCCACCGGTGGGATTCAGCTCTAACTTACCAGAAATTATCCTTAGATGGTCCAGACCAAGTGTTGTTATTTATTGGGTCGGTCAGAAATCCAAGATGGCCACCATGGCCAACAGTGTTACTATATACATGCTACAGAGAATGCATACTACAATAATATAAGGGTTTTAATTTAGAGTCAGATGACTGTTAAGGCCCCTGGGCCTCTTGTTAACTTATGTTATTCAAACGCATATAATTATTACTCATACAGTGTAAATACACACATTCTGTTACTTTCATTTTTTAACCAAAACTATATTGTGCAGTTAAAAAAAACCCAGAAAACAACGACTATTCATTCCTACAGATACAGAACATATTTTGATCAATTTCATATTGTGTCGTTTTTATAACTCAGGGAGGAATAATCATATCTTCAATTACCTATTTGTTCTTTTAAAATGTACTCGGTGGAACTGATTTATTTGACTTTGATATCGTTATTTTTCCGTTTGAATAGGTCGTTATGATTGAAACATTCTGGAAGCTATACACCAAATTCTAAATTTTGCAAATTATTTTTCTACCATGGTCAACTTTGAAGTGTTTCTTGCATACATGGCAAAACATGAAGTCATTTCCCTTATCAGAAGGGCTGATCCAGCTGAACTCCTTTTCCCAAGCAGGTTGATACTTTGATGCATACCTCTTGTTCATTTTCGGCGGGTAATCATCGTCAATAAACATGGATGACCGCATAAATAAAGTTTTGTAAAACTCAATCAAAACGAAGCCATGGAAGCATGGGTCCGAAATGGAACCTTTTTTCGTACTGCAAAAAAAAGAGTTCCAAAGGGAGATAAATAGGCTTGCAATGCAATCAATTTGGCAGGATTTTCAAAATTTTACCGTATGTCGTCAGAATACGGGGATTTCAGGGGGATTTTACATATGTGGGAAATTGCGATAACTGTTATGAAATTGCTGGGGAGAAACCTGTACAATACGGAGGGGTTGGCAGGTATGATCTGGGTCTCTTGTTTGTTAATTTTGATTCTGTTGGACTTCTATCTTTCTGGCTCACTTATCTACTTATATTTACATACTTATATTTACAGAAGACAACATTCCAAGGTCTCTCTCAGGAAGCACTGCAGTCTTGTATACAAAGTTTACAGAACGCAAAGGAGGGCATCATCAAACGAAAGGTCTGTTTTAAGAAGATGAAATTTGGTCTGGAGCATCATTGGTCAAAGGGTCATCTAGACACACCGTATAACCCAGATTATATCCGGATCATCTAGACACACCGTATAACCCAGATTATATCCGGATCATCTAGACAAACGGTATAACCCAGATCATATCCGGATCATCTAGACACACCGTATAACCCAGATTATATCCGGGTCATCTAGACACACCGTATAACCCAGATTATATCCGGGTCATCTAGACACACCGTATAACCCAGATTATATCCGGGTCATCTAGACACACCTTATAACCAAGATTATATCCGGGTCATCTAGACACACTGTATAACCCAGATTATATCCGGGCCATCTAGACACACCGTATAACCCAGATTATATCCGGGTCATCTAGACACACCATATAACCCAGATTATATCTGGGTCATCTAGACACACCGTATAACCCAGATTATATCCGGGTCATCTAGACACACCATATAACCCAGATTATATCCGGGTCATCTAGACACACTGTATAACCCAGATTATATCCTGGATCATCTAGACACACCGTATAACCCAGATTATATCCGGGTCATCTAGACACACTGTATAACCCAGATTATATCCGGGTCATCTAGACACACCATATAACCCAGATTATATCCGGGTCATCTAGACACACCGTATAACCCAGATTATATCCGGGTCATCTAGACACACCGTATAACCCAGATTATATCCGGGTCATCTAGACACACCGTATAACCCAGATTATATACGGGTCATCTAGACACACTGTATAACCCAGATTATATCCGGGTCATCTAGACACACCGTATAACCCAGATTATATCCGGGTCATCTAGACACACCGTATAACCCAGATTATATCCGGGTCATCTAGACACACCGTATAACCCAGAATATATCTGGGTCATCTAGACACACTGTATAACCCAGATTATATCCGGGCCATCTAGACACACCGTATAACCCAGATTATATCCGGGTCATCTAGACACACCGTACATGTATAACCCAGATTATATCCGGGTCATCTGGACACACCGTATAACCCAGATTATATCCGGATCATCTAGACACACTGTATAACCCAGATTATATCCGGGTCATCTAGACACACCGTATAACCCAGATTATATCCGGGTCATCTAGACACACCATATAACCCAGATTATGAAAGTGAAAGCAGTGATAGGCGGCCGATGACAGATGACAGACTTACGTTTATGTCTGGAAAAACAAAATCGAAAGTGTGGCTGCACTTCAAACAAGCCCCAAACTAAACAAGGCGATATGCACAAGTCAATTAAGTAACATATAGTCTACTTTAAAAAAGAAAAAAATGGAATTGTAAACATTTATTGAAATGGTATCAAATGTGGAAGTTTTCTTTAATTTCATTGGAGGTAAAATACGTATACTGTTTACCTGCTATTTATATACCTAGTAGGCTAGTATCTACATCTTAGTGGTAAATTAAAGAACAACAAATTACATGTCACAGAGCACATGATTATAATTTGATTTAGATCACTGCCTCTTCTTGGGATCGAACTTGGGACTTCTGGCTTAATTTGTCTAGTCTCACTCTCAACCGATCACGCTAAAGAGAAGATCTCTCTAGCTGAGCGGTATGTTGCGGCTATTATTTACCAGGGTTATATTCTCCCCCTTCAGGAAAAAACTCATCCTCGAGTTTCCAGGGGTAACAGCAATGCTTGCATGTGGAGCAAGACTGAGTATTTCTTCCGAGTCCCTACATAGGCTCCAATGTAGCAGAGCGCATGATCAATTTAATTTAAATCACTGCCTCTGCTTAGGGTCGTACGCTCAACCGAGCTAAAGAGAAGATCACTCTTGCCGAGCGGTTTATTGCGGCTAGTATATAACCACGGTTACATACTAATTACAGCTTACTATTAATATTGACATTGGATCTATGAATATAGATGGAATTGATATCTAAATTTGAAAATAATTGTCCTTAAAAATTGTTATCTTCGTTTTGAATAAATAAGTAATTTTTAAAAGTTCATCAGTCTAGATTTTAATATTTCACTATTGATCAAAAAATTTTAAAAAACACAAACTAAATAGGAATAAGCAATTTTATTTACAAGATATTGAAAGACATTCAACACTTCCAACAAAAATGAGCAGACATTCATGTATTTGCAATACGTTTCTTGTATCAGTTTAGCATATCACAATACATATCATAACATTTTGACCGTTCCAATACCCAGGCCTGTTAAGTATAAGTTGGTTTTAAACACATTTGTTAAGTATAAGTTGGTTTTAAACACATTTGTTAAGTATAAGTTGGTTTTAAACACATTTGTTAAGTATAAGTTGGTTTTAAACACATTTGTTAAGTATAAGTTGGTTTTAAACACATTTGTTAAGTATAAGTTGGTTTTAAACACATTTGTTAAGTATAAGTTGGTTTTAAAAACATTTGTTAAGTATAAGTTGGTTTTAAAAACATTTGTTAAGTATAAGTTGGTTTTAAACACATAAGTGCAAATTTTGAACTACTTATAATAAGTACATTTATAAAAGTTAGTTTGACACACTAAAGTATGAATGTTAAGGACATGTACTTAATAAGTAGAAGTTGGTTTGAAAAAAATAAGTAAAATGTTTGTCATGATTACTTAAGTAGAAGTGTGTTTGAAACTTGAAGATGGTTAAAACCGTTATTAACATCAGGACACTTTAAAGCATTACATTCATCAGTACTGTGAAAACCATTATATCCTGTTGGAATGTTTAATCATGTTGATATCAGTTTAATTTGTATTATTGCTTTATCTCAAATATCACCTCTTACATCTGAATAATGCCTCTTTCAGTATTTTCAGTACTTCGATTTGTTTTTTATTTTAATACATGTGTAAAGTTCAGATGAATTAGAATTAATTTTTTTCTTTTAATTCTTGATAATATTGATTTTCCAAAAATTAAAAGTTTGTTAATGAAATGAAATAATTTACAAAAAAAGCTGCTGGAATATATACCTTTGATAAGATACCAACATTCAAAGAAAACTTAAATTTAGAATTTTAAACCCTTTAAGAAATTGGTGTTAATTTGCCTTGTCTTTTCATATTCCAGAATGTTTTAGACGGGGAATTGTTCATCATCAAACATCTTCTGATTTTACGAGAACAAATTGCTCCCTTCCAAGCCGATTTCTCTATAAGAGAGACTTCGCTGGATTTCAGTAAATTCAAAGGTGGGTATATATATATTTTAAATGGTAGAGTGCCACTGCTTTTATATTTAGTTATATAGTATATGATTTATTTTTCTTATTGTTTTATTTATATATAGATTGTTTTATTGAATTTCTAACCTAATGGTGTTGAACATTATTTCGCTTTTATCTTTATTTCTGATTAATACATAATAAGGTTTTATCTGCATGACATTGTATATAATAACAAATGCCAAGTCTTTCATCTTGTTGGCTAAGATACATTGTAAGAAATACTTAATGATTAAATTCACCAAAATCTTCCACTGATAATCAATAGAAATATGTGAATTCTTTGTGATCATTCTTTACTTTCTACTAGTTTTGCTTGTTTCTTTAAATATTCTATAATTTAAGACTGCAATTTTCTTAATCATTATTATTAAATCCATAATCTATAGTCGGACTTGCGTATCATTCGGTAGTCAATATGGTGCTCTTATTTTCTCACTGTATTTAACATAAAGTGTGACATACGGGGTCAGTACAATATATACTGACACAGATATTGATAGTGTACTCGTTACAACGAAATGTATTGTTGGCATTTCTGCTTAACTGATTTAGATACATGCTGGCTTTAAGTGCAAAAAAGACACTTTAGAGGGCTTCATTTTTTTTATTCCGATATATCTAATGATGGATTCTAACTTGCTAAAGTTTTTTTCTTTTTTTTTTTCTTTAAATTTTCTTTTTTTTTCACAAACATTCTCATTGCAATCTAAATCAGTATGTTAATAGTTGAATGTTTGTCTTTTAAAAATCTTCATGTAAAATATCAAGATATGCTTTCATTTGGTTGTTTTTGATTTTTTAAGTCAGGGATGTACATACAGGGATTGGAAAGTGTCTCTATCTGTTAGTAACAATGTAGCGAAATGACATCGAGTTTACTACACTACCTTATTGTGAACCACTGTTCTCCAAGAATTCTCGTCCAATCGTTTCAATATTTGAATCTGTAAAAAGCTGAATAAATTCCACTTGCTCAAAAATTTCCATAAATAATCACTGATTTTACATAATGGCCGCTAACTGTTCATAGTAAATAGCAAATATTATCGAAATATACTACCTTTATTGTGAATATTTTTCTCCAAAATACTTGTCCAATCTTTTTCATTTACGGATTATTAAAAAGCTGAATAAATTCCATGTGCGCTGATAAAGGTTTTGAAACATACTTATGTTATGAAATTATTAAAATTTAAAATCAAATATAGTATCTTCTTTAGCTGTGAAATTATTAGTATTAAAATCAAATATTAAAATAGTATATTCTTTAGCTGTGAAATTATTATAATTTAAAATCAAATATAGTATATTCTTTTGCAAGTTTTCTCCAAAAGTACTCATCCAATTTTTTTTCATTATTGAATCAATTAAAAGTTGAATACATTTACATTGCTTGCATCAAAGTTTAATAGCAAACAATTTTGAAAAAGTTAAACTTAATTTTATGGTTCACTACAAAAATACAAAAGCTCCAATGTCAGTCTCCAAGCTAGTGGAGTCTCTAATCCCTATATGTATGTCCTTGGTAAAGTTCAGATGAATTAAGGTAGTTGAGAATGTTTGTCTGGAGTTTTGATTAATACTGCTACCCATTATTTATTTACTGTACAGACCTGAGTTTATCACAAGCTGGGCATAAATTTCTGGGTAACTATTTCCTGCTTGTCTTCTTTTAATAAACGCTGTGGAAATTTTCGATTTATTGAGAACAGTGTTCAATCATTTTAACTTTCCTTGTTGAAAAATACTCCCCTACCCGTATCTTGAAATTCAAAGATCTGTTTCCGCGTTTGCTCAGCAAAATGTTTTGGTATTTTATCATAATTTCTCACATTTTCTGTATAGACTCGAGCTATTTTATGACCGTTGTCATAATGGTTCTTCAGGTTAAAAGGAATGTTTGCTGATGATGATGACCACAAAATCTGTCTACAACCAATTATTGTCTTCTCACTGTTAAAGTTATTTGAAATTATTTACGTGTCTTCAACAAATTACACTTTTGTTTTTGTATTATTTTATAATTTTTGATCTTGCAAGTTTTGAAAATGATATCAAGTCATTTGTATCATTGTTGAACACTGAAATCAATAAGTTTGTGAATTATTCCATGGTTGACATGCTGCCTTTCTGGTGTGTTATCTCCCCTTGTCTGTGTTGTTTACATGTATATTTGTCTATGTTATCTCCCCTAATTGGCTGTGTTGTCTACTTTGTCTGTTTTATCTCCCCTTGTCTGTGCGCATTGCCTTCTTCAAAATCCAAGGGCTGCATTCTCAATCTCATATGTTACCCCTGGGATTTCGAGGGTAGTTCATTGTGAGCATCCCATTTATACAGTAGCATGGTGCCGGTTTCCTGTTATATTTCAATCAAATCAAATTGCATGTCTTTATTTAAAATTTCTACTGATGTTGATGTCTCAAGTGACCTTTTCTAATTGCCTTTTGTTCGACGTCGTCCGTCGTCTGTTCGTAAACGATTTACATTTTCAACTTCTTCTCTATAACCAAAAGCCCTAGAGACCTAATATTGGGCCTATAGTATGCTGAGGTGAAGGGCTATCAAGATTGTTCAAATGAATGACCTTGACCTTCATTCTAGGTCACAGGGGTCAAATATACTAAAATCTTTAAATGACGTCTCAATAACCAAGAGGCCAAGAGACCTGATATTTGGCATTTAGCATGCTGGGGTAAAGGGCTGCAGTTCACAAGATTGTTCAAATGAATGCCAATGGATGACCTTCATTCAAGGTCACAGAGGTCAAATATGCTTAAACTTCAATGGAGGTGGACAGGTGAAAATAATAGTTGTGCACATTTATCTGTACATATTAACCAAGAAGCCTAGAAACTTGATATTGCCTATAGCATGCTGGGGCAAAGGGCTATAATGATTGTGTGATGAATGAGCATGACCTTGACCTTCATTGAAGGCCACCAGGCTCTAATATGCTAAAATCTTTTAAACGTCTCCTTGATGACCAACACACATAGAAACAATATATTTTGCCTGTATCATGCTGGAGTGAACACATTGACCTCATAATCAAGGTCACAGGAATCAAATCAAGATCGTTAAGGCCCATGGGCCTCTTGTTTAGATTTTTGACTGAAAACCTAAAATTAAGGCCCATGGGCCTCTTGTTTAGATTTTTGACTGAAAACCTAAAATTTCAAATTGAAAAAAATTTTTTTTTTGTTGAGTTTTTTGATTTTTGATAGAAATTGCAAAATATCAGCTTTCCAAAACACTTTTGAGCTTTTAGATTTTCAGGTTTTAAAACAGACATCTAAAAATCTAAAATCTCAAAACAGTTTTGAAGGTTGAAATTTTGCAATTTTGGTCAAAAATCTGAAAATCTTTAATCTTTATTGAATGATACTGATTTGCAGATCCCAGACTTGGAAAGTATTTGTAATATAATTCAAATGCATGTGTAATCACTGAAATATCCAGGTAAGCAATATCTGGTCTCTGGGCCCCTCTTGTTTTACCCAGGATGCATTTGTATGATTGTCATACACTAGCTATTGGTGGTAACTGGTTATTAGGTCTCATCACCAACTTTGATTAAATCATGTACATATGTAAGTCTATAGTCTGATTGACAGCACATATATTTATAGTTGATATCACATGTAGACTAACACCTAACAACACATATATTCATAATGTTAAATGTTTCAATACTCACCTGTAGTAAACTGATAGTGTTGAATGACGTTCTGTCTCTGTAAGTCCTTTGTTTTATCAGCTCACCTGGCCTGATGGGGACATTTTCATAGGAAGACGGTTTATGTTATGACTCTTCTTGCATCTATCATCTTTTCCTTTAAACCTCTTCAGAAGGAATAGGTGTATATTTTCATAGTATTTTACTTCAGAAGGAATAGGTGTATATTTTCATGGTATTTTACTTCACTGAATCTGAAAGTTAGGAAAACCATGACTCATTTTCATGGTCACAGGACTATTATCTTAAAATAATCTACTTTTTCTGAAGAACGGAAAGACTTAACAGTCAGGATATGTTGCTAGTAGCCTGCAAGCATTGAATGATATTATCTTTACTCATTGTCAAATAAGTGAAGTAAAGTATATCAAAACAATATTTATGTTCAGTGAACAATGCAGATCTATTAGGCCTTTTGTTTCTACAAACTCCTGAACAGTTAGATATAGAGGTCATGGACTAGTCATTTTGTCAACTGCATTTTGCATCTTCAATGTATGATGTCAGGACCAGTTCTACACTACCGATACCTCTGTGTCTACAGTACGATATATGACTCATTATATCTATGACCTATGACCTCTCAATTTTCTACAATTTTCTCAGCCATGCCTCAAAGTATGTTAGTGAATGTATGAGTAGCTACAGATCAAGTTTTACTTTCATTCTGCTTGATCAATTTTTGCAAGAGATATATATGGCCCTTAACTTGATCCATAATTTAGTTTTCACATTTTTCTCGGCCAAGCTTCAAGGCATGGTGGTGAAAGTTGGTATGGAACTTCAGTATGAGTAGCTACATATCAAGTTTCAATTTCAGGGTTTTTGGATCAAGGTCAAGATAACTGTTACTATTTTTGGAAGAGGCCATAGGGGACTTGTATTGCTTCAGGAATACATTCAGAATGCTTGTTGTGTCTACATTATGACATATATGACATAATTCAATCTACATTATGACATGTAACCTCATTCTATCAATAGTGTGACCTATGACCTCATTGTATCGATAGTATGACCTATGACCTCATTGTATCTATAGTATGACATGACTTCATTGTATCTATAGTATGACCTATGACCTCATTGTATCGATAGTATGACCTATGACCTCATTGTATCTATAGTATGACCTATGACTTCATTGTATCTATAGTATGACCTATGACCTCATTGTATCTACAGTATGACCTATGATATCATGATATTGTATTTTCAGTATGACATATGACCTCATTTTATCTATATTATGACATATGACCTCATTGTATCTACAGTATGACCTATGACCTCATTGTATCTATATTATGACATATGTCCTCATTAACATATGACCTCATTTTATCTAGAGTATGAAAATCTATACCTACTTTGCATTCCTACAATTATATCTGCTAATAAAAATACAATGTTTTTTCTGATGAACAGATCTAATATCTACCTTCAGGTGCTGCTTATGGACTTGTAAACAACAAATCAAAACTGTTTGCCTTAAACAGTACCAATGCATTGCTACAGTTTATCCTGGAGGTAAGGTTTAGACTTCAAATTATAGACATGATATTATACTTATTTCAGATCTATACATATGATTTAGATAAGGTAGAATCGAGATACATTTAATTAAGATTCACACTTTCATACATGTACTTTTTGTGTCACCTGCAAAGAGCAGGCGACATAATGGTATCGCTAGTTCGGCATCAGTGGCAGTGCTGCGGCAGCATCCACAGACCTTTCCTTTCGATAAGTCAAGTTCCCTTGGCCTCATCAGACTAAATTTCCATGTAGTTTTCCTTACCACAAGTGCTTGAATGGAATTGTGTTCTTACTGATCCAAAGGTCAAAGTTCAAGGTCACTGTTTCCTATAAATAGAAAGATTTGTTTCCGTACAATAACTCCAATTCTCTTGGGCTGAATCAAACTAAAATTTTATGCTGTGGTCATTAATCAAAGAGCCTGCTCTATATTGCTGAATTCAAGCATAGTGATGCTGGTCTTGCTTACTTTTAACATTACACTGTATTTCATGAAGTGAAAATGTATCTTTTAAATCATAATCACCCCACCTTGCTTTAGAATTCTTGTTTTCTGAAGAACCTGGTAGACAGATTTGATCGTAACATTAAAGTTTTAAGGTTTTCAAATGAGATTTGAAGATCTGAAGAAAAAATCAGAAACTTGTAAAGAAAAATTCCAATTTGATTTTGTAGGGAACCCCCCAGGTGACAGAATACTTTGTTGATTCTAAGAGAGATGTTGATCAACAGTTAAAGAAGAGTTGTGAGGATTTCATTCATCACGTGACCAGCCTGCTCACAGAACCAGTTCAAACATTTCTGTCCCGTGTAAGTAAATAATTAGTTCACAAATTTGTGAGAGTGCTGAAGTAGAATCAGTAAGTAGAATCAGTAAGCTACAGGTTTGGGTAGTGTGGTGATTGGATATTGATGTTTGATGTTCATTTTGATGATGTTGATGTGTGAGGTTCGTTTAATTTGATTATTTTGATGTTTGAAAGTTATAATGTTCACAGGCCAGCGTGGTTATCAGCATGAAGACTGAGGAGCCCATCAGGAATGTGTCACTCCGACAACAGCCCTTCGCCACGCCTGAGAAGTTACACGATGTTATGTCAGAGACATATCGCAATCTCAAGACTCGCCTTCCAACGGTCCAGCGTTCAATGTCTCTGTACCTAGCTAACAGAGACACCGAGGTCATTCTCTTCAAACCAATTAAAGTAGGTCAAAGTAGTTCTCTTCAAACCAATTAAAGTAGGTCAAAGTAGTTCTCTTCAAACCAATTAAAGTAGGTCAAAGTAGTTCTCTTCAAACCAATTAAAGTAGGTCAAAGTAGTTCTCTTCAAATCAATTTAAGTATATCAAGATCATGTTGTTTTTTCCAAATAATCCTCTTTATTTTGGACTAGATTAACATTAATTGTACCCTGTGTAATTATCATGTGATACTTGTAGGTGAATATACAACAGACATACCAGCAGGTACACAAGATCCTGGTTGATAATTACACTGAAGAGGACAAGCAGATTGTGGCTTCGCCTAGCACTGAACAGGTATGTATTGGATCATCTAGACTCACCTAGTACTCAACAGGTATGTATTGGGACATCTAGACTCACCTAGTACTCAACAGGTATGTATTGGGACATCTAGACTCACCTAGTACTCAACAGGTATGTATTGGGTCATCTAGACTCACCTAGTACTCAACAGGTACGTATTGGGTCATCTAGACTCACCTAGTACTCAACAGGTACGTATGGGTCATCTAGACTCACCCAGTACTCAACAGGTACGTATTGGGTCATCTAGACTCGCCTAGTCTCAAAAGGTACGTATTGGGTCGTCAGGACTCACCTAGTACTCAACAGGTATGTATTGGGTCATCTAGACTCACCTAGTACTCAACGGGTATGTATTGGGACATCTAGACTCGCCTAGTACTCAACAGGTATGTATGGGGTCATCTAGACTCGCCTAGTCTCAAAAGGTACGTATTGGGTCATCTAGATTCACCTAGTACTCAACAGGTATGTATTGGGTCGTTAGGACTCACCCAGTACTCAACAGGTATGTATTGGGTCATCTAGACTCACCTAGGACTCAACAGGTACGTATTGGGTCATCTAGACTCACCTAGTACTCAACAGGTATGTATTGGGACATATAGACTCGCCCAGTACTCATGTTTATTGAAGTTTTTCTTTTTTGTCTGCAAAATCTCCAACATTTTCTGACTGATTCCTTCGAAAATTGGTTGGTTTAAAATTGTGATTTATTGTGCATCCCAAAAAGAATTTTTATTAGGTCACCTGAGACAAAGTCTCAAGTGACCTATTCTAATCCCCTTTTGTCCGTCGTCGTGCGTCGTCCGCCGTCTTCTCCAAAACCCACACACCAATTTCTATGAAATTTGGCAGGAAGCTTCTATGGCTAAAGGTCAACCAAAATTGTAAATTATTTGATCCCCACCCCTCAGGGGCCTGAGGGGCGGGGCCAAAAAGGGTCAAATTGACTAAAACTTCAAAAATCTTCTTCTCTACTCTCAGATATGCTGGAATCAAACACTCTTCATAAATGAAGGGTCTTAAGGTGCTTTACCAAAATTGTAAATTTCATGACCCAGGGGTTTCACATTTGCCCCTGGGGAGGGGCTAAGCTTTACTATAGTTTATATAGGGAAATCACATTTTTGACTTTAATTTATTTTATTTCGATTGGAATTCATTCTAATTTTGTAAACATTGTCAGCATGGGATGACAGTTTGATGGCATGCACATGTTGGCCCTGACTTACCCCCAGGGGGCTAAAAAGGGCCAAATTGACTGAAATTTCACCAATCTTCTTCTCTACTCTCAGATATGATAGAATCAAATACACTTCATAAATGGCTGGGTTTGAAGGTGCTTTACCAAAATTGTGAATTTCATGACCCTGGGGTCTCAAGTTTGCCCCTGGGGCGGGGCTAAACTTTACTATAGTTTATATAGGGAAATAACATTTTTGACTTTTATTTGTTTTATTTCTATTGGAATTCATTCTAATTTTGTAACCATTGTCAGCATGGGATGACAGTTTGATGGCATGCACATGTTGGCCCTGACTGACCCCCAGGGGCTGATGGGCAGGGCTTAAAAGGGTCAAATTGACTGAAATTTCAAAAATCTTCTTCTCTACTCTCAGATATGATAGAATCAAATACACTTCATAGATGGCAGGGTCTGAAGGTGCTTTACCAAAATTGTGAATTTCATGACCCTGGGGTCTCAAGTTAGCCCCTGGGGCGGGGGTAAACTTTACTATAATTTATAATTTCAAATTTCAAAAATCTTCTTCTCAAGACTGAAATAAGGTGGAATCAAATACTCTTTACAGTTTGAAGGGTCTTATGGTGCTTTATTGAAATTTTAAATTTCATGACCCTGGGGTCACAAGTTTGCCCCTGGGGAGGGGGTAAATTTTACTATAGTTTATATAGGGAAATCACATTTTTGACTGATTTGTTTTGATTTCTATGGGAATTCATTCTGGTTAACATTTTCAGCATGGAATGAAAGTTTGATAATATGCATATGGTGGCCCTGACTGACCCCTAGGGGCTGATAGGGGGGGCAAAAAGGGTCAATTAAATAAACTGAAATATTTCAAATCTCAGGTGACCGTTAAGGCCCATGGGCCTCTTGTTCAACTATTTTTCGAAAGGTTACTGTCGTCAATTTCTGTCAAAAAGTTAGATATTGACTTTGTAGTGAAAAGTGAGATTTATAGCCTGCCAGATAGCCACTGATGAGGTGATGCTAATCTCATTTTAATGCAACATATAGTATATAGCACTATATGGCATACACTATATATTGTTCAGCTCCAGATTATTGATTTTAAATAAGTTACAATATTTTTGAGAGCATTGATATCCTGCCATATGAAGTCCTAACAATCATTTTAATTTCATTACAGATAAATTTATTGTTATCAGCATCCAAATCCTGAGGAGACTACAAAAGCCAAGTTTATATCTGTGATACACGTCCCCTACAGACATTACAACAAAGGCCTGGTGTTTGTCAGGCATATCCTTATATGGACATTCACATGCTTGCCATGTGACTTAATTATGATGTCTATCACATCAATTATAAATGTAAAAACTATGTTAACCATATGATCTGATGATAAATCTGGGATGATCCTAAGATGGCTAATTCACAAACTTAACTGTACATGTATATGGTAGAATTCTCAAACATGTTTCATTTATCAGTAATCATGGTGGGCTCTCAGACGCTTGTTTTATTATTTGGGATTTTGTGTGTAGATCTTATAATTTTAAGACTTTTAAATGTGATCATATCAGCCTGCAGCATAAGTTGATGATTATACACTGTATATCTTTGTATATATTTAAAATTATTTATATTCAACACAGTACAACTAGACAGGAAATTTAAATCTTTACCTTCGGATCAACACAACATAGTGCATATGGTACATTGTGATAATAATTAGATATATAACATAGTAAAACAAATGACAAAGGAAGACAATTATATGACCTGACCGGGCCTCAAACTCCCAATCTACAGCAACTTATCGCCTGGCATGAAATACCTGCATCTTAAACCACTGCACTACATCCATGTTCTTAACATAATGGTGCAGTGATGGTTGGCCCGATATTCTGATTGTGATTGTATTGTACCAGGCAGGTTTCTACACACCTACAGACAGGTGTCTACATACCTACAGACAGGTGTCTACATACCTACAGACAGGTGTCTACATACCTACAGACAGGTGTCTTGATACCTACAGACAGGTGTCTACATACCTACAGACATGTGTCTACATACCTACAGACAGGTGTCTACATACCTACAGACAGATGTCTACATACCTACAGACAGGTGTCTACATACCTACAGACAGGTGTCTACATACCTACATACAGGTGTCTACATACCTACAGACAGGTGTCTACATACCTACAGACAGGTGTCTACATACCTACAGACAGGTGTCTACATACCTACATACAGGTGTCTACATACCTACAGACAGGTGTCTACATACCTACAGACAGGTGTCTACATACCTACAGACAGGTGTCTACATACCTACAGACAGGTGTCTACATACCTACAGACAGGTGTCTACATACCTACAGACAGGTGTCTACATACCTACAGACAGGTGTCTACATACCTACAGACAGGTGTCTACATACCTACAGACAGGTTTCTACATACCTACAGACAGGTGTCTACATACCTACAGACAGGTGTCTACATACCTACAGACAGGTGTCTACATACCTACAGGACAGGTGTCTACCATACCTACATACAGGTGTCTACATACCTACAGACAGGATTCTACATACCTACAGACATGTGTCTACATACCTACAGACAGGATGTCTACATACCTACAGACAGGTGTCTACACTACCTACAGACAGGTGTCTACATACCTACAGACAGGGTGTCTACATACCTACAGACAGGTGTCTACTACCTACAGACAGGTATCTACATACCTACAGACAGGTGTCCATGACATACAGACAGGTGTCTACATACCTACAGACAGGTGTCATAGACATACAGACAGGTGTCTACATACCTACAGACAGGTGTCATAGACATACAGACAGGTGTCTACATACCTACAGACAGGTGTCTACATACCTACAGACAGGTTTCTACATACCTACAGACAGGTGTCTACATACCTACAGACAGGTGTCTACATACCTAAGACAGTGTGTCTACTACCTACAGACAGGTTGTCTACATACCTACAGACAGATGCCTACATACCGTCAGACAGGTGTCTACATACCTACAGACAGGTGTCTACATACCTAGACAGGTGTCTACATACCTACAGCCAGGTGTCTACATACCTACCAGACAGGTGTGTCTACATACCTACAGACAGGTGTCTACATACCTACAGACAGGTGTCTACATACCTACATACAGGTGTCTACATACCTACAGACAGGTATCTACATACCTACAGACAGGTGTCTACATACCTACAGACAGATGTCTACATACCTACAGACAGGTGTCTACATACCTACAGACAGGTGTCTACATACCTACAGACAGGTGTCTACAGACAGGTGTCTACAGACAGGTGTCTACATACCTACAGACAGGTATCTACATACCTACAGACAGGTGTCATAGACATACAGACAGGTATCTACATACCTACAGACAGGTGTCATAGACATACAGACAGGTATCTACATACCTACAGACAGGTGTCTACATACCTACAGACAGGTGTCTACATACCTACAGACAGGTGTCATAGACATACAGACAGGTATCTACATACCTACAGACAGGTGTCTTGATACCTACAGACAGGTGTCTACATACCTACAGACAGGTGTCTACATACCTACAGACAGATGCCTACATACCGTCAGACAGGTGTCTACATACCTACAGACAGGTGTCTACATACCTAGACAGGTGTCTACATACCTACAGCCAGGTGTCTTGATAACTACAGACAGGTGTCTACATACCTACAGACAGGTGTCTACATACCTACAGGCAGGTGTCTACATACCTACAGGCAGATGTCATAGACATACAGACAGGTGTATCAGACATACCAATCAACAGAAGCATATCTATGTCAGTATAAAAATAAACAGATAGAGATGTCTAGAAGTGCTGACACACTTTGATTTTTTCGAGATATGAAAATGGAACAGAAGCTGTGTATAATAATATCAGTATATAAGCCTACTAGTGTGGATGCTTTGTTGTCAAGTACATTTGTATCTCGATTTATTGTGATTTCCTTTGTTTGCCTGTTATACTAAGTTATTCAAACAGTAAATGTCTAGACTATCAATATTGTACTGTTAGTAGTGCAAAAACCTTTTAGTGCTGTATATAATTCCAAAGATTAGACCAGAATTAACCATTTTGGTATTTGATTAGGTATTCAAATAGTCATACAAAAACCAAACATAGATATTTGTAAGTTCAAGAAATAAAAATTGATCAATTTGATGTCAACTACTAGCAAACATTATTATAGTTCAGTTTAGTGACTCCTGGTTGTATGGGAAAAAAATCGCTCATTATATTCTTCAGGAGAAGAATGAGCAGAAAAAGCATCACCAACAAACATTTCTGCTATTATATAATAATATTCATTATATTTAAGCGTGAAATTAGAGCATGTGTTCATTAATGTGAAACAAAGAGTTGCTTCCCACATTGAAGCATTATTATAAAAATGGAAACATCTGAAACATCTTGATAAAATGATTCTGTCAAATTAACACAACAAAGGGTGCTTTAGCTTAATCACAGAATTAGTGAAAATATCATTTCTTATTTTCTCCTAGACCTGTGTGTGAGTGTGGGTGTGTGTTTGTGTGTGTGTGTGCGTGTGAGTGTGCGGGCGGGCGGGTGGGTTGGTTCCTTAGAATAGGCAGGTAGGAATAGTGTAATTATAGAGTATGATTGTTAATACTTTAAAGGATCTACAGTAACTATACTTATTTGTGTACATTGCTTGTGAATGATTTTCTGTTCGTATTTGAACAGATTGGTAATAGAAGGACCACATTACTGAAGGGTACATTTCAGTAACAAGTGTGTTGATGTGTACTCAGTGATTTCAATGTCCAAGATAGTATTTACAATTTCGTGCAACTGTTCTGTATTCTTTACAGTGGGTGAATTTTGATAATAATTATGCTGGGAAAATTAATTAAAAAAAAAGAGAAGACATTTTTTGTTTGAATTGTTTGTGTTAACTCTAGAGAAGTACATGTACTAGCTGTATATTAACCTATAAAAGCGTAAGTTTTTTAATCCAGAGAGTCTTGTCATCCCAAGATCTGCTTGCTAATATTGATCTATCACAAGTTCCATTAGAATGCCTCCTTATGGTACCGATCAAGATCGCTTCTTATCATATAGAAAGATAGTTCTATGTATAATTGATCTTCAGTTATCTGATAATGCTACAGACTTTATGATTGATCTTCTGTTATCTAATAATGCTACAGACTTTCTGATCGATCTTCTGTTATCTGATAATGCTACAGCCTTTCTGATCGATCTTCTGTTATCTGATAATGCTACAGCCTTTCTGATCGATCCTCAGTTATCTGATAATGCTACAGCCTTTCTGATCGATCTTCTGTTATCTAATAATGCTACAGACTTTCTGATCGATCCTCAATTATCTGATAATGCTACAGACTTTCTGATCGATCCTCAGTTATCTGATAATGCTACAGCCTTTCTGATCGATCTTCTGTTATCTAATAATGCTACAGACTTTCTGATCGATCTTCTGTTATCTGATAATGCTACAGCCTTTCTGATCGATCTTCTGTTATCTGATGGTGCTAAAGCCTTTCTGATCACTCTTCTCTTATGTGATGATGATCCAGCCTTTCTGATCGATCTTCTGTTATCTGATGGTGCTGCAGCCTTTTTTTTATCGATCCTCAATTATCTGATGGTGCTGCAGCCTTTCTGATCGATCCTCAATTATCTGATGGTGCTGCAGCCTTTCTGATCGATCCTCAATTATCTGATTGCGCTACAGCCTTTCTGATCGATCCTCAATTATCTGATGGTGCTGCAGCCTTTCTGATCGATCCTCAATTATCTGATGGTGCTGCAGCCTTTCTGATCGATCCTCAATTATCTGATGGTGCTGCAGCCTTTCTGATCGATCCTCAGTAATCTGGTTGCAGTCGGGTTTTTTTATCTGTTATCTGATGGTGCTACAGCCTTGATGATTGATCTTCAGTTATCTATGCTGCTACAACCCTTTCAATCTGTCACCAACGTTAAAACAATCTTGAAAACAAGTGAAAAATGTGAAAACTTCATTTTATAGAATGTATACACAAGTAACCAACACTATCCATACATTGAATTGTAATATAGTACGATTCATTCCTCTTAGATATTGTTTCAATGCAGGTGGATTGGTATACAATGATAAGAGAAAAAAGTTATTCTTTGGAAACAAATCTGTGTTTTTAGGTCACCTGGGCTTTGCTTTGAGGTCTCACGTTCGCCCCTAGGGAGGGAGTAAAATTTAATAAAGTTTATATAGAGAAATCATAATTTTAACCGTGATTTGTTGGATTTCTATTGGAATTCATTCGAACTTGATTAACATTATCAGCATGGGATTACAGTTTGATGTTATGTACATGTTCATCCTGACTGACCCCCAGGGGCTGATGGGCGGGGCTAAAAAGGGTCAAATTGACTGAAATTTCAAAAATCTTCTTCTCAAGACCCAAATGAGGTAAAATCAAATAATTTTCATATAGATGGAAGGGTTTTAAGGTGCTTTAATACGGGAAATGTAGAAAAACAAAACAAAAACAAAAAACTTTAAATTCTTGTTCTTTATCAGGGAGAGTCAGTTAAAAAGAAGGAAAATATTTGAAATTTAACTTAAATCAGAGTATTTTGCCATACTTACTGAAATATCCAGGTGAGCGATGCAGGCCCTCTGGGTCTATTGAATTAAGAAATTATTTCAAATTCATCATTTCTGGAATTTTCACATGGTGAGACACTGTGATGTGCAGAGGTGTGATAACTAAATAGCCAAATATCGAGATCAAGGTCACTATTATTTGTTCACTTTGCCCAAACAGCAGTGTCCGTCAACATTTCCTTTAAATCACAAACATTATTGGGCAAAGGAGATCATATGTATGTTGTGTATAAACGGAGGATGTGGCTCCCTTGGGGTGGGAGGTGTTGGGCTCAATAGGGGTAATAGATTAAAATCCTTTTAATCACTCTACCGGTACTAGTCCCAATTAACTGCATGGATTTTCGTAAAAATTTGTCTGGAGCATTATTGGGCAAAGGAGATCCAATGTTTTATGTATGGACGGTATGGCTTTCCTGGAGATTCAATACTGTGCTTACAAGGAGAGTGTCTCCTGTTTTATGTACGGACGGTATGGCTTTCCTGGAGATTCAATACTGTGTTTACAAGGAGAGTGTCTCCTGTAAGGCAGGAGAGAGGGGCCCAATAGGGGAAATATAGAAAAAAAATCCTTCTTCTTTAAGACTGACATAATTTAGTTTGAGCCATTATAGGGAAAACATTTGTTATATATTTTAAATCAGACTTTTTATCTTGATTACTGAAATGTCCAGGCGAGCAAGGCTCCTTGTTAAAATAGAACTGGTGTCCGCCCTTCCATCATATTTGTCTCGGAAGAGCCGTCCTTAACTGACCTAAGCTGTTGATAGGACGTTAAACAAACCACTTCAAACCAAAGATTTGGAAGATTCATTTAAATCTTTAAGTCACCTGCATGGTGTCTGTCGGACGTCTGTTCTCAAAAAGTAAAAGGCCCAGAGATCTGATAATTGGCCTGTAGCATGCTGCCCAGAAGGGTTTCATGTGTGCAATCCACATAATTCTGTTGATCACAAGCCATATCTAAGGCATCCCATATCAGCTGAAAATTAAGATGAGTTAATGCTGTCGATCATAATATTTTGATGACGAATTAATGGACCAATCAAGGGTTTGTGTCCAGTATCCTGACACAAGTATATCCAATTACTTAGGTGGTTAATGTACTAGCGGTATGTTAATGCCAATTCGCTCTTATCCGTTTCTTCAAATGGGACAACAATGGAAGAGAGGTAACTTTTTGCAACTAATTATGATGAGATATAAACGTTTTGTAACCCTCCTGCAGAGCCAGGAAAAGAATGTCTTCTGCTTCTCGCTGAATGTACCGGGCCTGCCATCGACGTTTTTTTTATAGAATCCCCGAGAAGGCCCGACAAAGTTTGTGAAAAGATATGACCTTGACCTTATTCAAAGTTACGGGTCAAATTTACTAAAAAATTCAAGCGACTTCTTTTGGTTCCTTTGATGGAGCCCACAAATGTTGGGATGATATACAATGTCAGAAATCAAATTGTTCAAACATAAGAAGTAAATTCTTTTTTTGATAACCTGAAAGATTAAAAATGAATCTCTTATGATTAAACGATACACATAAAAAAGTAAATTCCAGATGAGCGACATAGGCCATTATCGGGCCTCTTGGTTTATGCGACGTCTGTTTCGGGAACATTGTCTCGGAGACTAAAAACCGCCATTGTTGAAATTTAGCATTGGAGTTTGCGAACAACAGTCAGGCGTTGGAATAACTGCCGGTGCTTTTCCCTTTACCAGTGTGTATTCTATCATATTCTATTAAATACATGTATGTCCTCCATATTACTATGGGAATTGCGAAGACTGTGATATAGGCCGCATGCGATGCACTCAGCAAGGCACATTCAGTATGGACTCATCAATATACTATTGAGTCAGTGAGCTTGATTTGTTTATCTAAATCCCCCAGTGTTCAGCTTTCAGTATATATTGAAGTGCTTATTTCGATTGATATTTTTCTCTAATAATCAATTTGGATTTCGCCTTGGTATTTAATGACGGCAAGTTTGTCCATGTCCGTTTCTTGTACACCCGTAATCACAATTGAAGCAATTAAAAATGATATATATATATATATACTGTATAAAGTAAAGTAAATAAATACATAGAATAGCAAAGTGAAAATCAGGCCTTAATTCGAATTTAAAAGCGATGGTTTTAGGATGCCGGAAAGTTTTACACGAATGCATTTCTAAAAGCACTCGCAACGAGCAAGAGCCCTACAAACAACACGACATTCCATTTATGTTGTTATTAACTTTGTTTTATTCCCACTGATGTGGAAAGCAGGTCAGAGTTTAATGAAAAAATATAACTATTCACAGTTTGTTAATGTCCCGTTAAAATCTTGAATGTGGCAGATACAAATGGTCCCTCATCACTGCCAAGTAAGGCTTGGTCCTGTTTCAGGTAGAATTTCCAGTTTTGTCCAGTCGATGTTGATTAAATCCCTACACGACGTAGTATAGTTTCTCTCGGGTTACTCTGATGTAGAGATTTGTGTCCACTCATTGTTAACTAATGCTTTGTACGACGTAGTATAGTTTCCCTCGGGTTTCTCTGATGTGGACATCTATGTCCAGTTTTGTCCAGTCTTTGTTAACTAATGTTCTGTTCGACGTAGTATAGTTTTCCTCGGGTTTCTCTGATGTGGACATCTATGTCCAGTTTTGTCCAGTCATTGTTAACTAATGCTCTGTACGACGTAGTATAGTTTCCCTCAGGTTACTCTGTTGTAGGGATCTAGACTCGTATTCATCTCCTGAAATCACCTGGAATATAATTTATTAATCAATACTAAATATTTCTAATCGGAGCAGAACAATATAGTCACAGAACATTACACTGCAAACAAAGAAAATTAAGACACGATATAGAAGAGAATATATTTGAATATATCCTCTTGAAATAGTACAAGAAAAATAAGATTAGCGTAAACGTATTCTGCTTCATCGACGACTCCCCTTTTGTACACGGTATTCCTTCATCGACGACGCCCACTTCATCACGACACCCTTTTATCGACGACGCCCACTTCATCACGACACCCTTTTATCGACGACGCCCACTTCATCACGACACCCTTTTATCGACGACGTTCCTACATCGTCGACACCCCTTTATCGACGACATCCCCTTCACTGACGACGCCTCTACATATACAATGCCCCTTGATAGGTGACGTCCCCTCATCGAAGACAACCCTACATCGACGACGCCCACTTCATCACGACACCCTTTTATCGACGACGCCCACTTCATCACGACACCCTTTTATCGACGACGTCCCTACATCGACGACGCCCACTTCATCACGACACCCTTTTATCGACGACGCCCACTTCATCACGACACCCTTTTATCGACGACGTTCCTACATCGTCGACACCCCTTTATCGACGACATCCCCTTCATTGACGACGCCTCTACATATACAATGCCCCGTGATAGGTGACGTCCCCTCATCGAAGACAACCCTACATCGACGACGCCCACTTCATCACGACACCCTTTTATCGACGACGCCCACTTCATCACGACACCCTTTTATCGACGACGTCCCTACATCGACGACGCCCACTTCATCACGACACCCTTTTATCGACGACGCCCACTTCATCACGACACCCTTTTATCGACGACGTTCCTACATCGTCGACACCCCTTTATCGACGACATCCCCTTCATTGACGACGCCTCTACATATACAATGCCCCGTGATAGGTGACGTCCCCTCATCAAAGACAACCCTTCAACGACGACATCTCTTTATCGTCGACGTCCCTACATCGTCGACACCCTTTTATCTACGACGTCCCTACATCGACGACACCCCTTCCTTTATCTACGACGTCCCTACATCGTCGACACCCCTTTATCTACGACGTCCCTACATCGTCGACACCCCTTCCTTTATCTACGACGTCCCTACATCGTCGACACCCCTTTATCTACGACGTCCCTACATCGACGACACCCCTTTATCTACGACGTCCCTACATCGTCGACACCCCTTCCTTTATCGTCGACGTCCCTACATCGTCGACACCCCTTTATCTACGACGTCCCTACATCGTCGACACCCCTTCCTTTATCGTCGACGTCCCTACATCGTCGACACCCCTTTATCTACGACGTCCCTACATCGTCGACACCACTTTATCTACGACGTCCCTACATCGTCGACACCCCTTCCTTTATCGTCGACGTCCCTACATCGTCGACACCCCTTTATCTACGACGTCCCTACATCGTCGACACCACTTTATCTACGACGTCCCTACATCGTCGACACCCCTTCCTTTATCGTCGACGTCCCTACATCGTCGACGCCCCTTTATCTACGACGTCCCTACATCGTCGACACCCCTTTATCTACGACGTCCCTTCATCGTCGACACCCCTTTATCTACGACGTCCCTTCATCGTCGACACCCCTTCCTTTATCTACGACGTCCCTTCATCGACGACGACCCTGCATTGACGACACCCTTTATCTACGACATCTCTTCATCGACGAAATCCCCTTCATCGACGACGCCCACTGAATCACATTCTCAAAATGAGAACTATATGAACATATTTCTGATCGAGACTTACCTTGTAGATACACAGAGGGGTGAACGTTCCAGATCCAGACTCGAACCTCGCACACAACCTCATATCCGTCCCTCTTGCGCCTGTGTTCACTTTCCCTGTCCACAACGAAGAATTGGAATCTGATTTTTCCAGATGGAACCAACCACCACTTGTTACTACGGCAACATCGTGAGCCGCGTTTAGTTGTAAAGAAAACTCTACCTCTGATTTGGAGGGAATTTGACCGGAAAGTGGAGAATGAAGACAGAAATCAATTGGCACATCATGAGTCCTGCTCGGAAATGGAGCCCAGTTAGCACATGGAACCTCCGCAAGGATTAGAGCATTGTGCCAGCACGCCGTGGAACCTTTCAACGATTCCACGTAGAGAGAAAAGAGGTAGGTACCTATCCTTGGAAGAAGAACTGTACACGACAGAAGCTTGTCATCAAGATTACATTTTGTGTAAATTGTCATGTCCATGCAGTCCCTTCCCAGAAGTCGTAGCTTTATGAAGCTATTTGCGATTTGTTCGTGGTCAAATACAGGTTGGAGTACCAATTCCCCTGTAGCGGGAGCTTTAGAAAAAGCCGTGAGCCACTCTTTCTGATCGAATCCTGCATTTAAACCTGCCCTGGTGATGCCGAGCTTGTTACCTGTGAATCCAAGCGGAAGTGTAACATCTGAGGCCTGACTCCTAAACTCGAGCAGATAGGAGCAGACGGCAACTATAGCGCTTCGTATCTTCTGACAAATGTTCAGCACGTATTGTCCAGGGCCTGGCGAATGCACAAGAAAGTGGATAAGACCATCAGCCGCCCAGAAAAATACGTACCTGTCTAGAACCTCTTCATACTGTTCTCCTCCTGTCAGTATTACCATTATATCCTCACTATCACAGTCACTTGTCATTCGGAATTTCAGGTGCAAGGCTGATCCTTCACAGACGATAGATGAATCAAAACAGTTCGCAGGGGACAAGCCAGCTTTCAATGTGTCGGCGCCTGGTCCCCATTGATAACGCCCTTGGGATAGAGACGGAAAAAATGTTAGATCTCCAGAAAGCTTATTACATTGTATTTTATACGAGCACAAATGCATACACTTGTAGGGGTGCTCCAGAATATCCAATCCGTATATTACAAGGATGAATTCACCTGTATGAGGCGGAGTAATACGAATCACTAACTCTGAGATGTCAGATATTCGAGTTTCTACGAATGTGCTAGAACAGTTCTTCGGTAGACTGATCTGCACCGGATTGCCCTGGTATAGAAGTTTCGCTTCGAACAGAAGTTGATTCCGTTCTGGGTAACGAAACAACACCGTTAACCTCTCGCCATCACACGAGATGTTGTACCTGTCATGACTGTGAAGTTGAAAGTCATAGTGGAAGAAGTGGGGCGTCAATACCACCATATTGTCCCACTCTGACCTACTGACGGGACGACTTAGTTGTTGCCAGTAACGTTTCTGCGGCAGATGCGTTTGAATGAAGCACAACGGACTCACAAGCCACGAGGTACAGAATGATGGTCTATACACCTTCCACAAATGCTTCTCGTCCCGAAATGCACTGCGTCTCGTGGTATCAATGTACTTCCAGATGTCGTTTAGCAGTACCGCCGACCAAAGGGACAGCCTGGGCTTATGTTCGGTTCCGTCAACTGCTATGTCAAACTTGTGATATCCGCTAATGGTTGCAGTCGGTATATCCATGGATCTAGAACAATTTGTAGAATTCTTTTATCTATCATAAATAATGACATCGTATATCTTTTCATTTCTACTAATACATCAATATAAATATAATCAGTTACTAACAGACATGTTGTTTGTTACCGTGTCCTATTTCCATTGATCAAAGCTGCATTACGCCAGTTATGTACAATATATTTATATTAAATGGGAAAAGAGGAAGTAGGTCCTGCTAATATATAATATACATGTGTATAGAAAACTTGACGAATGCTAAATTTTTCGAGAAAAAAAAACAAACTCCGTTTTCTTTTCTTATTAGATTATTTGTAAAATATATTGCGTTCAGATAAGTAGACATGTAGGCAGTACTTGATGATTTGATATATTCTAAAAACAATAAACATGCACTGAAAAGAATGCACATCATACCTGCATATATAGTTGAAAACGTGTACTCGAAGTATGTCCTCTTCCATCCACCCATTCGTCATTTCTCCAATCATATCCTCTAGTTCGTCCCTCCTCGAGAAATGGACCAATGAAAAAACACATCCTATGATTGCTACATTATCAGTACAAGACGTCTGGATTTGCGCAAGGACATCCTTCAGATTGACGTTCTCCTGTTATAAGACAGGCATAGAAAAAGGTTATTTGCTGGTAGCATTGTATTTAACGAATTTTACATATGTAGTTCATCTGAGAAAATTCCAGAAATTTTAGCCTGGACATAACTGCAACAATTTCTTTTTAATTTAATTTGATTTGATTGTATTATTATTATCATTTGGGAAAATATTTTTGTCCTAATTTGGGTCAAGAGAAAAAAGATAGTGATCATTAGTTTCAACAATAGCAGGATAGATGCATTGAAAATATGGCATATGTGTTTAATTTTTTAGAGGATTTGTTTCAAAGTCGATATTGAATGATTTTCCCGATATTGAATAATTTTCCAATTCATGAAACTTGTATGTTAATAATATGAAAGGATAAAACAGCTAACGGAACACTTTTGTGTGCAATTGTCCTAAGCAGAATGCCATATAGTTAAGATATCTGGAAATCATGACAAGGTTGATAATGATGAGTGAACCGTTTTAATCTGATTGCTAAATATTTTGGCATGAATTACCACAATGGTATAGTCATTATGATTAATGGGAATTAAGATTCAAGTATCAAGTATGTCATAGGATATGATGGAGGAGGGGCATTCTTTAAACTAAATAGTCTTAGCTAAGAGGGTATCACATTCCACATTCTCGTTGACCAGTGAGAGACACTCTCCATTCAAGGAGGTTTTTACCTCATGAATATTCATAGTAATGTGTAGTATTTAACACGTCCACAAATCGACATCTTTTAAAGAAAACATAATTTGGTGGGAAAGTGCAAACAGAACTCAATGCATCTAGCCATTAACAATATGGGTTGCTAGATACCCTTTTAGCCTTAGGCTATTTAGTTTAAAGAATGCCCCTCCTCCATCTTATCCTATAGGATACTTGGAGGAGGGGGCAAAGCTCTCACTAAGCCCTCGGCTTACGAGGGTATCACATAGCGATTTTAACACTATCAACAAAATAAAGTAACAATGTAATATCAACATCTGAGCCATGCCCTGACAACTTGGTTAACACGTAACCATCAACGTTCATCTCGTCATTAACGTCAACGGCCTTAAACAGAGATAGCAAAGACAAAACAGTCCACATCTCTGTTGTAATATGTATTGAAGGTAGCTGCTCTAGACCAATCTGCTTTATACAATATATCACTGAGTTTGATGACTGACAAAAATGCAACAGAAGTAGTACTTCGGTAAGAGTGTGCTTTAAAATGTGTAGTGTCAATACCAGTGAAGCGTAGAACCTCCTTCAGCCACCTGGCGATAGTAAATGTACTGCTGGCTTTGAGGCCAACAATTCTTTTAAGATAATTCTTTTAAACTCTGACAACGCATAGTCTTTTGTCAACTTGGTAACTGGTAAACTCCAGATGTCTGGCAGGCTTCCCTAATTTGGATGTCTTTTCCAATTCAACTATTTCAAAAGTAACTTTATTACCAGACACCTTCATGAAATCAATATCAAGGTAATGTAGTTCTTGTGCTCTGGACGCTGATGACAAAGCTACTAAAGCCACTAATTTGAGAGTAAGGAAATTTAATGAGAGCTGCTTGAGGGGGTATAATGTTCGTAAAAAATCCTTTACTACTGAAACATCCCACGTGTAGGAATACCTTGGTTTAGGTGGTCTTGGGTTGTAAAACCCTCTCATCAGTCAAGAAATATGTGTAGACCCCATGGACCACTTCCCTCCTAATAGAGGTAGAGTTTGAGTTAACGTTATGGCTACTGATGACAGAGTAAGATAAGCCAGTCTTAAACAGGTAAGATAATCATTACCGGAGCTTCAGACGGGAGAAATAGATCAATTTTCCTGAAACAACACAAGCTACTCCACTTTCTCCAAGCCTGCTCATACTGTTTATTTGTTTATTGTCCCCAAGACGATCCGATGTACAAGACAACGTCTCTTGAAAGACCTTGAATCCTCCAAAGTTTCCCTGATACAGTGCAGGCGTCTAGACCGAGGTGTCTGCTCATTGGATGGACTTCTCCGTTGTGTGGTAATGTTAACAGGTCTCCGTCGCCATAATAAGAGGAAAGGTTGTGTCTCTTCACTTACTATCTTAACAATTATTCTACTCAACAATCCAAATGGTAGGGGAAAATGTATGGTATGTAATCTTCCCATGAAACTGAGAATGCATCCACTATCAATGCCTCTGGATCATAAGACCAGGCAGCATAATCAGCACATCTTGCATTTAATCTTAGAAGCAAACAAATCAATATTTGGTTGACAAAAATGTGAACAAATCCTATCAAAAATTTCACTTTTGAGCATCCATTCTGTGGTCTGAAAATTAAATTATCTGTACATACAGGAATAAACAGCGGTCAAAACACCACTCCCAATTTTTTTTCTAGCTATTATATCATGTTTAATATACTGCATGCCACCCCATGCCATTAATATAGGAAACTGCTGTAGAATTATCTGACTTAATACCTATGCTGAAGTGAGATTCTTTAGAGAAAAAATGCCCTGATTCTGAGAAAACTGCCTTAAGCTCCAAAAAAATAATATGATATCACCTTCAGACCTAGACCACCTGCCTCCAGCAGAACCACCAGTGCAGTATGCCCCCCCCCCCCCCCCCCCCCCCCCCTTGCAGGGATGCATCTGTTTCTATCCAAACTGCAGGGGGGTGCTTGTCTTATTGATTTATCATTTAATACAACAATATTTTGTCTCCACCAACAAATCTCTTGTACACTCTGTTAAGTTAAAACCAGGAGTGAGTCAAAATCATCATAGTTGTGTTTGAACCACTTGATCTTGTCCCTTTCTAAATGTCTATAATGTGAGGGCCCCGATAGGATTGCATGGAACGCATGGACTAGGAGCCCAATGAGTGAAGCCAAATAAAGCTGAACTTTCGAACTTGTCACATGACTCAATGATTTTATCTACCTTTTCCTGTGGAAGACAAACCTTAAATTGATCAGTATCAATACCAAGTCCAAAAAATACTATTCTCTTTGTTGGAATCAATACTGATTTTTCAGTATTATCAGTATAACCTAGATTTGTCAATTGATCTACCATTCTCTGTGTATTACTGACGGAACAAGAGTCATCAATGTAATAGGCAATCTAATACCTGCTTTCCTGAAGTCAGCATATACAGGTTTCAACACCTTTGTAAATACTCTAGGAGCTGAATACAACCCAAACGGTAAAACCAAAAAAACTATAAAAAAAAAAAACCCTGCTCTTTCCATGAGAACCTTAGGTATTTTTGATACTCCGGATGTATAGAAGTAATAAAATAAGCATTATTCAAGTCTATTGACGTTAAAAAATGACCCTTTTGAATCAAATCAAAATAATTTTAATATGTTCCTGTTTAAAACGTTTATTTTCTACAAAAGCATTTAGTCCATGTATATTGATAACTGGCCTAAATTTCCCATTCTTTTTAGGAACAATGAAAATGTTTGATATAAATTGACCTGGCTCTGGTTCAACTTCTCGTATAGCTCCCTTCACTAAGGAGCTAAGCTAATTTTCTTATCAATAATTGTAATCACTCGCAGCCATCTTTAATTTTGACTATTGCAGGTTGCTCCAGCTATATTGTACTATACCAGGTTACTAATTGTTCTGAAAGAAGAGTGAAAGAAGGAAAAAGAAGAGAAAAGGTCAATCTTTCATTTGACTGATATAGATCATTCAATGATGGGCGCCAAGATCCATCAGGGATCTCTTGTTTAGCTCTGAAACGCGTGAGAATAAGGGTCAAGTTGTTTAATTCTGGCGGAGTATTCTCAAGGCAATAATTCAATCTTGCAGTCTACAGTCATACACTGTTTGTATCGGTATTGTCGTGGAATCTTTCTTTACGGCATGATGCGGAATGTAATGTAGCAAGGTATGTGACGATCATTGTTATCTTGAATAGCGTCAACTTTTTCTATAACGCTGCGTTCCTCCTGTTCTTGTATTGTTTCCAAAGATTTTAAGCATCTCTGGCTCGCGAGCTAAAGGGCGAATAACACTCTCTGTGAGACTTTTTGCAATCTTCTTATTTGAAGGTAGTTCTGGACACTCATCTTTCCATGGTATTTTTAACGTCAGGGTGCCTTTGGCACCTGCTGTTATAGGCGTGGTGGGGAAATGTTGTTACTGATAGATCTGTTCCGGCTAACTATTCCTCTTTTCTGTCATACAAATGATATACATCCGCAGCCTAATATAGTTCCTATTTTGATAGCAATTATTGACTTAATTTAAGTGATGTAAACCGTGTTTACTCCAATAATTTAAAATGAAATGTGAATACTTGGTGTTCTAGACTATTTTAGAGTATAAATATCAACCCTTTTCCTCGTCAGTATATGCAATTTTGTTGGCGTAGGATTACGTAGTCCTGTCTCGATACTGCCTTGAAAACGAAAGTAGAAAAATCAGTTTGATCGCCGTGGAAATTTACATGCATTCACAGAGAAACGTTCCACATCTGTTCATCCTGAGTTCATATGCAGGAACATTTGATAGCTTAAAACCAATCCTATTTACGTAGTCAAATGCACCCGAGCATTCCACGAGATAACTTCAGCTGTCACGTGACTCATCACTAGTCGGCCAAAATGGCGGTTATGTCTACTGTAACTAAACCAACGACCGTTCGCAGTTTCATATTCATTTGTATGTCGCTAGAATACGCAAGAAATATGACCAGGAATTGAGGGCAAGTTGTAACAAACTACATTGCCGTTTTTCGTGAGGATTTTATTAAATAAGGTTATTATTTGTTGTTTGAAAAGAATCTAATGATTGTGATCCGTGACTGATCATGATGTACTGGCGTCGGTGTCAAAACTAGATATGTCTCGTCGGACAACGCGACCGCAGTTTTCTATCGGAGTGAAAATGTGTTACTACGGGTCATAAAATAGATGTTTGATAGGCCTTATTAATAACTTATAGTATAAATAAATTCGGCTGTTTACATCTTGGATTTTATCTTTAGACCGATATGTCGTTCAGTTGATTCTTTTTCAAAGTATACAAGCAGCTTTACTGATTCAGGAGTATATCAATAATCTTCCACAAGCATTAAAGAAATGGGAAAAGAACTATACTCAGCTATTGTAAAGTTGTCAGCTGATATATATGTTATACAAGTTTTCTTGAATATATATAGAATAGGAATACCAGGGCCAGATGAAGACATTTCATCTGATACAAATGTAACTGTCTGACTATAAAATCCAATTTTAAATTTCTTATAATATGACCTCAGACCCTGACGTTTCTCAGGGCCTTTGGCCCTTTGATTGATACGTAGCGTCCGTCGTGATAAGAAATAAAATGCAAAAAAGGAAACAAATCACTCGCTGTAAATTACAGGCCCGTCAGTCTCACATCAGTTGTGTGCAAAACAGTGGAAACACTCGTAGGAATCACATAGTTAAACAAATGAAAGCCAACTCACTTTTCTGTAATAAACAGTATAGATTCATATCAGACAGATCGACAACTCTTCAACTCCTTACTATCTTGATAAAAGGACCATGGAAATATTGTCGATTGTATTTATACTGATTTTCAAAAAGTGTTGATACCATACCGCAAAAGAGATAATAAGTTCAAAAACTAAAAGCATATGGACTACATCATACAGTAGTAAGTCTCTGAAAATATACTCATAACAGAGTTCACGAATGAAGAGGAAAAACAGCGTCTTAATATGTACTGTAAATGTGTGGAATAATTTAGCAGAAAATGTAGTATGTGCTTATTTTCAAAAATGAACTTGACAATTATTGAAAAAAAAACGATGATCTATTTTACAATTTCAGGACCAGTTTATGAACCGTAGTGTCGTTACATTAAAAAACTATTATTATAACAATTACCATGTACGGAGTTCAACAACGTACGGTTTAAACCGCAGACGAAACTCAAAGTCACCTTCATTACCTTACCTTGAGCGACCTGGCCTTTAGATTTGATACGACAGCCTCGATCCCACATGTGACCACCGTTTCCTGTGCTATGTACGGGTGTGGGAGCGGACGACCCGAGTCGTCGCGAGGAGGTACATCTCTATTTTCCTCCCATGACTGCTGAGCTGTATGAAGCACTTTTGGTGTTGGAAATCTTTCAAATAATCCGTTATTTTTCTGACTGGCTTTCTCAATTGCAGTCAAGTAGTCTCCAGCCACGTCAAACTCGGTACTGTCTACCAAATCGTCCAATGTGTTTGATATCTTTTCGTCCTCATGGCAAGCTACTGTGTTCTCGGTAAATTCACTGCCCGACATACCTTTTTCACTTAATATTGTTTCTTTTACGACATTATCCAACAGTTCACTGATCAAAAACGTAACGATTTCCTTCCCAAATTCATCACTTCCGCGTGGTGTCACACATTCAGTAGATTCTGCCGATGTGACGTCGTCGGTGTCATCATCAACTCCTTCAGAGTTCGTGGTAGATTCAGGTGTACAATTATCTTCACAGATAGAATCAAATGCTTGAATGACCTTGGCATTTTCCGTTTTTGAAGGATATAGTCCCACATAAGCTGTGTTAATTGGTGGAACCACCTGTTCTATAATGATACCCTTTTCTCTACATATCAAATCAGACCACGTTACTTCACCTCCTGTGGCGGCAATTTCCACAACCTGATGACGCATTAGTGGCACGTCTGTCTGACTGAGGGCGTCATCGCCAATCAGTTCTTCTGCGGAACAGTCGATATCTGGGGTCAGCGAAGGGTCACTCACCTGCAACAGAATATTGGTACTATAGAATGGCTACTCCCCTTGAAATAAAGCGAAACGAACCGAAACAATTTCATGTAATGGAATACAGAAAGGCATTGGCACCCCAGTGGTATTCAGTTTAATTCACATATAACGCTACACTTTTTTCCAGTCTCCGAAAACTTACGGAATATAACTATAGCAATGTTTGTTTTAACCGCCATTGATGATTATAGATCTCATGTGTACTTGTTTTCCACTTCACTTTGATCGCCTTATGATACTGCACAGGAACAGCTTACCTCTACTATAGTAATCGATAATACGCGTTCGCTGTAATCAGTCTGCATGAGTCATGAATTATTCGTAAAAGGTATTCGATAATTTCCTACTGCTTGAAAATCCCCCAACGGCACCGTACATAAACACATATTCCTCTTTAAATCCATCTCAACACTCGTTTTGTGCATTGGAGAACTCTTAGCTTAATTATTACTGGAAATTGTTATATGACCCCTTAAGACAAAAATATTTTCCTTTTTGCTGTGATTTTCGAATACCATAAAGTCAACGTGAGCCTGGCTATATAGATCCGACTTTACTAAACCTCGTTATATAATGGGGTGTTTCTATTGTGCATTTTTGCGGTAACAAAGTCGTCCAACAATTTTTAATTTAGCACCAAATGCGGAGTGTGAAATGGATGTCATCGTGGTCGAAAGATTTAGAAAATGCTGCCTCGTGAAAGGGTTCTTCTTTTCCCAACCTGGGTCCTTATTTGTAAATATAACACACATTTATACAAGAGGGGTCGGTAATTTTAACTAGATCAGTTTGTACTACTCATTTTACGTCCATTTAAATTAATGAAATCATTCAGTATCATTCCATGATCGATGTATCACTGTCAATAATATAATTACATTCCCACTCAGCATTTCACAGGTAAATTCCCATTACAAATGGGTATACAATCTTAAAACGTATATTGATTCATTTCAAGCTTTGTATTATCAATGTACGGGGGCTGATTGGTAAGTTGTGAGCATCATATTGAAGGATTTGAATTTTGCCGGACATATTGTATTATTTTTCAATCTAAAGCCACAATTGTAAATGGCAGTCATGGCAATGACAGACTCGTTCATCCTAACAGATTTTGTCTATTTTGCAAAAGCCGATTGTCTTGTTAACTTTAGAGTGCTATCTCGTCGATATAAACTAACCAAATGAGACCAGTCCTTTGGTACACAGCCCTATATAGTCAGAGAAAAGTAGGACTTAAAAAGAACATCCTTGAGTACCTCCTTCAATTCGAGGTTCACAACATATCAATCAACCATCATAGCATATACGTTGCGTCCATTCTCTGTGAACTCACAAAGTGTGTTACACTTAATGTCTATGATCGTAATTAAGCGTCTAAGCTCAACTAATACGATTTATATACATATGTACAAGGAACTTCCCGATACGGGGTCTTCCCCGAACACCAACCCTGGTTAGGGTGGGATGTTTACATAGGGGTTAAGGTGTGTTGATAGGGAGTTATAGTCTGTTACAGAAATGTTCTCAGTCTAAGAACACAGGTATATCAGAACACAGGTAAATCAACTCACCTGATAGGTGATCAGAACATCATTAAAAGCTGTTAATGATTGCCAAGCTGTTTCAGAAATCGTGTATAAAACTGAAGTGGACTTTGGAAAATCATCATATTTTGCTCCGATATTTGAATTATCAACATCTTGGCATACAAATGTTCTGAATCTTGAATTGTAAAAAAAAATGTACCGTTAAATACTTTTGAATCATATTTTCTGTAAAACTTTAACATTTTGTTAAATTTATTAAGAAGTTGATATAATTTGTTTTTAGATTTAGTGTAAATACTTAAGAAATACTTGTATAGGATTGTTCAATTTACATCTTTTATATTATTGCAGCCTTGTATCATTTTTTGTTGTATAGTGTAAATATACTGAAACGAAAAAGAAACGCAACTTCAAATTGTAGGTTTAATCAAATAATACTTGTGAGCATTATGTTTAAATTTCATATGTAATAGTTAATATTGAATATTGATGTAACATCCTTTAAATGTTTAGAGATTTTTAAGAACAGGTCACTTTGCTAGAAGGTCATGATTGGTAGTACCCTACGTGAATCCAAGTTGAAATGGCAGCAGTTTTGAAACCGTGCCCTAATATCGTGTGTGTCCTCCTCGAACAGTTATCACATCTCTAATTCTTTGTTGCATTGAGTTCATCAGGGCATTGACTTTCCGTATTGGAATGTTATTCCATTCTTGGACGAGTGCATTTGCTAACTGAGGGAGGGTATTTGGGGGGTTACGGCGATTTCGAATTCTTCTGTCTAATTCATCCCACAAATGCTCGATTGGGGACAGGTCGGGGCTATATGGAGGCCAATCTATAGGAACAATGTTCTGTGTCGCAAGAAAGTCTCTACAGACTCTTGCAACGTGTGGTCTCGCGTTATCTTGCTGAAAGGTTAGATGATGCTGCCTAACAAACGGCACAACATGGGGCCTAAGGATCTCATCCCGATAGCGTACGGCCGTTAAATTCCCATTGACTATCACCAAAGGCGTCTTCAAACCATGGGAGATTCCCGCCCAAACCATAACTGATCCACCCCCAAATCGGTCGTGTTCCAAAACACAGGCGTCAGCAAAACGTTCGCCTCGACGCCGGTACACACGTTGACGGCCATCTGCTCGAAATAACGTGAATCGAGATTCATCGGTGAAGAGCATAGACCTCCAACGTCTCATAGGAAAACGTCTGGGCATATGTGCCGTTGCCCATTGCATACGACGTGCTCGACGTTGCGGTGTTAGTGGTAAACCAACGTACTGTCGCCTTGCACGCAAATTAGCCTCACGCAGTCTGTTGATCACTGTTTGGGGATGAATTCGACGGTTATGATTACCAATCGTATTCCTTGCCGTTTCAGCGGCCGTTAATCTCCTGTTACGCAGGTGTGCCAACCTAAGAACCCGGTCTTGACGTCGCGACGTTACGCGTGGACGTCCTGATCTCGGCTGGTCATCGACTCTTCCTGTTGCGTTAAGACGTGAAACTAATCGACTAATAGTCGATTTGTGAACTCTGAATTGTCGAGCGACGTGAAGTTGCGTGTTTCCTGCCAGAAGCATCGCTATAGCACGTCCTCTATCAACCTTTGATAACCGTGGCATAATTGTAAAAGGAATTATTGTTTGCAAAAGTATTGGCGATGATGTGGCTCAATGTTAGTGATGAATTGATACTGGTTTGAATGAAAAAAGAACGCATATGTTTGTACAGGCACGGTTTTTGATGTTTTTACCGCGCCGGAAGTGCATAGGTCTCTAGTCACACTTGGGTGATTTTGAAGATTGGTATGGGTGTTAGGCAGGGTGCATGTTTATTTCCGCGATTTTTATACAGATATGTATATTTAATACAAAATTAATCACAATTTTCCATGTTGCGTTTCTTTTTCGTTTCAGTATATATATCTGATTATTAACATTTGAATTGGCATAATTACTGAATCTTAAATTCATACTTTTTCACTGCACAGGAATTGTATATTAGTTAGACTGTATTTCTTTCGTATTGATTAACTGTACGCTTTTCAGATTTGTATTTATAATTAAGTTATTGTAGAATTATTGTACAATTCTTTAAAAGTTGCATCTGTTTCTGATTTAGTGAGGAGGAATAGTTTTTGTTTATATTTTAACTTGCATAGAGTTATAGCTATACATATACTGTATTAGGTTTTTTTCATATGTGTTATCATATAATACTGTATAGATCGGTTATTGTAGAATTAATGAAATATTCTTGTAAAGTTGTATCTGTTTCAGGTTTGATTAGTACATATTTTCTTCGAATAGCTGTACATATGTTTTTTTCAGATTTAGTTAGATTATCATATAATTACTCTATAGATCAGTTATTGGAGAATTATTGTTATATTCTTGTAAGTGTGTATGTGTTTCAGGTTCAGTTAGTAGTAATAGTTTTTGTTTATCATACACGGAATGGCGAACGCTAAGGTCAACGTTAAGTTCATCATCAACAGAAGAGCCGGACGCAACCTTTCACATGACGGCTTCATCTACAGACAGATTCACAGAAGTGGTGACAGGACCTTCTGGATATGTTCAACATCCGGATGCTCAGCCTCTCTTTCAACAGTGAACGACATCCTGATACCCATACTTCTTACCCAGCTAGTGTTGTTGCCAAACAGATAATGAACCAGATTACCGACCGCTGCGTAGATTCCGTAAGATCGATACCCTCCATCTTCGACGAGGAACTAAGTCGACTTTGAGATAACGACTGGAATGAAACCTCCAGAGCTATGGTCCACCATCTGCCGACGTTCTATATTGCCAAGTCGTCACTTTACCGAGCTCGCCGTAAGCAGACTCCAGCATTACCAAAGACCATGGCCGACATCAACTTAGACGGAAAATGGACACAGACATCCACTGGTGAACCATTCCTGCTTTTTGACGACGATAAAGGCTACAACAAAATCCTCGCATTCGCTACATCAGAGAACCTCGCCGTCCTTGCAGCTTCTGGCGTTTTCTTCAGCGACGGCACCTTCTACACATGTCCTTCACCGTTTCATCATATATACAGCATCCATGCACAGATTTACGGTATTATGACTCATATCATCTACGCACTACTTCCCGGAAAGAGCCGGGCCATCATCACCCGATTCTTCACCTTACTGCAGGAACACATGACACATTTCCACATTCCCTACCAACCGACTACAGCTTTCGTCGACTTTGAGATCGCCGCTCACAACGCCATCAGAAGTGTCTTCCCTGGCATCGACATCAAAGGCTGCTTCTTCCACTTCACCCAGTGTATATGGAGAAAGGCCCAGTCAACCGGACTTCAGATGCTGTACCGTGCCAACGACGACGTGAGACTCCTAGTCCGCCGAGCTGCTATGTTGCCACTCATTCGTTTGGAACGTGTTGAGGACGTCTGGTTCCAGGCCCTAGAGGATGCGGAGGATGCTGACATCCCTCACCCTATCCTGCCATTCACCGATAATGTGACGGAACAGTGGATAGACGGAGATAGACAAGCATGGAACCACTACCTGACTGAAGGACCTCGCACAACCAACCACCTCGAGGCCTGGCATGGAAAACTGAAGAGACGAGGACCGCTACCAAAATGGAACCATCGACATCATGATCTACGCCGACTCAGCATCCGAGCTCCTGCATCTTGGTTAGAATTGACCCATCGACATCATGACCTACGCCGATTCAGTATCCTAGCTCCTGCATTCCCAAAGCATAGTTTTCTTCACATTAGTGTTGTCTTACAACTTAAAGTGATATCTTTATATCAATATTCATAATATTCCGTAAATTGATTATATATTTGTATTGTACTAAAGTAATACAACGATGTATAGGTAGTATTTTAAGGTCAAAAATCATTTTTCATGAAAATAATATTCAGTTATAATTTAAAATTAATCTACTATATTTGTCTAACAATACTTAGTTGTTTTTTTGTATTTTGTTTTGTTTTTTATTTTAGTGTAGTTGTATTTATTTATATATATATATTTCAATCTAATATTGTCATTATAAATAGTAATATATATATTTAGTACTTTGAATTAAGAAAACAGCTTCTGATTTTTATTTATTCTTTATATATATATTGTAATCTGATATTGTTTCTATTGATAATAAAATATATAGTTAGGCATAGTGCATTGAAAATTTGATTTTTTATTTATATATCATATTTATATAATATTGTCATTTCATTTTTATTACTAGTAAAATCATCTATATGATAGTGCTTTGTATATAGAAAACTATATCTGATTTATTTACCTGAGTTGACCCTATTTTTTTACCTGAGTTAGTATTCCATATTGAAACAGACTATAACTAAACTTCAAAGAACGTCCTACAATACACCTCCCTTTGTCTTCACCAGAGTTGGTGTTCGGGGAATGAGCCCCCGATACAATTACCCGACGGAGATAACTTATCTGTGTTTTATTCTCAAACGCGTGAATAGATTACAATCATATTTTTGTATAATAATAGCTAATGACATGCTGAGCTGAAGGATTTTTCGTGACATTCCCGTTATATTATTATCCCTTTGACCTTTATCAATTATAGGTAGATTCTTCATTTTGTATGTGAACGATGTACATAGTTCGATATCTATCTTACGTACGTCGGACTGACAGTAGTAATCTTAGTTGACTAAACAAACACGCCCACCTACAGTGGCAAATACATGTAATTGCAATAACTAAGTTACGCTTGTCTGCACACAATCTTGCTATAGAAGTTGGTAGAAGTAGAAATATTGACAGGAAAAATAGACTTTGTATAAACTGTACTCAAAACGAGGTTGAGGATGAATTTCACATTTTACTTATATGTCCTAAATATTCAGAGATAAGGAAGAAATTTATCAAAAAATATTACTGGTACAAACCTTCTGTCTTTAAAGTTTTAAATTTACTGAATTCAAATAAAATAAAGGAACTACACAGATTAGGTAAATTCATTATACACGCAAATAAACAGAGAATGATGTAATATGTGTTTTTATTATGTTGCAAATGTATTGATAAACGTATATATAGATTAATCGTAAATATTATAATGTACCTTATGTAATATGTATATCATAATGTTAATGTTCATCTTCATATGTTATCCTCTGTAATCTGTACAATATGTAATATTATGTAATATGTTTTGTACACCACTGATTGGCTGTCAAGCCAAAAGTAATAAAATGAATTGAATTGAATGTATCCACGAACATCTGTTAGGGAAATTGTTGATATGATGAGTTTCAGTTTTGCCAAAGATCTATATGTCGCGTGGCTATTTCCAAGACAGTGAAGGTGGTCTCACATTGACAACGACCACACGTCCGAAACCTTTGTGTTTATTCTTACCTGCAGCATGTACAGTAGCTTGACCACATCCACTAGTACCTGTTTATGTTTGACCTCAACTTTACCTGTTGATGTTTGACCACAACCTTACATGTTTATGCTTGACCATAACCTTACCTGTTGATGTTTAACCACATAATAGGTTATGTCGTTATTGCAACCAGAACCAAGTAGAGGACGAATTCCAATTCATCCTTATTTGTCCACTTTATGTTGATATTCGAAAAAAGATTCATTAAAAAATATTATTGGAATCACCCGTCTTCTTTTAAACTTGTCCAATTGCTTTCTGTTCACAATAAAAAAGAGTTATGTAATCTTGGAAAATATTTACAGTCAAGCTGGTTACTACGGTCGGGATTCCAACCTTTAGTATAGATCAATATCGTTTGTACGTGTTTATCTCCAGCTATACCTATTTTTTGTTCATACCCTAACTATTCATCTAAATTATGTACACTTTGTATTTAGTGTTGTATTAACGATGTTAGCTACTTATCTCTATTTATATCTATATATATATATATTGTTTGTTCATCATTTGCATTTGAACAATCCTAGATACTTATATTAGTTATACCTATTGTTTGGTAACTACTATCTATCTACTCTTACAAACTGTATTATTTACTTTTTATTAATGACTTAAGGTACTTGTCTCCAGTTATGTTTATTGTTTTGTCCACCCCCTGAATACTCTGACAAATTGTGCTTTTGTTATTAAAATCAATGTTTGCGGATGCTTTTCACCAGTTACGCTTACTGTTTTGTTCATCCTCTATAACAATTAGTTACGTATTGTATATATGTGTATGTTGATGCTTCTATGTTATACTTATGAGCCGAAGGCTTCAAGTTGAATAAACAAAACTAAACCACAACCTTACCTGTTGAAGTTTAACCACAGCCTTACCTGTTGATGTTTGACGACAGCCTTACCTGTTGAAGTTTGACCACAGCCTTATATTACCTGTTGAAGTTTGACCACAACCTTACCTGTTGATGTTTGACGACAGCCTTACCTGTTGAAGTTTGACCACGCCCAAGGCACCTGTCCCACATACACGGGATGCCGACGACCCCATCCTATCCGGCTTAATTCATGCTGCGTCTTTTTAATCGGAGAATATTCAACCAGGTGACATTATTAAATGTCCATATTATTTGAGACGTCGGACATAATTCGTTGCACTTGAGTTGAATTAATTATTTCTGGAAATCAATTTCTTTGTTTACACATAACTCCATCTCGCATCCAGATCAACTATTTGCTTGATAAAAAGACATTTTTTTCTGCATGCACTGTTAGTCCTGTCCAGTGGGAAATCTAATATTAATATAACCCATGATGTATGTGTAAGTACACTCTAATTTAAAGGTCTCAGCACACACGACATATACCTTGATTAATTTCCACAAACAAAGGGAATCTACATGTACACATAGTTCTCGTGTGTTTGGAACATATACATGAGGGTTGTAAGAATGTATTTGAGTATTATTGTTAGGTTCACGCAAAACTCGTCGATCTGTAACAGGGACGAAACAGCCACAGACAATAGCTTCTCCAAACCGGAACCTGTGATAAACGAGGGTTTGTAAAAGAATGTGTGTATTAGCGATCGCATGTCTGCGGATTCACAACTTAAAGACATGGGTATTGTTCTGACTGTAAAACAATACCATACACCTATACGTTAATGTATGTTCAATGTATATGGTCATTCACTGTAAAGCTCCTGTATACAGGGACCTGAGAATTCACGAGTCTATGTGTATTTAGATTTACCTTGTAGGTATAGCATATTTCCTGACGTAAATTAATGTACTATACACACGGGAGCCTGAAGTTGGTTCCGAGTTCCGAGTTCCGTTTAAGAAAAACTGAAATACTATGTATTAGCTTTATTGGTTTTGGTCCCAGTTCCGAGTTCCGTTTAAGAAAAACTGGAATACTATGTATTAGCTTTATTGGTTTTGGTCCCAGCTCCGAGTTCCGTTTAAGATAAACAGAACTCGGAACCAGTTCCGAGTTCAGTTTAAGAAAAACTGAAATACTATGTATAAGCTTTATTGGTTTTGGTCCAGTTCCGAGTTCCGTTTAAGAAAAACTGAAATATTATGTATTAGCTTTATTGGTTTTGGTCCCAGTTCCGAGTTCCGTTTAAGATAAACTGGAATACTATGTATTAGCTTTATTGGTTTTGGTCCCAGCTCAGAGTTCCGTTTAAGATATACTGAAATACTATGTATAAGCTTTATTGGTTTTGGTCCAGTTCCGAGTTCCGTTTAAGAAAAACTGAAATACTATGTATTAGCTTGATTGGTTTTGGTCCCAGCTCCGAGTTCCGTTTAAGAAAAACGGAAATACTATGCATTAGCTTTATTGGTTTTGGTCCCAGCTCCGAGTTCCGTTTAAGATAAACGGTACTCCGAACTGGTTAAACGGAACTCGGAACTGGGACCAAAACCAATAAAGCTAATACATAATATTTCAGTTTTTCTTAAACGGAACTCGGAACTGGTTCCGGGTTCCGTTTATCTTAAACAGAACTCGGAACTGGACCAAAACCAATCAAGCTAATACATAGTATTTCAGTTTTTCTTAAACGGAACTCGGAACTGGACCAAAACCAATAAAGCTTATACATAGTATTTCAGTTTTTCTTAAACGGAACTCGGAGCTGGGACCAAAACCAATAAAGCTAATACATAGTATTCCAGTTTTTCTTAAACGGAACTCGGAACTGGGACCAAAACCAATAAAGCTAATACATAGTATTTCAGTTTTTCTTAAACGGAACACGGAACTGGGACCAAAACCAATAAAGCTAATACATAATATTTCAGTTTTTCTTAAACGGAACTCGGAACTGGTTCCGAGTTCCGTTTATCTTAAACGGAACTCGGAACTCGGAACCAACTTCAGGCTCCCATTGGGGAGTTGGGGAGGGATGAACTGTACTTAGTCTACCTGGAGACAAATCAAGAGTTACCCCCAGTATACTTACCTTGGAATGAATTAAAATTTAAAACATACAAGTACTTTGTTTTAAACTTTTGAAACAAAATTTATATGTATTTTTTTAGAATACTTTGAAACGTTTCTTAAATATTTATTTTTGAACATGAAACGTTTGCAGTGATAAATAACATATGTAGAAAATATGTACAGCTTGGAAAATCGATTTTCTTTAGTATAAAGTGGTATGATTTTGCAAGAAGGATGCGTTTTTCTTTTTAAACACAGGTAAGAATATGTACCATCGTGTAATCAAAGGTCCCCTAAGCCCCAATTGGCCTTCCCGTATGCTTGCCCCGGTGCAAATGTAGGTTGATACAGTGTACTAATACTTGTTTTGCATCATAGGGGTGTCCTAGTTTGACAGGATTGCACTCTCTGGTCTGAGCTCCTACTTTGGTAGGATTGCACTCTCTGATCGCAGGCCTCTGCTGTAGTAGGATCGACCCTCTGTTTGGATACTCTGCTAATAGCAAGTGTGCTTTTTTAGATGTCCTAAGACGTGTACTATAAGAGAGTTTAGTGAGAGAGAAAGAGGGTGTGAGAGAGTGGAGGGTGTGGTGTGAGAGAGGGTATGAGAGAGTGGAGGGTGTGGTGAGAGAGAGGGTGTGAGAGAGTGGAGGGTGTGGTGTGAGAGAGGGTATGAGAGAGTGGAAGAGAGTGGAGGGTGTGGTGTGGCATGTGAGAGAGGGTGAGAGAGGGTATGAGAGAGTGGGAGGTGTTAGGTTGGTGTGAGAGGAGGGGTATGAGAGCGCTGGAGGGGTTACTTGCTGTGGGAGGAGAGGAGGGTTATGAGAGCGTGGAGGGTTGTGGTGAGAGAGAGGGTGTGAGAGAGTGGAGGGGGTGTGGTGAGAGAGGGTGTGAGAGGGTGGAGGGTGTGGTGAGAGAGAGGGTATGAGGAGGGGAGGGTGTGGTGAGAGAGAGGGTTGAGAGAGTGGAGGGTGTGGTGTGAGAGAGGGTGTGAGAGAGTGGAGGGTGTGGTGAGAGAGAGGGTATGAGAGAGGGTGTGAGAGAGTGGAGGGTGTGGTGTGAGAGAGGGTATGAGAGAGTGGAGGGTGTGGTGTGAGAGAGGGTATGAGAGAGTGGAGGGTGTGGTGAGAGAGAGGGTATGCGCGCGTGGCGGGTGTGGTGCGCGCGCGTCGCGGGTGTGGTGTGCGCGCGGGTCTGCGCGCGTGGCGGGTGTGGTGTGCGCGCGGGTCTGCGCGCGTGGCGGGTGTGGTGCGCGCGCGGGTGTGGGGCGCTTGCGGTTGTGGTGATGCGCGCCGGTGCGTGCGGGTGTGGTGCGCGTGGCGGGTGTAGGTCTGCGCGTGGCGGGTGTGGTCTGCTCGCGGGGTGTGGGCGCTTGGACGGTTGTGGTGCGCGCGCCGGGTGCGTGCGGGTGTGGTGCGCGTGGCGGGTGTGGTCTGCGCGTGGCGGAGTGTGGTCTGCGCGCGGGTGTGGGCGCTTGGCGGTTGTGGTGCGCGCGCCGGTGCGTGCGGGTGTTTGCGCGCGTGCGCGGTGTGGTGTGAGAAAGGGTGTTTGAGAGAGTCGAGGGTGTGGTCTGAAAGAGGGTGAGTGAGGGTGTTTGAGAGGGTGTGGGGTGAGTGAGGGTGTCTGAGCAGGGGTGTGGGACGGTGGAGGGTGTGGGTGTTGGAGGGTGGGTGGCGGGTGTGGGGCGTGGGGGTGTGTGAGCGAAGGTGGTGCGGGTGTTTTAGAGCAGTGGCGGGTGTGGTGACAGAGGGTGTGTTGTGAAGAGAGGTTGTGGTGAGAGAGAAGGTGAGTGAGGGTGTGGTGAGAGTGAAGGGGTGTGGTGTGAGAAAGGGTGTTATTGAGAGAGAAGGTCAGTGAGGGTGTTTGGGAGAGTGGAGGGTGTGGTGAGTGAGATGGTGTTTGAGAGAATGGGGGGTGGTGCGAGCAGAGGGTGTGGTGAGAGTAGAGGGTGTGGTGGGTGTTGGAGGGTGAGGGGTGTGGTTACCGGAGTGACGATGGTGTGCTGGCGTGGCGGGTGTGGTGGACGGTGGTGTGTTGAGAGAGAGGGTGTGTGAGAGGGTGTGTGAGGTTGGAGTGAGAGAGGGAATGGGTTTGATAGAGGGCGTAGGAGAGGGTGTGAGATGGGAGAAAGAAAGGGAGTGGGGGTTTGAGAGAGATTTTGGGAGGAAGGGTGAGTAAGGGGAAGGGCTGACACAGGAAAATCGAGATGTGAGAGAGGATGAGATAGTTGGAGAGGTAGTGAGAGTGGGTGTGATTTAATAGGAGTGTTAGATTATAGTTAGCCGACAACTTAAGGTAATAACTAAAAAATGAAACGACGAAACATTTTATAATACGGAACGACGGAACAAACTTTTAAATAGTAGTATTATAATAACGGAACATAAGAGGTCAGAATCCAAACCGAGACACACGAAATAAAGTTAATTGATAATTTAATAAAATTAATTGATAATTTCTCTCTGGATATTTTTCTGAAAATTGGCTTACAGCAGTTATAGTTCAAGTTGATAAAAAAGTGATGCGAATAATTTTCGTGGAATAAGCCTCCCGAGTTTTATGGCGAAACTATTTGACTCTTTTCAATGAAAGACAGATATATTGGTCAGAGCAAAACGATGTTTTAACTAATTATCAGTTTGGTAGTAAGACACCTACGTTACATAGACTATGAAGGTAAGATAACGATTGACATACATGTAGATGTAAAGTACGTTATGTAGAGTGATCATGGGAATGCTGATGTTAAATAATAATGTTATGCATAAGAAGCTAATGTAGAAAAGGTAGTAAAGGTACGATATAGGTACAGTTTATTTCCGTAACACATAAGCATTACTAAATGACATTATTTTCCATTTGTTGTAGCAAAAAAAAAAAGAAAAGTTAAATAAAGCGGTCACAGTAAAAATCGTAATAAGGAAATATACGCCATACGTGTAGGTACGCTATTAGGGTCATATCAAAATGTAAGTAATATAAGCCTATTTTTTTCATAATGATAATATGAAGTTAGCAATCAATGCGAGATTTGAATTCGATAAAAAAAATAGCACATTTCCTTTTTTTTTTTTTTTTTTTTTTTTTTACATGTTAATGATTTTAATATGTTTAATAAGAGATCACATGTGATACATTGTATGTATGTCTCTGGTTTAATATTGTCTGACTTATTAAGCCTAACCAGAGACCTATATACTAATTTTTTAGTATATAATTATCTTGCAGAGACTTGTATATTAGGTATTATACGTCCCTGGTATCTGCCCTAACTATTTGAATATATGTTTTTTGTTTTATGTTTTATTTCATCCGGGATAGAATTTTCAATTAGTTTTTTACATAAAATAATAAGTGTGATATGAAGTGCACAAGAAGTTGAATTTATATCTGAGATTTTTTGAAGATCAATTCTTTGCTGAGAAAGGAATCTGTCGTGATTTTAAGTGCCTTAATTCCGGATTTCTGGTAACCGACAGTTCCTGCTTTACATGCCACACTAAACATCCGGCTGACACTATTTTGTCGGTGTTACAGATGCTGAAAGAGAAGTAGGCCTATAAAACGTTTGATTGAGAGGTCCTACATTTATTGGATAATGGATGCCCATGTAAGTCAGTAACTACTTCAAAATGAAAGACAAATTTATGGTTTAATGAGACTGAGTAGCTACTGCGAGAGTTGTAGCGTGATGTTATTTGACAGCTGTTTTACATGTAGGCCTACTGTTAGTACTAACACAGACACAGTATACTGTTTGACACTTTAGAAAAGTGCTCCAGCGAATTGTCTGTCTCACTGAGTCATTCAATTTGGTGTTAATCGGGTTAAATGTGTTTCGCACTAATAAACTGACATCACATCCCTCCGCAAAGACGGACATCTCACTACAGACCCAACCGTAAAAGCAAACATCCTCAATCATGAATTTCAAGCCGCATTCACAACAGAACACAACAACAATATACCAGATAAAGGACCATCGCCACACCCCACCATGCCACAAATCCACATTACACGCAACGGAGTAGACAAATTACTAGGAAACATAAATCCCCACAAAGCAACAGGACCTGACCAAATACACGGCAAAATTCTTAAACAACTCAAAGACCCCATAGCACCCATACTCACAAAAATCTTCAACACTTCACTCAGCTCAGGGACACTACCACATGACTGGAAACACGCAAATGTAAACCCTATATACAAGAAAGGAGACAAACACAACCCCACTAACTACCGTCCAATCTCACTCACCTGCATCGCATGCAAAATCATGGAACACATCATCACAAGTGCAACAATGAAACATCTAGAGGACAACAACATACTCTACAACCTCCAACACGGCTTTCGCTCCTCAAGATCATGTGAAACACAACTCGCCACATTCATACACGACCTAACACTAAATAACAATACAAACAAACAGACAGACATTGTCATAATGGACTTTGCCAAAGCATTTGACAAAGTCCCACACAAACGCCTCCAGTACAAACTCAAATACTACGGAATTACAGGGAACACACTCACATGGATTACAGACTTTCTGACACACCGCACCCAAACAGTATTACTTGAAGGGAAACAATCGGACAAAGTCCAAGTCACCTCAGGAGTACCTCAAGGAACCTGCTTGGGCCCCATACTTTTCCTCATATACATCAACGACCTACCAGACTACATCAAACACAGCACTCTCAGACTCTTCGCCGACGATAGCATCATCTACAAGACAATCCAGAACATAGACGACGCACACAAATTACAACAAGACATAAACGCAGCAGGACAGTGGGAACAAGACTGGCTCATGAAATTTCACCCAAACAAATGCAATATCATATCCACCTCAAACAAACGCACCAAAACAACATATAACTACAAACTACACGACCACACACTGCAACAAGTCGACGCCAGCAAATACTTAGGACTCACATTACAGAAAAACCTCAAATGGGATACACACATCAATAACATCACTGCAAACGCCAACAGATCACTGGGCTTCCTAAAACGCAACCTGAAAATAAACTCTCAACATATAAAAGAACATGCATACAAAGCCCTAGTGAGACCCAAACTAGAATACTGCTCTTCCATATGGGACCCGCACAACACAAACCAAATCAATCAAATAGAAAAAATTCAACGCAGAGCAGCACGATACGTACAAAACAGATACCACAACACAAGTTCAGTACAAGACATGATGGACAAACTCAACTGGCCCACACTTCAAACACGTAGACTCAAGACCAGACTCATACTTTTATACAAAATCATTCACCATCATGTCGCAATAGACCCACACGGCATCATGCACCCAGCTGACCCTAGGACAAGGCAAACACACCCCTACACATTCAGACACCTATCTGCCACCAATGACACATATAAATACTCCTTTTTCCCACACACAATAACGCAATGGAACCTCCTCCCGGTGGCAGCAGTACAATGCACTACACTAGAGATCTTCAAGGCACATATACAAAATGCAGCCCTTGATGATCTCAAACACACACCATAAACACACCACCAAATGCTTTTATCTTATAGTTTCCACTAAAAAAAAATTTAAAAAAAAAACCTCTCACTGTACCCAAATCCCTGCACCTTTTCTTTTAAGAGCATTGGCAACGCCTCCCATTAGAGATCTTCAAGGCACATATACAAAATGCAGCCCTTGATGATCTCAAACACACACCATAAACACACCACCAAATGCTTTTATCTTATAGTTTCCACTAAAAAAAATTTTAAAAAAAACCCCTCTCACTGTACCCAAATCCCTGCACCTTTTCTTTTAAGAGCATTGGCAACGCCTCCCATTAGCCGTAATCGTCATTTTTGACGGAGGCTGAATGACAAAAGAAGAAGAAGAAAATGTTAGGGCGAAAGGCCAAGCGTTGTTTGGTATTTTCTTTTAATTTTGGACTTTCATCAGGTCGGGGAGAAGTCCTGATTTTACTATTATAGTGGTATTCCACTATAATAGCGATATATAGCTATATAAACAGCAGCAAATTGAAGCATTTCCACCAGAAAAGGCATACCTGACAAAAAACGAGGGTCGGTAGGTACATAATCCATGTCCTTGGACAATGGTTGTTACGATAACTGTGTTAAAAGTGAAATTCCACCTGTGCATTTTCCTGTAAAATTTCCTGTTTTGTAACGGGAAATTGCAATTTCTGTTTCATTTGCCTATTTCTTGATATATAATTCATCTGAACGTCACAACAATCTGTATATACTTTCACGTAATTTTCCCAATCCAAACAGAGCCGCTGCAACCGGAAGGGAAGTAACGCAACATTTTTTTCTTTTTTTCCCCCGACGCTGGAGATGATAACAATCATTCTGATCTATTAGAGTTACTTCCCTTTTTCCGTTCGGTTATTATAGAGATTGAAAAACGGCGAATTCACAGAAAAATGCACAGGTGAAATTTTAATTTTATTGCCGTATTGTAACAACCAAGCACGTGGATTATGTACCTATTATCAAATACAAAGCTTTTCATTTGTTTTTTGCTTTAAAGACCACTTTTGTATTTACCGAAACCACCATTTTCAATCAGAGCGGTTACCGGAATGAAGCCTGGAAATGTAATTAATCATGTTTGTGTGTCTTTGAGTGCTATTTTTGTGGATTTAATGACAGATTCATGAGAAAGAGGTATCAACATGATACCGTTATACACCTAAACATAATTTAGCGGTTTGATATAATCAATATCTGACTTTGAAAATTTGACATTCTGCGCAGTGTAAATCCACCTTAATTAGTATTTAGAGGTTACACGGCACCGATCATTTCTCGCCGTGTTATCCTCTAACATTGTTGGAGTACCTATTGCACGGCCATCTTGGAATTATGGGTCATGTAATTGTATTGTGTACTGTGATAATGATGTCAGACTGCAAATTCTCAAGGTACTCTTTTGGAAATATATTCACGAAAATGCTTATAACCATTATAGCTTATGTCCAAGATCGGCACATTGGTTTAACCCATACTACCCCTTACAAGAAAATAACATGGATATTATCTGTAACCATCCAGGAATGCACAGTTATTTTTAAAAAGTTAGAATTGTCTTTAATTCCTGTGTCACCATATATTATTGCAGTAAGTGTAAAATTCTTTTCTGTTACAACATAAAATGTTTTTATAAATACGTCGTAATAGACTAAAGTACATTTGTATGGCTACCTCAGCTGGGGTCTCTGGTCCTGTATTTTCTTGCTTAATTAAAGAATCCACATTAGGAGAAAGTCGTCAACACTAGCGTCATATACATTTTATGTACAGCTTAGAAAAGTAGTTAGAAAATCTAACATATTCAGTTTACAATTGACACTGATTTGTATAGTGAAAACATCGAATACATTACTGATAATTAGTAGAAGACAAAGTGTGACTTAATTTGGTTGAAAGTTTAAATGTGATGTTAATATAGTTCCGTTCTTTTTATCTGTAGTCTCAGGAAGTATATCTGAAGAAACGACTTCAGGGCTTTCTGGGAGAGATGCTTAAAATGGGTACTTTGAAAGGCTTCAAACACTTCGCAACATACATGAGAGGAAGGGAAGAGATGGTGATCAGTATTGTGAACGAACCACAGGTAATGATCTTTACAGGGTGTTTTCTACTTAGGCGTTTTAGGGCGGATAATGGGTCCCATTCCCAATTGAAATTATTTCATATTTAAACTAAATTCCCCATAATCTGCAGCATATATATACTCCTGAAAAAAATCTTTGCAATTCACCAATTCCATTCTTAAAATTAAGCAAAAAGAGTTCAATCCATACTGTTTTATATTCTTATTACATTAATATTCAACTTGTGTTTAAGATTTATCACATAACCAACCTTTTATAATTCTCCATAAAATATTTTTGTATTTGTCAGAACTATCTAGTGTTATATATATCCTGGAGTGTTTTTCATTGACTGTATCAGTCAGAAAATCAATAGTGACATCATAATATGGATAATGACATTACATTATGAATTGAAAATGGCTCACCAAAGTGGCTTCCTCCATTTGATTATGTCCTCCGTGGATATCTTCTCGAAATTTAATTTTTGTTTGCCAATTAGGCTCACCAAGTCAAAAACTTCAGACTCGTATAATAAAATCTTGCATGAAATGAAAACTCCATTTCAGATCCTATTTATACTTCACACAATAAAAAATTCCATTCCCAATGCTTTACACAATTTTAAGATTTTACACAAAATTTTCTGACCACTTTTCATAAGATTTTACATAATATTCCTACAATTTTACACAAGACTTTACACATCATTCCCAACTTTTTACACAAGATTTTACACAAAATATTCAGATTTGCATAGGTAATATTACTAAGATAAAGTGGACCAGCAGAAATATGTGTTTGCCAAGGAGTTAGATCACCAGTAAAAGTGTAACAGAGCGCATGATTAATTATATTTAAATCACTGCCTCCGCTAGGGATCGAACCCGGGACCTCTGGCTTACTAGTCTTACGCTCAACCGATTGAGTTAAAGAGAAGATCTCTCTAGCCGAGCGGTATATTGCGGCTAGTGTTTACCAGGGTTACATACTCCCCCTCCAGGAAAGAACTCGTCCTCGAGATTCCAGGGGTAACAGCGATGCTTTCGCAAGCAGCGATGAGTATCATTCCCGAGTCCCTACATGGGCGCAAATGTAACAGAGCACATGATTAATTAAATATAAATCACTGCCTCCGCTAGGGATCGAACCCGGGACCTCTGGCTTACTAGTCTTACGCTAAACCGATCAAGCTAAAGAGAAGATCTCTCTAGCCGAGAGGTATATTGCGGCTAGTATTTACCAGGGTTACATAAGCAAGCTTAATGAATAGCTTTAGAGGTGTTATAATGGCACTTACAGATTTTTTTTTTTCAGTTTGAGTCATTTACATTTATGTACATGTTTTATACCTGTGATGCCATAGTGATATATATGTGCTTTTTCATTATTACTATCAGACCACTCATCACACATATGTGTCAGAGTCTAGTGGAACAGGGTTTAGCTCTCCAGACAGAAGTGGCAGTCTCACTTCACAAAACCTTCCTTATGATAAGTGAGTAGGATTTGTTTTCAGGTTTAAACTTTTGTAATTTTTCACCATATAATTAAGATTTGTCCAACCATCTTTGTCTTTGTATCAGTACCTAGTATGCCTTACAATAGTTGTTTAAAAATGATATTGATTTATTGTCATTTGAATAGAAATAATTATATAATCATATATGTACTGAACTGACTTTACAGCTGAGCTGCAAGGAAAATTATGCTGTGGAAATCTAATTTAATGTGCATGAATTATCATTTTACTTTATTTCATTCATTCCTTTCATACTTATACATTGCACAGTCATACAATCATAATTTGAATGGGATTAGGAAACAGGTATTGAACATATATTAATCCTTGTGTATGATTTGTTCCAGACGTTCTCTGTTAATCTCAATGAGATCACAGATGAATTTGAGTACAGCTCCTACAGGTATTGGTCTACCCCCAGCTTCACCTAGTGATCAGGAAATACAGATTGGGGTAAGTTCTTCTGTTGTAGGTAAGACTATCGGAATGATTTTTGTTTTTCACATCTATTTGTAAAAAAAATACTGGAAAAGTATACATGTCTGTAATTTGATTTAATATGAAACCACATAAACTTTGAGTCTTGTATGTACCATTGGTACAATTAATTTTTTTAAACCCTTTAGAAAAATCCATAAAATCCAATAATTTCTTCTTTTCACTTTCTTTAAAGGGAGATAACTCCACCCTCTTCCTGGTGGCAGGTTATGCCCGATACTGCTGTCCCTATGTTTGGGTAAGATCTAACCATGAACGACTCATCAAACTGACTGGGGACTCTGCTAATGATAAGGACTGTCCACTCAAGCTCAAGACCACAAATACATGGAAAGACTCGGGTATATATTGTAGATAGCAAAGGGAGATAATCATATTGAAGTGTTTTTCATGTAGACTGTTTTTTTTTATCTGACTGCAGAATTGAAAAAAAATCTAAGGAAAAACATACACCGGTACCAGTATAAAGTATGTAGCCAGAAGAATCTTGCATATTTTTAAATGCATTCTCATGTTATGGTTTCAACATGGGAAAATATTTGTCCTTAGTTGTAGTAATTTTGGATGTTAAGGCAAAAGAGCTAGAAAAAGTCTCATGTACTGAAACACAGTTTGAAGTTGTTTTTTTTTTAATGAACTTGAGTCTTAACACTTATTGATTTGTTTGCTATAACCCTTGAAATATTATTGTTGAGGTGCCTAGGAGTCAATTATAACCCTTGAAATATTATTGTTGAGGTGCCTAGGAGTCAATGTCTGAATCTTTAAAAACAGGTTAAAAAGATGAACAGTGGGGATAGTAAAAATTCAAAATGTTTATTTCTGGATGTAGATGTCATGAGAAGCCATATAAAGATCAGACCAATGACAACCTTTGTGACAGTGGTTGCTGTAAAACAATGAAGATTGATTGTGTGATGATACTATATTTATATTTACTTCATTGTTATACTGTTATCTTAACTTGTGTCATATTTGTATATATATTTGATGCATGGCCATATATTGTAAACTAGACATTGTCTAAATATGTAACCCTGGTTTAAAAACAGATGTTATCATTATTATTGAAAATTTAAAAAGGGAGGCTGCTACTGTAATCATTGTAGTATTAAGTTATCCTCATCAAAGACCTTTTAGTTATTAAAGATATGAACAAAGGTGATAAATTGCTATCTCACTTCACAAAATAAACCCATACATGAAAAGTGAGTAAAAATTTGTTTTCATTTTGTAATTTGTGTTATTAGAATCACCATTCCAGATTGAGTTTTGTCCAAATTGTAAATCATCCATGCATATTTGGCTTTTTGTACTATCAATTTGTACAGGTAATGCTGTACTCACTTTGAATAATAGGAGAACATTATTTGTCTTTTTGTTTCAGATTTTAATGTATGGGATATAGTGGCAGAACTAGTGAAGCTGTGTTGTTACCCTGCCCCCACCAACCCTTATGAGATTGACTTTGACTACTTTGACAGCTTAACCCTCCCTGAGCAGGTGTTGGCTACAGCAGCAATGTGTCACTTTCTACAGAAGGTCTTTGTCCATGTACCGGACGATAAAGCTTATATCAGTAAAGGTATGTTCTGTTAGGAGGCATGTCTTCCATTCAATTAAGGATTGAATCTTGATTTGGTCGATTTCATTGGGTCATGAATTGAGTTGCTCTTGAGACAAATTGAAGCAGTTCATGCTGAATTTGTCTCAAGAGCAACCCAATTCATGACCCCATGAGATCGACCAAATTAAGATTCAATCCTTATATTTCAAATGTTTTTTTTTCGAATAAAAAAGTCGCTAGACACTAATGTCTCGAAGCTTGTGCAAGTCCAAATGCGGAAAAGCCAGAGGAGTTCCGGATTGTGCATGTCTAGTCGGTCGAGTAAAATAGTCCGCCATTTTAGGATTAAAAAACAGCATTATTTTGTCAAAATAGAAGTATTTAGCATATCTGGTCTTTCATAAAATACAAGAATACATTATGAATTTGATAATTTTAATAATTATTCCATGTTTATAACGACAATGTAGAAAAAGTGAATTCGTTCTACGGAAGGATTTTGTCTAGGTATTCATACGCACTGATAAATGTTAATCTGGTCAAATTCATGAGCAAATGAAACAGATTAAGTTTGGTGGTTTCATTGAGTCCAACTTGAGTAGAAATTGAAATATTATATATTGAAACAATTTTTATTGTGAGATTACATTATAAGTACCCTATCAGGAACCAAGCAGAAGAGGGGGAGGGTGCTGTAGCTTAATTTGTATTGTGTTCTTCTGTCTGTCCTTCTGTTCTTCTGCACTTTAGCTTCTTCAGCTTTTATATCCTATACTACAGTTAGAACATTGGTTAAGTATCCACTTTTATATCCTATACTACAGTTAGAACATTGGTTAAGTATCCACTTTTATATCCTATATTACAGTTAGAACATTGGTTAAGTATCCACTTTTATATTCTATACTACAGTTAGAACATTGGTTAAGTATCCACTTTTATATCCTATACTACAGTTAGAACATTGGTTAAGTATCCACTTTTATATCCTATACTACAGTTAGAACATTGGTTAAGTATCCACTTTTATATTCTATACTACAGTTACAACATTGGTTAAGTTTCCACTTTTATATCCTATACTTCAGTTAGAACATTGGTTAAGTATCCACTTTTATATTCTATACTACAGTTAGAACATTGGTTAAGTATCCACTTTTATATCCTATACTACAGTTAGAACATTGGTTAAGTATCCACTTTTATATCCTATACTACAGTTAGACCATTGGTTAAGTATCCACTTTTATATCCTATACTACAGTTAGAACATTGGTTAAGTATCCACTTTTATATCCTATACTACAGTTAGAACATTGGTTAAGTATCCACTTTTATATCCTATACTACAGTTATAACATTGGTTAAGTATCCACTTTTATATTCTATACTTCAGTTAGAACATTGGTTAAGTATCCACTTTTATATTCTATACTTCAGTTAGAACATTGGTTAAGTATCCACTTTTATATTCTATACTACAGTTAGAACATTGGTTAAGTATCCACTTTTATATCCTATACTACAGTTATAACATTGGTTAAGTATCCACTTTTATATTCTATACTTCAGTTAGAACATTGGTTAAGTATCCACTTTTATATTCTATACTTCAGTTAGAACATTGGTTAAGTATCCACTTTTATATTCTATACTACAGTTAGAACATTGGTTAAGTATCCACTTTTATATCCTATACTACAGTTAGAACATTGGTTAAGTATCCACTTTTATATCCTATACTACAGTTAGAACATTGGTTAAGTATCCACTTTTATATCCTATACTACAGTTAGAACATTGGTTAAGTATCCACTTTTATATCCTATACTACAGTTAGAACGTTGGTTAAGTATCCACTTTTATATCCTATACTACAGTTAGAACATTGGTTAAGTATCCACTTTTATATCCTATACTACAGTTAGAACATTGGTTAAGTATCCACTTTTATATCCTATACTACAGTTAGAACATTGGTTAAGTATCCACTTTTATATCCTATACTACAGTTAGAACATTGGTTAAGTATCCACTTTTATATCCTATACTACAGTTAGAACATTGGTTAAGTATCCACTTTTATATCCTATACTACAGTTAGAACATTGGTTAAGTATCCACTTTTATATTCTATACTACAGTTAGAACATTGGTTAAGTATCCACTTTTATATCCTATACTACAGTACGTTAGAACATTGGTTAAGTATCCACTTTTATATCCTATACTACAGTTAGAACATTGGTTAAGTATCCACTTTTATATCCTATACTACAGTTAGAACATTGGTTAAGTATCCACTTTTATATTCTATACTACAGTTAGAACATTGGTTAAGTATCCACTTTTATATCCTATACTACAGTAAGAACATTGGTTAAGTATCAACTTTTATATCCTATACTACAGTTAGAACATTGGTTAAGTATCCACTTTTATATCCTATACTACAGTTAGAACATTGGTTAAGTATCCACTTTTATATCCTATACTACAGTTAGAACATTGGTTAAGTATCCACTTTTATATTCTATACTACAGTTAGAACATTGGTTAAGTATCCACTTTTATATCCTATACTACAGTTAGAACATTGGTTAAGTATCCACTTTTATATCCTATACTACAGTTAGAACATTGGTTAAGTATCCACTTTTATATCCTATACTACAGTTAGAACATTGGTTAAGTATCCACTTTTATATCCTATACTACAGTTAGAACATTGGTTAAGTATCCACTTTTATATCCTATACTACAGTTAGAACATTGGTTAAGTATCCACTTTTATATCCTATACTACAGTTAGAACATTGGTTAAGTATCCACTTTTATATCCTATACTACAGTTAGAACATTGGTTAAGTATCCACTTTTATATCCTATACTACAGTTAGAACATTGGTTAAGTATCCACTTTTATATCCTATACTACAGTTAGAACATTGGTTAAGTATCCACTTTTATATCCTATACTACAGTTAGAACATTGGTTAAGTATCCACTTTTATATCCTATACTACAGTTAGAACATTGGTTAAGTATCCACTTTTATATCCTATACTACAGTTAGAACATTGGTTAAGTATCCACTTTTATATTCTATACTACAGTTAGAACATTGGTTAAGTATCCACTTTTATATCCTATACTACAGTTAGAACATTGGTTAAGTATCCACTTTTATATCCTATACTACAGTTAGAACATTGGTTAAGTATCCACTTTTATATCCTATACTACAGTTAGAACATTGGTTAAGTTTCCACTTTTATATCCTATACTACAGTTAGAACATTGGTTAAGTATCCACTTTTATATCCTATACTACAGTTAGAACATTGGTTAAGTATCCACTTTTATATCCTATACTACAGTTAGAACATTGGTTAAGTATCCACTTTTATATCCTATACTACAGTTAGAACATTGGTTAAGTATCCACTTTTATATCCTATACTACAGTTGGAACATTGGTTAAGTATCCACTTTTATATTCTATACTACAGTTGGAACATTGGTTAAGTATCCACTTTTATATCCTATACTACAGTTAGAACATTGGTTAAGTATCCACTTTTATAGCCTATACTACAGTTAGAACATTGGTTAAGTATCCACTTTTATATCCTATACTACAGTAAGAACATTGGTTAAGTATCCACTTTTATATCCTATACTACAGTTAGAACATTGGTTAAGTATCCACTTTTATATTCTATACTACAGTTAGAACATTGGTTAAGTATCCACTTTTATATTCTATACTACAGTTAGAACATTGGTTAAGTATCCACTTTTATATTCTATACTACAGTTAGAACATTGGTTAAGTATCCACTTTTATAGCCTATACTACAGTTAGAACATTGGTTAAATATCCACTTTTATATCCTATACTACAGTTAGAACATTGGTTAAGTATACACTTTCATATTCTATACTACAGTTAGAACATTGGTTAAGTTTCCACTTTTATATTCTATACTACAGTTAGAACATTGGTAAGTATCCACTTTTATATCCTATACTACAGTTAGAACATTGGTTAAGTATCCACTTTTATATCCTATACTACAGTTAGAACATTGGTTAAGTATCCACTTTTATATCCTATACTACAGTTATAACATTGGTTAAGTATCCACTTTTATATCCTATATTACAGTTAGAACATTGGTTAAGTATCCACTTTTATATCCTATACTACAGTTAGAACATTGGTTAAGTATACACTTTCATATTCTATACTACAGTTAGAACATTGGTTAAGTTTCCACTTTTATATTCTATACTACAGTTAGAACATTGGTAAAGTATCCACTTTTATATCCTATACTACAGTTAGAACATTGGTTAAGTATCCACTTTTATATCCTATACTACAGTTAGAACATTGGTTAAGTATCCACTTTTATATCCTATACTACAGTTATAACATTGGTTAAGTATCCACTTTTATATCCTATATTACAGTTAGAACATTGGTTAAGTATCCACTTTTATATCCTATACTACAGTTAGAACATTGGTTAAGTTTCCACTTTTATATCCTATACTACAGTTAGAACATTGGTTAAGTATCCACTTTGATATCCTATACTACAGTTAGAACATTGGTTAAGTTTCCACTTTTATATTCTATACTACAGTTAGAACATTGGTAAAGTATCCACTTTTATATCCTATACTACAGTTAGAACATTGGTTAAGTATCCACTTTTATATCCTATACTACAGTTAGAACATTGGTTAAGTATCCACTTTTATATCCTATACTACAGTTAGAACATTGGTTAAGTATCCACTTTTATATCCTATACTACAGTTAGAACATTGGTTAAGTATCCACTTTTATATTCTATACTACAGTTAGAACATTGGTAAAGTATCCACTTTTATATCCTATACTACAGTTAGAACATTGGTTAAGTATCCACTTTTATATCCTATACTACAGTTAGAACATTGGTTAAGTATCCACTTTTATATTCTATACTACAGTTAGAACATTGGTAAAGTATCCACTTTTATATCCTATACTACAGTTAGAACATTGGTTAAGTATCCACTTTTATATCCTATACTACAGTTAGAACATTGGTTAAGTATCCACTTTTATATCCTATACTACAGTTAGAACATTGGTTAAATATCCACTTTTATATCCTATACTACAGTTAGAACATTGGTTAAGTATACACTTTCATATTCTATACTAGTTAGAACATTGGTTAAGTATCCATTTTTATATCCTATACTACAGTTAGAACATTGGTTAAGTATCCACTTTTATATCCTATACTACAGTTAGAACATTGGTTAAGTATCCACTTTTATATCCTATACTACAGTTAGAACATTGGTTAAGTATCCACTTTTATATCCTATACTACAGTTAGAACATTGGTTAAGTATCCACTTTGATATCCTATACTACAGTTAGAACATTGGTTAAGTATCCACTTTTATATCCTATACTACAGTTAGAACATTGGTTAAGTATCCACTTTTATATCCTATACTACAGTTAGAACATTGGTTAAGTATCCACTTTTATATCCTATACTACAGTTAGAACATTGGTTAAGTATCCACTTTTATATCCTATACTACAGTTAGAACATTGGTTAAGTATCCACTTTTATATCCTATACTACAGTTAGAACATTGGTTAAGTATACACTTTCATATTCTATACTAGTTAGAACATTGGTTAAGTATCCACTTTTATATCCTATACTACAGTTAGAACATTGGTTAAGTATCCACTTTTATATCCTATACTACAGTTAGAACATTGGTTAAGTATCCACTTTTATATCCTATACTACAGTTAGAACATTGGTTAAGTATCCACTTTTATATCCTATACTACAGTTGGAACTTTGGTTAAGTTTCATCTATTGAAACTGAAAACAGCTATTTCAGGCACCCTAACCCTAACCTGCACTCGATGACTTTCTGAACAGCCAGGAAAAGGAGTTATATAATAGTGGCATTGAGGCCCTTTAACACCACTGGCTAAAGTGTATAGATACTGAAGGGGATAATGTTGAAAAATAATACAATATGTCTGGCAAAATTCAAATCCTTCAATATGAGGCTCACAACTGATCAATCAGCCCTTGTACTAATGATACTAGTATACATGTATAGTTCTTTATAGAATTATACCTACAAACACGATGATACTTTGATGAGTGAACGTACAAAACACATCTTTTGGTATATCATCTTAAGAATCAATTACATGTCTATAAGGGTCAACAGGCACGGATTATGGGATAGAAGACCTTATACCCTTTTAACTTAAAATGATAAATTTGAATGATTGACAGATTAATCACAGTAATGGACAGCATGTTTAATTGTCCCATGTTCCTTTTTGGGAGACCAATAAGGGAGATTGATGATTATTTCAAGGGAGTTTTGCCTAAAATAAGGGAGATTTGTGCGCGACATGAATATCAACATTTTTATTCAATTTTAAAGCAATAAACTAATTTTGAAAGTGATAAAGATTAAAGAATATTTATATTTATTTTGGATAATAATCATATTGTATATACAAACAACAAAAAGTTGTATAAGGTAAAAAATGCAATAAGTATACATTCAGATTCTGATGATATGAAATTATTTTTTGAATTTTTTTTTTATCTAACAAAAAGTTTTGCAGCCTGTTTAGAAAAAATCTAAATCTAAATTGAGTGCTAGCTGAACAGTTTGTATGTGGATACTTACCTGATGTTCTTACTGTATTTGTCACTAAAACTTCATACTTACACCTGAGTTCACCTATATAAAGTGGGAGTGTCCTATACCAAAAGTAGGTCACTTTGACCTACAGTACATCAAGGAAATATATTGTTTGGGCTCTATTTCTCACTCTACTTGTTACTTGAACTTCATACATTGGACACGGTTCAACCTAGGTGAATCAGTAAATCATATATCATAATGTATTAAAAGTTGGTCCCTGTCATGTGATAGATTTTGACCTTTGGACTAACTATCCACTCTAAATTGTCATTGATAAATTCATTTTTTGTAAAGAAAGACTGAAAATGGCATGCTTCTATATCCTCTCACATATTTCATATAATTTTAGTAGTTAAACTCTGAAATTTCAGTAACAATATTGAATATGAAATTTTGTCATTATTTTGCCCTCTGTTTTATAAATCCTGTCAATTATGGATTATCAAATATTTTCTTTCAGTTTTTGAAGAAATTCAGCTCCTTACAAAGTTGCACTTTAGTGCTCTACAGAAGCTTGCCAAATCAGGAGGAATACCTATATTGAATCAGCACCTACAGGCCTCCAGTCGTCGACAGCACAGAACTAGTGGATCATCAGTGTCTTCTCGGCAGCGGTACCCTAGTGATGGGTCCAAGTATTGGGGCGGGCAGCAGGCGCAGGCACCGGCCCGGGGGTATACCTACAGTCAGTACTAAAGAGGTGGTACAACTAAAGTCGGCACTAAAGGATGGACACCTATCTGACTTGGGAAGGTGACCGGGGATTAATGGATGGACACCTATCGGACTTGGGAAGGTGACCGGGGATTAATGGATGGACACCAATCTGACTTGGGAAGGTGACCGGGGATTAATGGATGGACACCAATCTGACTTGGGAAGGTGACCGGGGATTAATGGATGGACACCAATCTGACTTGGGAAGGTGACCGGGGATTAATGGATGGACACCAATCTGACTTGGGAAAGTGACCGGGGATTAATGGATGGACACCAATCAGACTTAGGAAGGTGACCGGGGATTAATGGATGGACACCTATCTGACTTGGGAAGGTGACCGGGGATTAATGGATGGACACCAATCTGACTTGGGAAGGTGACCGGGGATTAATGGATGGACACCAATCTAACTTGGGAAGGTGACCAGGGATTAATGGATGGACACCCAATCATGACTTAGGAAGGTGACGGGGATTAATGGATGGACACCAATCTGACTTGGGAAGGTGACCGGGAATTAATGGATGGACACCAATCTGACTTGGGAAGGTGACCGGGGATTATGGATGGACACCAATCTAACTTGGGAAGGTGACCAGGGATTAATGGATGGACACCAATCTGACTTGGGAAGGTGACCGGGGATTAATGGATGGACACCAATCTGACTTGGGAAGGTGACCGGGAATTAATGGATGGACACCAATCTGACTTGGGAAGGTGACCGGGGATTAATGGATTGACACCTATCGGACTTAGAAGGTGACCGGGGATTAATGGATGGACACCTATCTGACTTGGGAAGGTGACCGGGGATTAATGGATGGACACCTATCTGACTTGGGAAGGTGACCGGGAATTAATGGATGGACACCAATCCACGTGATTACAGTCTGTATTAATGGATGGACAACATGAATTGCAGTAGACATAGGTGGACTTATCACCTGACATGGGCTTTACTGTGGATTTGCTCAATAGAGAATGAGGATTATTCTAGGTCATAGGTCTATAAGTATATGTTTCAGGTTTGATCAGAAAGAAACCAACATTTCTAATATTCAGAGTCCCAGGACAATAAAATCTGGTAATGGTAGTATGTAGATTAGTCCACAATGCATTGTACTTTATTGGTGGGAATAGGTTAACAAAATAGTAGGGCGTGTGATAGACCTCAAAGTAGTAAAACTAATACAATCTAACATGGGTCTGTTCTGTGGACAGGGATATCTCTACCCGAGTGTAAGAGTTTGCCAGCTGTCAGTACAAGGCTTGCCGAGTACTGGCCAGCCAAACTCTTACACGAGGGTTGAGATATCCTTGTTCGCGTAACAGATCCATGTTTGATTATTTTTCTCACATACTTGCAAGCAAATGTAATGTTTTTATGAAAGTTTATCATCGCTCCATCTACAATGCTTCTTGGAATGTGCATCAAAATTGATGACATCATCATTTGTGACATAGTTACTCAACATAAAATGATGACGTTACGTTATAGTAAGCAGCGTCATATAGTGTGTGTCAGCTGTCTTTACCCCACTGTATGAGATTGATTTATCTTTTCCCTAGCAGCTGCGGGATAACCCTACGAGTATGTGAAAAAAACAGGGTATGTCGGAGGTATGATATACAGTGATTGTAGTTGTGTTTTGTGTATAGTCTGATGTCCAATTTTTCACATTTTGTGAAGATGTAAGATGTAGACAAGTGAGTTAGATGAATCTGTTGAAATTAAGTGACTTGTATCTGGGGTATACATGTAGGTATGTATGATATACATGTACTGCTTTGCAGTTTGCATATGTTGTATACAGATACAAGTACATTATATATGATTTAACCAGTGGTAAAATGTGTGTAATTGTTAAGAGGTTTCTTCTCTGTCTTGTAAGTATGTCGTATGTACATAACACCCAAGATTGTCAGCACACCAGTGGCTTCATTCAGTGAGGAATGTCTTTTAAACTTGACACAATGATAAAGGACTCTAATTTCTTAGGACAAGTTTTAGTTTCAGGGTTGATGGGTCAAGGTCACCATTGCTATCTTTAGAATATCCTTGTCAGCGCTAATGACTTCGTTCCTTGAGGAATTTTCATCAAACTTCACACAATTACAAAGGACCATAACATCTCAATCAGGGAGGTAAGGGCAAGGTCAAGGTCACCATTGCTATTTTTAGAAAATCATTGTCAGTGCTTTAGTAGCTTCAATCCTTAAGGGATTTTGATCTAACTTCACATGAATATAAAGGACCATGATATCTCTGACAAGTTTGAGTTTCAAAGTTGTTGGGCTCAGGTCAAGGTCACCAAAAAGCAGGTGACATGAGTGTCACTATGTTGGCAGGGGCAGTGTTTTTCGTACAGAGGTTTCCATGTGATAACCTCGAGTTCCCCCTGGGCCGATCAAACTCAAACTTCATGCAGATCTTCTTTAACAAAAGTGCTTACTTGGAATTGTATTTTCAGGTAATAAGGTTGAAGGTCAAGGTCACTTTTACAAAAAATAGAAAATTTGTTTCCTTGTGATAACTCAAGTTCCTTTGGGCCCAACAAACTCAGTTTTTCCACAAGTGCTTGCATGTGTTTGTTCTTTTACTGGTCCAAAGGTCAAGGTCACTGTAAGTGTTAATAGAAAATTGTTTCCTTGATATCTCATCAATTATCAAACTTGCTGCACAGGCGACACATCCACTTCTGTGAAATTATTGTTTTTAAAAAAAATCCTTTTCAGCAAGTTGGTTCCTTTGAGGGATTTTCATCAAACTTCAGACTCTTATTTAGAATCATATTATCTCAGACAAATATGAATGTCAAGGTTGTTGGGTCAATGTTATCATTACAATTTTTAGAAAATCATTGTCAATGCTTTAGAACTTATTCATTCCCTAAGGAATTTGGATCAAACTTCAGATGCTTGTAAAGGAACATAATGTAGCTAGTTACATGTATATCCGATATTTACAAGTTTCTGTGAAAGTTGATAAACATTTTTACAATTTAAGCAGTTCTGCTACATTGTTGAATTTTAATATTCACCATATCTGAGAGGAAACAATAAACCAATTGATCAGCATAGTCATAATTATGCATAGAAATTGCTAAGATAAGATCACCACTGAGATATATTTTGCTTATAGTATATGTTGATATATAACAAGATATTTATGACATTATGAATGACATTTATATATATATTGCATTTGTTGAATTTCCAGGCTTATCAAGTTTAATATATTTGTTCATATCCGGTAGTTTTATTTTGAAGAAAGGTTAATTGTAGTACATGTAATACCAGGTATGTTCCTTGGTCAGTGTTGTGATGGAGATTTAGTTTTTAGGATGAGTGCTAAAGGTCAGATTGATGTGTACTAGTATGTTTTTACATTTATTAGCCCACCATCATCAGATGGTGGGCTATTCAAATCGCCCTGCGTCCGTGGTCCGTGGTCCGTCCGTCCCTCCGTCCGTCCGTAAACAATTCTTGTTATCGCTAATCCTCAGAAAGTACTGAAGGGATCTTTCTTAAATTTCATATGTGGGTTCCCTTTGGTGCCTAGTTATGCATATTGCATTTTGAGACCAATCGGAAAACAACATGGCCGACAGGCAGCCATCTTGGATTTTGACAATTGAAGTTTGTTATCGCTATTTCTGAGAAAGTACTGAAGGGATCTTTCTCAAATTTCATATGTAGGTTCCCCTTGGTGCCTAGTTATGCATATTGCATTTTGAGACCAATCGGAAAACAACATGGCCGACAGGCAGCCATCTTTGATTTTGACAATTGAAGTTTGTTATCGCTATTTCTGAGAAAGTACTGAAGGGATCTTTCTCAAATTTCATATGTAGATTCCCCTTGGTGCCTAGTTATGCATATTGCATTTTGAGACCAATCGAAAAACAACATGGCCGACAGGCAGCCATCTTGGATTTTGACAATTGAAGTTTGTTATCGCTATTTCTGAGAAAGTACTGAAGGGATCTTTCTCAAATTTCATATGTAGGTTCCCCTTGGTGCATAGTTATGCATATTGCATTTTGAGACCAATCGGAAAACAACATGGCCGACAGGCAGCCATCTTGGATTTTGACAATTGAAGTTTGTTATCGCTATTTCTGAGAAAGTACTGAAGGGATCTTTCTCAAATTTCATATGTAGGTTCCCCTTGGTACCTAGTTATGCATATTGCATTTCGAGACCAATCGGAAAACAACATGGCCGACAGGCAGCCATCTTGGATTTTGATAATTGAAGTTTGTTATCGCTATTTCTGAGAAAGTACTGAAGGGATCTTTCTCAAATTTTATATGTAGGCTCCCCTTGGTGCCTAGTTATGCATATTGCATTTCGAGACCAATCGGAAAACAACATGGCCGACAGGCAGCCATCTTGGATTTTGATAATTGAAGTTTGTTATCGCTATTTCTGAGAAAGTACTGAAGGGATCTTTCTCAAATTTCATATGTAGGTTCCCCTTGGTGCCTAGTTATGCATATTGCATTTTGAGACCAATCGGAAAACAACATGGCCGACAGGCAGCCATCTTGGATTTTGACAATTGAAGTTTGTTATCGCTATTTCTGAGAAAGTACTGAAGGGATCTTTCTCAAATTTCATATGTAGATTCCCCTTGGTGCCTAGTTATGCATATTGCATTTTGAGACCAATCGAAAAACAACATGGCCGACAGGCAGCCATCTTGGATTTTGACAATTGAAGTTTGTTATCGCTATTTCTGAGAAAGTACTGAAGGGATCTTTCTCAAATTTCATATGTAGGTTCCCCTTGGTGCATAGTTATGCATATTGCATTTTGAGACCAATCGGAAAACAACATGGCCGACAGGCAGCCATCTTGGATTTTGACAATTGAAGTTTGTTATCGCTATTTCTGAGAAAGTGCTGAAGGGATCTTTCTCAAATTTCATATGTAGATTCCCCTTGGTGGCTAGTTACGCATATTGCATTTTGAGACCAATCGGAAAACAACATGGCCGACAGGCAGCCATCTTGGATTTTGACAATTGAAGTTTGTTATCGCTATTTCTGAGAAAGTACTGAAGGGATCTTTCTCAAATTTCATATGTAGGTTTCCCTTGGTGCCTAGTTATGCATATTGCATTTTGAGACCAATCGGAAAACAACATGGCCGACAGGCAGCCATCTTGGATTTTGACAATTGAAGTTTGTTATCGCTATTTCTGAGAAAGTGCTGAAGGGATCTTTCTCAAATTTAATATGTATGTTTCCCTTGGTGCCTAGTTATGCATATTGCATTTTGAGACCTATCGGAAAACAACATGGCCGACAGGCAGCCATCTTGGATTTTGATAATTGAAGTTTGTTATCGCTATTTCTCAGAAAGTACTAAAGGGATCTTTCTCAAATTTCATATATAGATTCCCCTTGGTGCCTAGTTATGCATATTGCATTTTGAGACCAATCGGAAAACAACATGGCCGACAGGCAGCCATCTTGGATTTTGACAATTGAAGTTTGTTATCGCTATTTCTGAGAAAGTTCTAAAGGGATCTTTCTCAAATTTCATATGTAGGTTCCCCTTGGTGCCTAGTTATGCATATTGCATTTTGAGACCAATCGGAAAACAACATGGCCGACAGGCAGCCATCTTGGATTTTGACAATTGAAGTTTGTTATCGCTATTTCTGAGAAAGTGCTGAAGGGATCTTTCTCAAATTTCATATGTATGTTTCCCTTGGTGCCTAGTTATGCATATTGCATTTTGAGACCTATCGGAAAACAACACGGCCGACAGGCAGCCATCTTGGATTTTGATAATTGAAGTTTGTTATCGCTATTTCTCAGAAAGTACTGAAGGGATCTTTCTCAAATTTCATATTTAGATTCCCCTTGGTGCCTTGTTATGCATATTGCATTTTGAGACGAATCGGAAAACAACATGGCCGACAGACAGCCATCTTGGATTTTGACAATTGAAGTTTGTTATCGATATTTCTGAGAAAGTACTGAAGGGATCTTTCTCAAATTTCATATGTATGTTTCCCTTGGTGCCTAGTTATGCATATTGCATTTTGAGACCTATCGGAAAACAACATGGCCGACAGGCAGCCATCTTGGATTTTGACCATTGAAGTTTGTTATCGCTATTTCTGAGAAAGTACTGAAGGGATCTTTCTCAAATTTCATATATAGGTCCCCCTTGGTGCCTAGTTATGCATATTGCATTTTGAGACCTATCGGAAAACAATATGGCCGACAGGCAGCCATCTTAGATTTTGACAATTGAAACTTATTATCGCTATTTCTAAGAAAGTGCTGAAGGGATCTTTCTCAAATTTCATATGTAGGTTCCCCTCGGTGCCTAGTTATGCATATTGCATTTTGAGACCAATCGGAAAACAACATGGCCGACAGGCAGCCATCTTGGATTTTGACAATTGAAGTTTGTTATCGCTATTTTTCAGAAATTGCTGAAGGGATCTTTCTGAAATTTCATTTGTAGGTTGCCCTCTGTGCCTAGTTATGCATATTGGATTTTGAGACCAGTCACAAAACAACCTGCCCAACAGGCAGCCATCTTGTATTTTGATAGTTGAAGTTTGTTATCGCTATTTTACAGAAGGTACTGAAGGGATCTTTCTCAAATTTCATATGTAGGTCCCCCTTGGTCCCTGGTGTTGCATTTTGGGACCAATCTGAAAACAACAGACAGCCATTATCACTAAATCTTAAATTTCATATATAGGTTCCCCTTGTTTGAAAAGTACTAGAGGGCTGTTTATGAATTTACACAGATTAGTAAGACTTAGAGGAAGGGAAAAGTAGAGAAAAGATCAATCTGACATGGAACCTATAAAGATCATTCAATGGTGGGCGCCAAGATCCCTCTGGGATCTCTTGTATATAATTAATTTTTCTTTGATTTCATATTAAATACTCAAATGTGATTGGTCGAAAAATTCTTTTCATTCTTCTATGAAAGAAATTCCGAGAATGGCGTGAAAAATGTGACGTCACAATACGGCAATTGACGTTGCGTATTAATTTCAGAAAAAGTATCCCATTTAAAATCAGTAAAATTGTACATGAAACATGTTTTAAGTTAGAAATTCATTTTCAAAAATTAATTATAAGCGTTGATGTCAATTTTTTTTTAGTTTCATCGGGATATGAAACAAATTTTGTTTCATACCCCGATGAAACTAAAAAAAAATGACATCAATGCTTAAATATATATATAATGTATTTGAAGTATCCCTCAACATAGACTTGACATCACATTTTATCATTGAAGATTACAATTTGTAGGTCTTGGTACAAAAAAAATATACATGTATGTCTGCTTTGGGGATATATTTTGTTTCTCTAAGGTCTGGGGGTAAAATAACTACTGGTCACATTTCAAAAAATGAAATCATAGAACTGTCCTCTTGAAACCTGATATTTCCTAGGGGTAGCTGGTTCTGCGGTTTGGTGAACTTGTGTTTTTGTTGGGATTTCCATAGCTTGGAATTTTAGTTTTAATATGTCAGCATTCATGATCAAATCAGTTTTATCCAATAGATATAGAAATTGAAAATTATTTATATCCTTCAAATGATTTCCTCCAAGAGGATTTCCTCAAAACTTTTCCTGATTTTCTCAAATATTCGACGACCAATTAATAAAATAAAAAAAATAATAAAAAATAATATGTGGGATTATTCATCCTGCTATCTAAATTTGCATCTACATTATATTGTAATAAAGAATTATTACATCATCTCATGTACAGATATTGTACTCTTGACTAATTCATCTTTCAAAGTGTAAGTAAGTAGAAAGTGAAAGAAGCTTCATTTTGTTCTGATGCAGTGCAGTCTCGGAAAAAGAATCTCGCTAACATTTTATCAAAGAATTTTGTATTACAATATAGATAGGGAATACATGGTCAGTGTCTTAAAATATAAGCTGTTTTTAGGCAAGGGTAAGGAAAGACGAAATGGTGTGCCTATAAACTGCTGAATACAGCAAAAATATATATGGCTGGTGTATTCTGATAATGTGGTGCCTGTTGCAGGATAAATGTGTGTATATGATTATGAAATTACGATTCTGGATAAAACAATACAATATCATGTATATATGAACTTTGATGTAATCAATGAGATGATATGTTTACATATGTACCGGTAAGTACAAAATGAAACTTCACGCTGAGTTATTTCATATGCAATGTAGTAATTATGATATGAACAATTCAAATAAATTTCCTTGAATTTGCCATTTTACTTGCTTTTATAGTTTTTAGGCCGCCATCATAGATGGTAGCTAAGGCTTTTCAAACTGCCTTTCATCATTGTTCTATCCATCATTACATCCCTCCAGCAATGCCAGAAACAATTCTTGTTTCTTAAGGTATGAAAGAAGAGCAGCAACTCCAGAGTCCAGGTTTGAAAATGATCCTGCCGACATGTTTCGGCCTACTAGGCAGGCTGTCATCAAGGCACAATTTATTAGTGTGACTGTTACATTTTGAAGCTGAATAACAATAGAGGTCATGTGACTAACAATGGACAACATGATGACGTCATAACGTTACCAAGGAAGAAGTAAGTTTGTTCACTATTTTTTCAGAAAATACTGACGGGGGAATCATCTCCTTAGAGGGAATGATCTCCTTGGAACATAATGGACACGTTTTGAATTAAATTTAATCACAGTACATTGCCTGGTTGTAAAGAGATGTACAAAATAATCCATATTGCTACAATTCCATTTACATGCATTTAATCCTGGAATAAGCACACTAAGCTGAATAACGACTACAGTACATGACCTTCTTGGTGGGAATTTACACCTAGGAGACATACAATTGGTTATCTCCAATTCCAGACTACAGTAAAGAGGATGTAGGATCATTACATTGTATTTGTATTAGCTTCACCTGGTCCGAAGGACCAAGGTGAGCTTATGCCATACCGTGGCGGGCGTCCGTCCGTCCGTCCGTCTGTCGTCCATCCGTCCGTCAACAATTGACTTCTTCATAACCAGCGGTCTGAATTTGACCAAATTTGGATCATAAGCATCCCTGTGGGGTGGGGACTCAAAATTTTACAAATGGTGGGGCTGACCCCCCAGGGGTCTGCAGGGCGGGGCCAAAAGGGATCAATTTTGCTCTATTAATATTAACGACTTCTTCTCTGAAACCGAGCGAAGGATATTGCTCATATTTGCCTGGTAGCTTCAATATGGGATGGGGATTCAAAATTGTTCAAATGAAGGGGCTGACCCCCAAAGGGCCTGAGGGGCGGGGCCAAGAGGGGTCAATTAGGCCTTATTGATAGAAACAACTTCTTCTCTGAAACAGAGCAATGAATATTGCTCATATTTTCCTGGTAGCATCACTTTGGGTTGGGGATTCAAAATTGTACAAATGGTGAGGCTTTCCCCACGGGAGCCTGAGGGGCGGGGCCAAGAGGGGTCAATTTGGCTAAATTGATATGAACAACTTCTCCTCAGAAACCAAGCAATAGATATTGCTCATATTTGACTGTGAGCATCCCTTTGGGATCCGGATTCAAAATTGTACAAATAGTGGGGCCGACTTCTCCTGGGGCTGAGAGGCGGGGCCAAAAGGGGTCATTTTGGTTTAAAATTGATATAAACAACTTCTCTGAAACTAAGCAATGGATATCACTCACATTTGTATGGTAGCATGGTCATGGGAAGGGGATTAGGGTTGACCCCACCAGGGAGCTGAAGGGGGTGGGGGGGGGGGGGGGGCAAAAAGGGTCAATCTGGCTAAATGGATATGAACAACTTCTTCTCTGAAACAGCTCATATTTGAATGGTAGCATCCTTTTGGGTAAGGATTCAAAATTTTATAAAGGAAGGAACTGACCCCCCAGGGTGCAGAGGGCGGGGTCAAAAGGGGTCAATTGGTTTAAACAACTTCTTTTCTGAAACTTTACAATGGATATCACTCACATTTGTGTGGTAGCATGGGGTTGTGCCAAAAGTCAATTTCATTTCATGGATTAATGCACTTTTGGCATAAAAACCTCACATACCCATATAAAATGCCTATGATATATTGACATAGCAATACCAGTGACAAATATACTTAATCATCATTCTTGTTTCATATCTCATGAAATCCAGGTGAGCGATACAGGCCCTCTGGGCCTCTTTGATGTGACCACATTGGAAAGGGTCTTTAATTAATCTAGAAAAGGTAACTTCTTTTCTTCGTCCGTCCGTCCGTCAACAATTGACTTCTTCTCCATAACCACTGATCAGAATTTGACCAAATTTTGTCAGAAGCATCCCTATGGGGTGTGGACTCAAAATTGTACAAATGGTGGGGCTGACCCCCCAGGGGTCTGAGAAGCGGGGCCAAAAGGGATCAATTTGGCTCTATTAATAAAAACGACTTCTTCTCTGAAATCAAGCAAAGGATATTGCTCCTATTTGCCTGGTAGTATCGCTATGGGGTAAGGATTCAAAATTGTCCAAATGGTGGGGCTGACCCTCAGGGGGCCTGAGGGGCGGGCCAAAATGGGTCAATATACCTATATTGATATTAACGACTTCTTCTCTGAAACCAAGCAATGGATATCGCTCATATTTGCCTGGTAGCATCCCTATGGGGTGGGGATTGAAATTTGTACAAATGATGAGGCTGACCCCACGGGGGCCTGAGGGGCGGGGCCAAGAGGGGTCAGTTTGGCTAAATTGATATGAACAACTTCTCCTCTGAAACCAAGCAATAGATATTGCTCATATTTGACTGAGAGCATCCGTTTGGGGTTGGGATTCAAAATTGTACAAATAGTTGGGCCGATCGTGACCTCCCTTGGGGCTGAGAGGCGGGGCCAAAAGGGGTCATTTTGGCAGAATTGACATAAACAACTTTTTCTCTGAAACTAAGCAATGGATATCTCTAATATTTGACTGGTAGCATTCCCTTGGGTTAAGGATTCAAAATTAAACAAATGGCGGGGCCAACCCCCTTGGGGCTGAGGGGCGGGGCCAAAAGGGGTCAATTTGATTAAATTGATATAAACAACTTCTTCTCTGAAACTAAGCAATGGATATCACTCTCATTTGTATGGTAGCATGGTCATGGGGTGGGAATTCAAAATTGTACAAATTTTAGAGTTGACCCCACCAGGGTGCCGAGGGGTGGGGCCAAAAGGGGTCAATTTGGCTAAATTGATATGAACAACTTCTTCTCTGAAACAGCTCATATTTGAATGGTAGCATCCTTTTGGGTAAGGATTCAAAATTTTATAAAGGAAGGAACTGACCCCCCAGGGTGCAGAGGGCGGGGTCAAAAGGGGTCAATTGGTTTAAACAACTTCTTTTCTGAAACTAAGCCATGGATATCACTCACATTTGTGTGGTAGCATCCCTATGGGGTTGCGCCATAACTCAGTTTCATTTCATGGATTAATGCATTTTGGGCATAAAAACCTCACGCACCCATATAAAATGCCTATAATATATTGACATAGCAATACCAGTGACAAATATACTTAATCATCATTCTTGTTTCATATCTCATGAAATCCAGGTGAGCGATACAGGCCCTCTGGGCCTCTTGCTTATGCCAAACCATAGCATCAGGTGTCCGTCGTCCGTCCAAGGAAGCACCCCTAGGTGGTTGGGATTAAAATTTCTACAAATGATGGGACTTACCCCCTTGGGGCCTGAGGGGCGGGGCCAAAAGGGGTCCATTTTGCAATTCTGATATTAACAACTTCTTCTTTGGAACTTGACAATGGATATTATTGGTATTTCATCAGTAGCACCCCTAGGGGATTAGGATTCAAATTTATACAAATGATGGGGCTGAACCCCCAGGGGCCTGAGGGGCGGGGCCAAAAGGGATCCATTTGGCACTATTGATATTAACAACTTCTTCTCTGGAACTAAGCAATGTATGACATTGCTATTTCAGCAGCAACATTCCTAGGTGGCTGGGATTCAAATTTATACAAATGATGGGGCTGATCCCCAGGGGCCTGAGGGGCAGTGCCAAAAGAGCTAGGTCAATTTGGCAATATTGATATTCAAAACAACTGTTTCTCTGGAACTAAGCAATGTATGATATTCATATTTCAGTGGTAGCATCCCTAGGTGGCTGGGATTCAAATTTATACAAATGATGGGGCTAACCCTCTCAGGGGCCTGAGGGGTAGGGCAAAAGGGAGCAATTTATTTATATTGCTATAAATGACCTGTATTTTAGAAACCATTTAGATCCCCATCCCATAACCATATATAGCATTGCTGGGCATCAAAAGATAAACATGTTGCAGTTCATATTGTAGAAATAGCCCTTGGGGTCTTTCCCCACCCCTGAAGACTCATTTCCTTTGTTACATCTTAGAAACCATTGAGATACCCACCCCATAACCATATATAGCACTGCTGGGCATCAAGAGATAAACAATATCCTGTTATAAATCTAAGCCCTGGGGTCTTTCCCAATGCATAAAGACTTAGTTCCTTTGTTATATCTTTGAAACCATTAAAATCCCCACCCCGTAACCATATATAGCATTGTTGGGCATCAAGAGATAAACAAAATAATGACAGAAAAATAGGCCCAAGGGTCTTTCCCCATGCCTAAAGACTTAGTCCCTTTGTTATATCTTTGAAACTGTTGAGATCCCCACCCCATAACCGTATATAGCATTAATATTGTTAGGCATCAACAAATAAATTTATTAACAAAATGAACATGAACATTATTTTGAAGGTTGGTCAAATTAACCAGGTGAGCGATACAGGCCCTCTGGGCCTATTGTTGATATAGAAAATAAAGTCATCCAGACGAAATATTGAAATATTATAAAAAAAAAAAACCAAGAAATATCTTTAAAAAAGATAAACGGCATAGTTTAAATGTTGGTGTTTATAATATAAAACTACTGGTGAAATAAATGAACGAACTAATGTGTTTCAGCACAGATAACAAAATGATATCAGTTTGAATCATTTTGGTGATAATACCATGCACGTAGCCAAGTTATTTTGTATGTGTATACAGAGAAATGAAATCAGGGGTAAATGAGTACCGTATTATGATATACAGTTAAGTATTTGGACAATTTAAGTCCGTCATTTAACGATGTCCGAATAGTTACGTTGTCCTGTTTTCTAGAAACAACGAGCCTTGTACAGCATTTAGAATGAAAGATATAATTTGTGTTGACTTTACCTTATTTTGCAGCTTGGAACACATTTACATAATGTCAGAATATGTGTTCAACAACTATAGTCCATTGGGCAAAGCAATACCTTTCCTGTGGGAAGGGCTGTAAAAGAAAGTAATCAAGACCAAAAACCTGAGATCAACCTTGTATTTAAGTCGCGTTACCGTAACACGACTTTTTAGGATGATCATTGCGACAATGGGTGATGTTAATCCATGTATATATAAAAATACGGTTGTAGTTATAAAAGTTCCAGTAAAGTCGAATTGAATTTAATATAAATGAATCTTTCAGCTGTACCGGTGGTCATAACATAGAACGACATGTGTTCTAGAGTTAAGTTAAAAGTTGGAATTATAACGATTATCATTATACTCAGATAGGGGTTGATTGACGAGGATTATATTAATGTCCTTGTTCCGGTTATAACCAAACCTAGGACACTCCCTCAGATAGGGGTCAGAGTTCAGAAGCTTAACTACCAGGGAACTGTGTTCATGTGACAACTCAGGCTTTTTTAAGTTTCATAAAATTTTATTCAATATTTACAGATAAAAACGTCATTCAATAATTGAAAAGTAATATGGAATCAACATTGTAATTATTATCAATACATAACTCCTTTAAAAAACAAAAACATTTAAAATAAATAAAGCACAAAAGCATCGATGTAATTATAAAAGAAACAGATCGGATACCAGTTTACCCTCTTGGATGGAGCAAAATATATTTGTAGTACACCAGTACTCATAGAAAATCATCTGGGGAAAACGGGAAAAATCAGATTGCATACGCATACAAATGTTGTTAAGAAAATGGCAGACAAGAGAATTAGAAGTAGGTGACTTTTGGTACAATTTCTTGGAACAACGGATAAACCAAATCGATGAAAGGGATTCTGCCATTAAATACAGAACAAGAGACTTTACTTTTAGAGTGAGACCCACAGGGGCATGAAAACGCCAAAGCTCTGAATCAGTAGGGACCTTTCCATCTGAAATCTGGTGTACCCAAGAATTAACTAATGCAACTAAAGGTTGAATAAAGGAGCATTCATAAAATAAGTGCGAAATGGTTTCAAAACCATCACAAAATGTACAATTTTTCGACGCATAGGCACCAAATTTGTACATGCGAAAATTAACAGGTAATATTTCATGAACAATTTTAAAAACTACATCCCTAGAGCGGGTATCCAAAAACTTGTTGCATACATTCAGAAAAACAGACTTGAAGTCAACTAATGGAAAAAGTCTTATAACACGTGGTGCCTTAACAATGCCAGACAATATTTGTAAATAAAAATCTTTAGTCGACGATGACTCAAAATTACTATCCGGAAAATCCGTTTTATACTTTTTGAACAGTTCATACATACAAGTATAAAAAGGGGGACACCACTCACTAGGGAAATTATTATCAAGAGAATAAAAATCACGAAACTGAATAGAGAGCCAATACATAGTAAAAAATCTCCACTTGGCTTCAGACTGTTCACAAACAAATTTTTGACAGTGCCTCAGCCGAATAGCTTGTAGTTTTACATTAATATTAACAATAGAGAGTCCACCACTAGCAGGATAACCATAAGCTACGGAGCGCGCAAGTGGCTCCGCCCTGGAATTCCACAGAAATCTAAACAGCGTTCTCTGATAAAGTGCCAAATAATGCCTAGGCATTGTGACAAAAGTACGAACATACCAAATTTTACTGCACGCAAGGACCTTTATAATAATTGATTTTTGTGTCAAAGATAAATTTCGCATTTTCCATAAATCTATGGTCCTTGAAAATTTTATAAAAACCGGCTGCCAAATCTCGTCAGGGGTAATATTATTACCTACCAAAACCCCACAAATTTTATGCTTCTCTATCCAGCTTATGCCAAAAGGATGATCAGAACGAGATTTCCACTTCCCCAACCAAATTCCCTTAGATTTTAGCCTATTCAATTTAGCCCCTGACGCCTTGCCATACAAATCACACCAGAAGAATAGTTTTGAATAGATGAATGGGTGCAGCAAATGCCAGTACTATCGTCAGCATAAAGGGATTTTTTTGCAGACTCAGCGGAACCCGGAAGTTTAATACCAATAATGTCGGGGTCATCACGAACTTTTTTAGCGAAAGGTTCCAAAACCAAAATGTACAAAAGGGGAGACAAACTACAGCCTTGTCTTACCCCACGAGTGATGGAAAAGGGTTCAGAGATAAACCCATTAACAATAACAGAGGAAACTACCTCATTGTATAGAATACTTACCCATTTGATGAAATCAGGGCCAAAATTAAATGCATTTAGAACCTTAAATAAAAACTTATAATTTACTCTGTCAAACGCTTTCTCTTGGTCTAGAGATATAAATGAGCACTTCAAGTCTTTCTGATTAACATAATCAACAATATTACGTAATAAATGGCAGTTATCAAATATAGACCTTCCTTTAACAGCACAAGTTTGATCAATACCGACCAGCCTGTCTATAACCTTACTTAATCTATTAGTTATAACCTTCGATAAAATTTTGTAATCCACATTCAGTAGAGAAATTGGCCGCCAGTTTTTCATATTAGAGGAATTATTTTTATCCTTACACAATAAAGAGATATAGGATAACTTCTGAGAGTTAGAGAGTTCACCCTTCTCAAAAATGGAATTATACAAAGAAACTAGATGATCACTAATTAAATAAAAAAAAGGTAAAATAAAACTCCTTAGTAAGACCATCGCAACCTGGTGACTTATTATTGGACATATGCTTAATAGCGAAAAGAATTTCGTCCTTCCTTATAGGACCCTCACACATCAAATGATCGAGTTGAGATAACTTAGGAAGGCCTTCACAAAAAGTATCTGCTAAATCTAAATTTATGTCTTCCTCTGTAAAGAGTTTTAAATAAAAATCGCGAAAAGCATCTAATATGCCCTTGGAATTCGTCACAGAAGACGAATCAGGTAAGTCTATTTTCTCAATAAACCGTTTCCTACCTTTATCAGTCTCCATCTTTAAAAAGTAATGCGAGGGTGTTTCTGAAAAATCTAAAAAAAAAATTGCCCTAGACCTTACCATAGATCCCCTAAAACTCTCCGAATGAAAATCAAAAATTTGCTTTTTAATACACTTAACCTGATCAATAAAATCTCCGGGCGACTGCCTCTCTAAAATACATAAATTATTATACTTATCTTGTAAACACTTCAAAACAGAACGCCTGACTTTAGCCTTACACTTACAATATTCAACAATGAAAAATTTAATTACATATTTACAATGGTACCAACTCTTCTAAAGAAACAAGTTTATCTTTAACTAAGTCCTTCCAAAAGTCTTTAAACACTATCTGAAAAGCCCTATCTTTCAAAATACTATTATTCAATTTCCAGTAATAAGGCCCAAACATTGGCTCCGAAAATAGTTTAATTTTCAAAAATACAAAATCGTGGTCTGAACCACCAGAAGGAAAAACCTTGTTTCCCATAATAAAATTTTCAAAACTGAAGAAATATAAAAGCGATCTAATCGACACGATACACCATGACCATGCCAAGTTGTAGAAATAAGACTAGGAAATAGATAACGAAAGGTTTTAAATAATTTAAAATCGCGACAAATGTTACGCAATAGTATACTACCCGAGACCCCACGCTGTGGGTTACCACCAATCTTATCGAGAGAAGTATTAGCAATACAGTTAAAGTCACCTGCAAAAATAATCGGCCTTCTACAGGAAAAATGATGTGTTATATTTTCAAAAAGCAGCTTCCTATCTTCTTCACCATTTGGCGCATACACATTAATAATTCTATACTCGCTATCAAAATATTTAAAATCAACAAACATAACTCTTCCCTCTCTATCTAAATCAAATTTTTGTAACTCAACATCAATAAAAAATAATACAGCAGTGCCCCTACTTTTACTAGCACCAAAATTCCATATAGCTTTACATTTTAAAAACTTTCAATTCTCTTACCAACACTCAAATTGGAAACACGAGTTTCTTGTAACAACACAATGTGTAGAGTGAGGGTACCTGATTTCGTACACTTTTCACACATATTTGCATTTTTTTCTCAAATGCATCTAGAAGTAGATTTTATCTACATCGACCTAGAAGATGTACACAATCTGCGATATTTTTGGTAATGTGACGTCATATGCGCAGAAATGCACTGCGCAGGGGATCTTTCCTTTACCATTCTTTACTTCCGTGTTTAGCGGCAGTTGGGAACGTGATTTCGTACACCCTTCAAATGTGTGATTCTAAGTAAATATGGCAAATGTAAGTATATGCAGATTTAATACAGCATATTTTAATAAGGTCTGCCGATTTTCAAACAACAGAAATGTTTTTTGAAAGAAATATGAATTTTTTAAAAAACGTGTCACTTTTTGTGATGGCATTGATCCATTCTACTTTCATTTTAGATAGAGGTTCATGAGTTTGTAAAGTGAAAAGTACTCATTTATCATATTAATGTTATCAACCAAACTAAAACAATACGTCAATGATTTATTATTCACATATTAACTCTAAAAGCATGTTTATTCATTGTTCACTCAGCTGTAAATAATTTGTCAACACATTGTTTTTTTAATGCTCAGATTCACTGCTCAGATCTGCAACTGTTGCATAGCCAGGGAGCCCCAGTTACACAACTCAGATCCAGCTGGACCTGTTCATCATGAGGCAAGCACTCGTAATGGACCCACCGAGTGCAGTCGTCGCACCCAAACCATGTCAGACTGTTAGTGCCTGTCATACAAACTTCACAAAGTGTCTGACTGTCAGCTTCATCAACAATATCCACACAATCAACTTCAACAGCGTTTTCTTTTTGAGCTTTCTTTGACTTTTTACACCTATTGTCAGCTTTACATTGACCAGCTACTGGGGCTGTCTTGGTACATTCATCAACATCATGAGTGATGACCCTGGCATTTTTACAGACAGACTTGCGTTTACCTGTGACTTTCAGTTTCAGTTTTGGAGGTTCTCGGAGAACAAATTCCAGTTCCTCATTGATCAGACCCATCTTCACAAGCACATTCTCTTCTTTGGGTTTCCCACAGTTGCATAGATGTGAGGAGCTGTCATTTTGTGCTTCATCAATAGGGAGATTGTCTGTTGACGAGGCCTTTTCCCTGTTTACAGATGGGAGTACAACTTTGTGTGCATCAAAAGGAGATATGCCAGTAGCGGAAAAAGATGCAGATATGTTGGCTGGTGGAATTTTGTTGAGGGCCAAATGATGTAATTTCGGGAACTTGTGTCGAGGAATTGTTTTCATGCCAGTATACCCTAGTGAGGTACACATTTTGGCAACATTTGCTTTTAGAAGATGAAAGACACCAACATCTAAAGGTTGCAGTAAATGAGTAGAATGTGCTGGAAGACAAAGAAGGTGAATGTTGTTGGCCTTTGCGATATTTATGACTTGTTTGGTGACATGGGAATTGTGGTTATCCATGATAACTAATACTGGACGGGCACGGCCACACTGTGGTACAAATTCCTCCTCAAACCATTTTGAAAATATATCATTGTTAATATATCCACTCTCTGTGCATTCAAAGCTCCATTCCTTGGACAGGCCATCTCGAAAACTCTCCCTTGGCTTACACTTGCTGAAAATGATCAGTGGAGCAATACATTTTCCTGATGCTGATACAGCCAAATTCAGGGTAAGGTGACCTGAAATCCCAAATGAAGGCTGATAAGGATGTTTTGTTCCCTTGGGAACAACTACCTTTTCCTTGCAAAATTCTTTACCAGAGAACCCAGTCTCATCAAGGTTATATATTTGTGATGGTTCATCTGTTAGTTCAAGTTTGAGCAATGAGTCCTTCAGTAACTGGAAATAGTCACTAATCTGGACTGATGTCAACTCGCTCCTGGACTGTTCAAGTGGATGGGGAGTTCTGAGTGACAGGTCTTTGTGCCTAGACATGAAATTACGGATCCATTATTGGAGGGGCCATTCTCAGGATTGAGTCTGGTTTGTTTTCCATTTGACTTGGTGATGTCAATAGTTAGTTTTTTAATGACTTTACGGCCTATTGGAAATCCAGAAGAATTCATAAACTTTATATAATTTACAAGCGATTGTTCGTCTTCAAAAGACAGAGTATGAGTTCCCCGAATTTTTGTATCAATTTGGGAATATCTGCCATTTGCATGGTCATTTATGGTATTAAATGGTATTCCTGTTTCAGATGCTGCAAATCTAAGGGATTTCCCCCTTTTCACCAACGAAACCGCCTTTTTAAATGTGTTTGGAGAATATTTCTGATAAGACTTGGGTCTAAAATAAAAATTGAAAAAAAACACATTAATATTTGGCTTATTTTTTTTTATGTTTGTGGGAATATAGCAACTACAATATATATATATTATAAGAATTATTTGGCTGGAATTGTTATGAACAATTTTAAAGCTCCATACAGCTTTTAAGACCAAAAATCAAACAATTATGTCAACCATTTTCGGAATAATGAATGCTCCCTACGATATCTGCCCTGTCGATGATTGGACCTGTACGTCAATATACGCTGTTATTTAGATTATTGGAGCTTCTTATTAATTTTTTTTAATGAAAATGGTAAAACATTATCTTATTTCAATAATCTCAAAATTGTCACAGGTCAGCTGGCTAGATTATATTTCTAATTATGTTTTTAAGTTACCTGGGTCCCATTCTGCAGACGACAATATGCAAATCCTAGTTTCGTTTTGAATTATTATGTACAAAATCTTTAAGCTCATACTGTTTATTTTTAGATAAAAACCCTTTACAATTCCATGTGATAATATTTATTGCATCATTTGTATTAATCATTATTTTATTTTTCAGGACATCAATACGGGACACAGGTAAAAAACAAAAACAACAACGCAGGCTCCGACACCCGAAAAGTAAGTATACAAAACGCGCCAAGGATTACCGACACACGCGGCCGACACGCGCAGTACCAAATAAATTCAAAACAAACAGCGAGGCACAACGACCATTCACAAACCCGAATAGGAACGAAAACAATAACGCTTCGACTATAGCGCACTGTATGACAGTGGTGACTACTGAGCCGGAACACAGGTAAGGTAAAATGTGTATGAGAGATACTCTCCGTGCACGCGTCCCAAACCCATTGGCTCAGCAAACACTCACCAGATGTCAGTTTTACATAACATATCAAAATGACAACATGTATTAAAAGACTTAATATGAATAAAACAATGAATTTGGAGATTTCAGCAAGAATATGAAACAAGTACAAATCAATAGCGGCATATTCCACACAATAGCAATATAGAAAACATATCAAGAACAACTTATACATAAGTATATCAAAAGTTGACAATGCATTGCCAACACAATAAATTTCAAACCACGGTATAATTATAAAATGACAAGCTAACAAGGCATAGCACACACAAAACAAGCAAAGTTGACTACTAGACAAAACATAGTACAGGTAAAAATTGGAAAGGTAAAAAAGATGACAATGCGAAACGAAGTCACATACGAAATAATCGAGATAACTGAAAATATACACTAGAACTAATGACAAATAACTTCCTGAAAACACCTTACATGTGAAAATAGAATCATTGTCCAGGGACGCGCACAAGTCAAACAGGAATCGCATTACCGCCATCATTGTCCAATATATGAATGTCAATGTCCGTTACCGAATAAACCTATACAGGAACACCCTCATCGATGACTAACCTGTCCAACGAATCATCCTCCTCGTCATCATCATCCTTCATGTTCACTTCAGGGCTCGGCTGTCCGGGAACTAAATCCCCGTTACTCATGACAACAGGGGAATGGTGGCCGTGTCTCCCCTTCTTTGATAACTGGAAACCGTCGTCGTCACCGGCACGTTTCTGAGGTTGTACGGGTTCTGGCACACCGCTCCCTCCGGACGAGGGGCTCGCGGTCAAAACTACTGCATCCTTCTCCGCCACTGTCTCCTGAGGCGGCGGCGGCGGCGGCGGCGGCGGTGGTGGTGGTGACCCAGACTGAGCGACCTTAGCTGCGTACGATATCCGGGTTGTCTGTTCCATCCTCCCTGGACACTCGGACCTGACATGTCCCACCTGCTGACACCTGAGACATATAGGTGGGCGGCCCGGGACCATGATCAAGGCCGTCTTCCCGAACATACGTGCCTTGTGTGGGATAGAATCCTGGTCCCCCTCACGGATGAGAAGCGTGATCTCACGCGTACCGGTCTCAAGTGTCACACCGCTGACATCTGTGATCTCTCTGGTTATGCTGATCACCTTCCCGTGATACTCAAAGTATTCGGCGATACCCTCATCGTCAATCCAAGTGGGAAGCCACTGGACTCTTACAGTCAAGCGCCGCTGGTCACATGGCTCCGGGTGAAGAGCGAACTGCTCCTTCCTGATGACGCCGTTCTCCACAATCCCATCGACAGCACCCCGACTGGACAGCGTCGCAAACCAGGTATTCGGGGCCTCGCACCGGAAAACGGATGATATATCTCAGCACCTGGAAGTCCACGGTCCAATAACGCTTTGACAATGTCGAATCGTGTAACGGAGCTCCTCCTAGGACCGGATACATGCAGTCTTATGGATCTCTTCAAAATGTCAAGGTCTACATGTGATTCCATCATGAACGCCAGGAAAATCACCAGGCAAGCCAGGAAAACCACACTTGGTCTCGTTTGGAGACGTTAATCCCACTATTTAGCAGCCTTGATATATAAGGCAAAACATTCGTGACAGCGTTGGTGTGCAAGCCTAATGATTTAAAAATACATTAATTTACTAATTTCATTGAAGATCAGACAAAGGGTACATATACAATTTCAAAATCTGTACATTTGAAAATAAGATTTCTGTGTCTATCTGCGTTCAGAAAGCTGTATTTCATTATATTCAATAACATTCCTAAGCATACGTAAAGTAACGTTCACCTAACGTTGGAAAGCAAACGATTTCCTTAAAAGTATTGATTCATTTCTGCATCTTACCAACTGTCATGTAGTGAGGAAAATTCCAATATTGAATTTTGTACTCTATGCACATATATAACTTCGGACCTGTTCTTTTGGTTAATGTTTTATAATCCATTTTAAGATTAACAGTAACAAATATGTAAATCAGACTTCACCCTGGTTTCCGGTTGTAAGTAGTCCTTGATAGGAATGGCACCAAAGGGAGGATGGTGGGCTAGATCAGACCTAAGGAAAAAAAATAAATGTTACTATGCCCAAATTTTAAATCATATTTAAATGAGCAATTTAAATATGTAAATGAGATATTATCTCTAATTTTCACTATTCGCTCATTCACTACATGTACGTTTAATAATAGATGATATAGGCGCTTATTTTACTTTTCTTAATTGAGAAAGTATCAGATTATTTTTTCTATAAGTTTCATGCAATTTGTGCCGAAATACACACACACACACACACACACACACACACACACACACCCTCACACACACACACATACATACATACACATACATACATACATACATACAATACAACACAGCTATCCTCTCTCAGACCTCTGTTAGGCATATATCCATAGATACACCACAGCTATCCTCTGTCAGACCTCTGTGAGACATTTAAATACACCACATTTATCCACTGTCAGACTTCTGTGAGACATACATGCAGAGGTACACTATGGCTATCCTGTCCTTTGCAGTATTCAACTCGTGAAGTTCTCCTTTTGATTGAGCTGACTCCCAATAAGCCTCGATAGCCCTTTGATAGTCCTCAAGTGTTTGATAACAGATACCTAGAAGTGTGTGAACAATCCAGAACTGTTGTCCTCCTTGTTCCTCGTGATACTGAATCTGTACCAGTTGGTGTAATGCTCCATCACGCCCTCTGGTGTCTCCAGCATTGTCAATCAGGTCCGAGTTTGAAATTATTTGGTATTTAACCGGATTTTGTCATTTTACATAAAGGACCAATTATCATGAATTTGACAGTTTAACCCAAAAGTTAAAAAACACTTTTAACATTTCGGTTATTTACATTCAAGTTTCCCGATTTATCGGTCCATTAGGAAAAGTTTCTTAAATCACGTTAAATTGCAGAGACGAACCTACTAACGAATCGCAACATCCTACCCATCGGAGTCGACTACCAAGGACTCGTCAGTGTTACACGCGCATCACATCGAATTCTTTCACCTGACGGTTTTGGCGTAAGGCGATTTGTTTCATCATGCATTAGTTCCTGTTCAGGGTCTTGTAACGATATTTTTGAAGCACTGTCAAAATTTAGTGAAGTCACAAACCGTGTATATATATCGAGTATCATATATTATATGTAATTAAAAAATGTATACCATATGTTCATGTATATGTAATCTCATGTCAGTTAGCTGTCTGTTGGTCACTCTATTTTTATTTGTTTGTATTGTATTCAGTGTTGCCCCATTTTGGATGAAATTAAAAAGAACATACTGAATTGAATATTGCTTCACATCGACGGTCAAGAATATGTGTACAAATATCGACGCCAAACCAACACGTAACAGCACAGTCGATAGGCTATTAAAATAATCTACACAACGTCTATGACTAAGATTCGTGTTCTTCTTTAATCAAACCATGACTCTTTCTGGTTTAGAGGTACAAATATGAAGTGGTATCATCATCGATACTCGAGGGGTTACGATCACAATACGCTTTCAGTGATACATAGGGTCTAGTTAGTAATAACAACGGTAAAGTCCAATATAGGTACTGGATATAAGTCAGCTGGGATGATTTTTTGTTCGTAAATTAAGAATTATATGGTGATTTATTTTCTCGGTAAATATCATTATAGACAAGACTATTGCAGGTCGATACATTGGGGAAAACACTAGACTTTTATATGACATTATGAATTATACTGAAGAAAATGATATTCCGGGGATGGTTTTAATGATAGATTTTGAAAAGGCGTTCGATTCTGTTTCTTTTAACTTCATAGCAAAAGTGTTAGATTGTTTTGGTTTTGGAAATTATATAAAAAATTGGGTACAATTGTTTAACTGTAATGTAGGAGCTTCTATTAATCAGGGAGGGAATCTTTCATCATTTTTTCAGAATAAAAAGGGGATTTAGACAAGGGGATCCGATCGCACCATATATCTTCATTCTTTGTGCCGAAATTCTTGCTATTAGGCTTAGAAATAACAAACATATTAAGGGGATAGAAGTTGATAATACAAATATTTTACTTTCACAATATGTAGATGACACATACTTAACTCTTGATGGATCTGAGGAATCTCTTAAAGAAACAATGAATGAATTAAATATTTTTGCATCAATTTCAGGATTAAAAATTAATATTGATAAGACAGAAATTGTATGGATTGGCAGTAAAAAGTATAGTCAAGAGAAATTTCTACCTGAACTAAATTTGAAATGGGGAAAAGAAAAATTTACTCTATTAGGAATAGATTTCAGCGTTGATCTACATGAAATGATTAAAATGAACTTTGATAAGAAAATAGTAAAATTAAAAAATATTATTACTGCTTGGAGCAGACGTAACTTAACTCCAATAGGTAAAATTCATTTAATAAAATCATTAGTGATCTACCAATTTAATCATTTATTTCTCTACCAAACCCAGGTGACAAGATAATTAAAAAAATAAACTCTATTTTATTTGAATTTTTGTGGCATAGTAAAGTGGATAAAATTAAAAGAGATATTATTGTACAAGATCACTCTCATGGGGGACTAAAAATGCTCAATACTCAAAATTTTGTTGATTCATTAAAAATTGGCTGGGTTAAGCGACTGTTTCAATCTTCAGGAAAATGGAAAACACTACTAGAAGAATATTTAGACCTAGATAAACTAATGAATATTGGAGGGAACTATATGGATCTATGCCAACAAAATATTAGCAATTCTTTTTGGAAAGATGTACTTAGGGCTTGGTCAAGATTAGATAACTCTACTAATATGAAAATAGTCAAAGGGAAAGCACTCTTGCATACACCTGTCTGGCATAACAAAAATATTACAATAGGCGGTGGAACAATTTTCTACTCTAAGTGGTATGAAAAGGGTATTTATGTCATTGGTGACTTCTTCAAAGATGTAAACAACAACACTTTTTTCTCTTTTAATGAATTTATTCAGAAGTATAGCATTAACACTAACTTTTTGAAATATAATGGAGTAATATCTGCAATAAAAAAATGTTTACAACACTTTGAATTTGATTCCACTAATTATAACTTTGTATATCCAGTTTTACCTAGCAATATTGCAATATTTCTTAATACTAATAAAGGCTCGAAGATATTTAATGATATTCTAAATTCAAAGAATGATATTACTGCTAAAGGGAAAGAGAAATGGTCTAACGTACTTGATTTCAATTTAAATGATTGGTGTAGTATATATACACTTCCTTTTACAGTAAGTAAAAACTCACGATTACACTGGTTGCAATTTAGAATATCACATCATATCTTAACAACTAATTCATTTCTTTTCAAAGCCAAACTAACAAACAATCCATTCTGTAACCTTTGTAACTCAGAAATTGAATCAATTGTTCACCTTTTTTGGGAGTGTGACCAAGTTCAGAATCTTCTTGAAGGTCTAGATATATTATTAGATGCATTATCTATTCCCTTTAGACTAAATAAAAAAAACAATGCTTTTTGGTAAATATGATGGTGATTATAAAAATCCATCCTTTAAAGTAGATAATCAAATTATTTTGATTATAAAACAATACATATACAGAAACAGATGTCTGCATCAATCTTTAAATATCAACTCTTTACTCTATTGTATCTATGATCATTATAAAGTCAGAAAATTTTGTAGCTCTAAAAAAGGGGAAAAGGAAAAAAACAAATGTTTGGCTGAATGGAGAAAATGGGATAAACTTTTGCAGATTATGGAATAATACTTTTTTAATCTGTTTTATTGACTTATACATTACACATTTATTTGTATTAAATATTAATAATCGCGTACATGTGGTACCTTCTTCTTTTGCTGGAATCCCAGTGTCTGACAATTGCAGTAAATATATATAATTGAGTTGATCTACATTTTTTAGTAACAAGTCTACCACCCAGTCCTTTCCTCTTTTGGCATAAATTGTGTAAAGTATGATATTTATTTTTCTTTTCTTTTGTACTCTCTTTGAATAAAAATACTTTAAAATATTACAAAGTACTCCCTTCCTTTTCTTCTTCTCCTTCCTTTCTTTCTTCCACCTTTCATCCATCTTCTATTCCTTCTCCTTCCTTTCTTCCTCTTCTTTATGTATGTCTGTATATGTCTATATGGTTTTTATCGTTTTGTTCAAGATTAAATAATATAAATGTTATGATTTGTATCCTGTCCACGTGTATCTGTGTATCTTATACCATTGATGTTAGGTGTGTATGTTTGTTAGGGTGAGAGGGTGAAAACATATGACGTTAAATACGAGAGGTTTTGGAAGAATGTATAGTGTGAAAGCTGAACAATTGAGTGAATAGATGCAATATACATAAATTTGAATGTCAAAAGATAGAATGTAGAGTGAGTGAGTAAGTATGTAAATGTTTCCGAAGTAAAATATATATATGTACCTATGTATAATATGCCTTGGAAAAATAAAACAAATATAAAAAAAACTTACATAAAAAAAAAAGACTATTATCCTAGAGTGAGCCATAGGAAAACTTTTAGTACTCGTGTTCTACCTGTGTTCTCCTACAGGATTTTTTTTAAATACGCGAAGTCCTACCCATCTTACAAAATGTAAACTTTACACACGATATCACAGATAAGCTTTTTTCACTTTTATTTGTCTTGCGTGTAACTTTTGACAACTTTATTTTATATTTATAATGGAATGCAAATCCTCGATTCTTCACTTACAATGTTACTGTAGGTTATAGTCGAGGATATCTCTGACGCCGATCGAAACAAGATTTTTTTAATCATGATCAAGATGCTACAACAATCTTGCTATAGAAGTTGGTAGAAGTAGAAATATTGACAGGAAAAATAGACTTTGTATAAACTGTACTCAAAACGAGGTTGAGGATGAATTTCACTTTTTACTTATATGTCCTAAATATTCAGAGATAAGGAAGAAATTTATCAAAAAATATTACTGGTACAAACCTTCTGTCTTTAAAGTTTTAAATTTACTGAACTCAAATAAGATAAAGGAACTACACAGATTAGGTAAATTCATTATACACGCAAATAAACAGAGAATGATGTAATATGTGTTTAATTATGTTGCAAATGTATTGATAAATGTATATATAGATTAATCGTAAATATTATAATGTACCTTATGTAATATGTATATTATAATGTTAATGTTCATCTTCATATGTTATCCTTTAATTGTATTCTGTACAATATGTAATATTATGTAATATGTTTTGTACACCACTGATTGGCTGTCAAGCCAAAAGTAATAAAAATGAATTGAATTGAACAACGTTTTCTTTCAAGAGGGGGTGTGAGATCGGATAAATCAGCGACGTATACATGTTCCTGGTATCACGTGCAATACACGTGTTTCTTTGATGTCGTTATGACGGAGGGTTGCTGTGCCCGTCCCTAATTTCTGTTCTTAACCGTGGATCCCGTACACTTCAATGCAGTTTATTGTAGAAGTGTTTCTACAATAACATGATAATTTTTTTTAATGAAATCTTGAATAATAATAAAATCAACAGTAATGTGATTTTTCTCGGCAATATGCCAATAACTAAATAGTAATGACCATCATCTCCGAAGCGTTGCGTGAAATATCATTGGCTGACATCCACCAGTATTATCGAAATATTGAATATTTAAATGTTTCAATTGGACCTCAAGTTCAACGCAGTTAATGAACAATACAAAGTAAACGGATTATTGTAGTTATTGTTTCTAATATACATATTTTGATATTCCGAAACGTTTTCTTCATTCTCACAATTTAAAAAAAAATAGTAACAAAAACAGGTACATTTAAAATAGTTCTCATAAACTATCCAAGTGTTTGGCCAAAATACCATACAAGCAAGTGTCATTACTCAATTTTTTTTTATATTTATCATGTTTCGTTCTGTGATGTAAAACTTTTAACTTATTGGGTAGGCTTATCTATTAAAAGATTATGTTTTATATGGTTACAAAAGCCCATCTAACACTCTTTCCCTCATATTCTTTTTAAAATTCTGCTAATCAACGCGTACTTTTAAGCTATTCGCTACTTAAAATGTGATTGTGATATGTTGAACACTTGATGAAAACACCATTTTAAAACTACATGTAAAAAAATTCTAGGTGCTTGCATAAAAAATCAATTTTGAAAAAAATGATTCGGACATTTTGACCGACTATTTTAGCCCCGCCTACTTGCAAAACTGCAAGTCCATTGTACGTCAATCGAACGTGTGTATTCGAACTTGTAGTATTTCACTGATTGGTCAACCAATCAGAAACGTTTGCCTTTTGAGAGTCGCCGAGCAGTGTGGGACATCAAAGGGATCCAAACTATTTACCGTTAGTTCTTTTGCTAAATAATATGCGGTATTGCTGTAGGATTAAATTGTTTCTTCGGGATTTTCATGTGGATTAATAAATATAAGTAAACTTTATATCCTGCGTTGAATTATGTTTATCACACCACAATCATCCCAAAACAAACGTTCACGTCCAGTGTTTATGGAGCGGATGTTACATATATCGATCTTATAAAGTCAACTCAGGCTACCGAATTCCTGTATCTCATAATGTCAACTTGGGCAATTGAATTCCTGTATCTCATATACTGTCAGATCAGGCTACCGAATTCCTGTATCTCATATACTGTCAGCTCAGGCTATCGAATTCCTGTATCCCATACTGTCAACTCGGGCTACAGAATTCCTGTATCTCATATACTGTCAACTCAGGCTACCGAATTCCTGTATCTCATATACTGTCAATTCAGGCTACCGAATTCCTGTATCTCATATACTGTCAATTCAGGATACCGAATTCCTGTATCTCATATACTGTCAACTCCGTCTACTGAATTCCAGTATCTCATATACTGTCAACTCAGGTTACTGAATTCCTGTATCTAAAAAACTGTCAATTCAGGTTACCGAATTCCTGTATCTAAAAAACTGTCAACTCAGGTTACCGAATTCCTGTATCTCATATACTGTCAATTCAGGTTACCGAATTCCTGTATCTCACATACTGTCAACTTAGGTTACCGAATTTCTGTATCTCATTTACTGTCAATTCAGGTTATCGAATTCCTGTATCTCATATACTGTCAATTCAGGTTACCGAATTCCTGTATCTCATATACTGTCAATTCAGGTTACCGAATTCCTGTATCTCATATACTGTCAATTCAGGTTACCGAATTCCTGTATCACATATACTGTCAATTCAGGTTACCGAATTCCTGTATCTAAAAAACTGTCAATTCAGGTTACCGATTTCCTGTATCTAAAAAACAGTCAACTCAGGTTACCGAATTCCTGTATCTCATATACTGTCAACTCAGGTTACCGAATTCCTGTATCTCATATACTGTCAATTAAGGTTACCGAATTCCTGTATCTCATATACTGTCAATTAAGGTTACCGAATTCCTGTATCTCATATACTGTCAATTCAGGTTACCGAATTCCTGTATCTCATATACTGTCAATTCAGTTTACCGAATTCCTGTATCTACAAAACTGTCAATTCAGGCTTCTGAATTCCTGTATCTCATATACATCATACACTTTCAACTCTCGCTGAGTTTTCTGTAAAAAGTTTTCTGTACATTAACTGAAACAACATAAAATAACTAATCGTTATCGATTCAAGAAATATTTATTACATAAAAACCGTAAAGACACTACACGTTACATAGATTGGAACTGGTGATACTACTGATGACGTCACCTGACCAGTGTATGTTAACTTAAAAAAAAACTATTTCTCTGGGTCAATTAAATTCGAATTGAACGAGTCACTTGAGAAGGTAGGGGGAGTCAGGTTATACACATAAAACAGATGCAGGGATGTTGATTTCAGATGTCATAACAGTAGTTGAAATGTATCACAGTGACGTGTTACAATCCCGCGGTCTGTATTTATTGATAAAATTATATGTACAGTACATTTAACGGTAAACACATTCTACATGTTGAGAAACAGTAGTTGAAATGTATCACAGGGACATGTTTATAAAACTATATTAACGTACATTTAACACATTTTACGTGTTGAGAAACAGGTATCACAGGGACATGTTTACAAAATTATACAAACAGTATATTTAACGGTAAATAACATTATTTACATGCCATCTGTAATGTGTACATACATGTTGAGAAATGTATAATGATATAACAATGTAAAGTTAATGTTGTTTAAGTCCACTGATATAAACTGTCTGTATCCACACTCAAGGTTGAGTCACTTAGTCACTATAATACTTGAGGAGTTTGAGTCCCGGCCTTCCTGTATCTAACTCTGAGCGTGACCACAACACATCACCCTTCTGTATACCTACTGGTCCCTGGTCTTCTTTGTTTGTGTGAAGTGTTTTTATGTTGTTTGTGTGAAGTGTTTTTATGTACTTCCCTGCTCCACTTATCAGTTCTATTTTGTTCCTTCTCCAGTCCGCAATAACAATATTACCCTTACTGTCATATACAACTGTAAGAGGACCAAACTCGTCTAGTGTGACCGACCCCCGTACCTGTATCCCCTCCCCCTGGTAGTTGACCAGGAGCTGGAGTGTTGAGTTGTACACAATGATACGTGTACATTCCACTACTACAGCTATATTACCTGTAACACCACATTGTGATATTGACAGTACTAACCCCTCCACAATGTCTGTATGTAACACCTGACCGTCCACTGTATACACCCCCACCTTGCCCCCCTGTCTACCCCCCGTACCCACCACTACCCGACCCTCCCTGGTCACACACAGACTGAATGGGCGATCCTCTGTAGTGAATCTTGTGACTGGTTTATGTGATGTAGATACTTCACAGATAGTTTTATCATACATACAACAGAACCACAGACGACCTGTGGTGGGGTCCAGACTGATGTCCTGTATGTGACTGCTGTGTCGTATCGTCGGTATGATCTGACCTCGGTTGTTGATGAGATTTACTGTGTTGGTATGGTCACACAGCCACGCACGTCCATCAGATGTAGGACAGATCGACGTGATGCCATCCGGGTATGGGAACTGGGACATGACGGTTGGA